>NW_009260125.1:2467228-2475902 GCF_000687185.1 Egretta garzetta
GCCCCTGCCTTGACGGGCAGAAAGTGGGAAGCAAAAATTAATTGGCCCAGATGTCATCACGTTAGCAGCAGAACGGAAAGATCGTCGCTTCCAGCCAAGTTACCGGTTTGTACCGCAGCAGCATTAATTCAGGGGGAGAGCAAATGACGCGCTATTGTGTTTAACGTTTACGCGGGTCTTTGCCGTTTCAGCCACTGTTCCTTCCATCTGCAGTAACGCAATCTACGCCTTTTGCTTTTTCCCATATCCCATCCCCTACCCGGGCTCTCTCGGTGGTCTTGGTTAATCCCCGTAACCGGGGGAAAGGGGCAACGCCTGCTCAACGCCGGTACGATGAGCAAACCCAACGATGAGCAACTAAGAGTAAGAAAGGTTACGTCTTCAAATCGTTACGGAGGTTGGCAGCGCAGCCTGTGCAAACAGACGAGCCATCAAAGAATCTTTCTATTTTACTGCCCAATGTGAGTAGGAGAAAGACAGTGTCCCCCTAAAAAAAAAATAGAAAATTCAAACAAATCTACAAAGACACAAACATCTGCCATCAAGTAAAAATAGGCAATGATACCTGAGCATATAGTAAAGAAAAAAATGCTATTCCTGTGAGAAGTCTAGCACTATCTATATTTAACAATTGTTTGCCAAAACAAAAATATCACAAGACCTTAATAGAATTAACTTTTGTTTGTTTGTTTGTTTTGTTTTTACTATATAGAACGGCAGAATAATTTAGGTTGGAATGGACCTCTGGAGATCATGTGGTCACCCCCACCCTCCCCACCGCCCCCTCTGGGTTGTTCCCAGCCTTGTCCAGTCAAGTTTTTGCTGTCTCCAGGATGTAGATACCACAACATTGCTTGGTCCCTGCTCCAGTGCTCAACTACATTGCAAAGAATTTTTGCCTCGTGTCTAATCAGAATTCCCCATGCTCTACCTTACATCTGTTGCTTCTTGTCCTTTTGTTGTGCACCACCAGGAAGAGGCTGGCTCCATCTTTTCTACAATCACCCATCTTCTATCTGAAACAGCACTCAGACCCCTCTCTCGCCCCCCACTTAATCTTCTTGTCCAAAAAGCGAACAAAACATTTTTTTTAGCATAGTGTTATACATCATATGGTTCAGCTCTAATCATCGTGGTAGCGCTCTGCTGGACTCCCTTCGGTACGCGTGCTGCACGTGTACGCTGGAGGCCCAAACCAGACACAGTTCTGCAGATGTGGTCGCACAAGTGCCAAAACAGAGGTGACGATCGGTTCCCTCTGACTGCTGCCTGTGTTCTTACCTGCCTCAGCTTGGGCTGTGGTGAGCTTTCAGCACCCCAGGGGCCCATCACTGACTCACGTCCAGCTTGTCCAGCAGTCCCTTCTCCTGCCAAGTCGCTTTCTTGCCCTGTCACTGACAGTGACAGGGGGTTGTGCCTCCCACCCCCCCCAAGGTGTAGGGCTCTGCGTTTGTCTTTGTTGAACCTAATGAGGTTCCTGTCAGCCCCATTTTCTAGCCCACTGAGGGCCCTCTGACAGACAGCCCTGCCCCTACTCTATCAATCACCTCTCTACACCCCCAGTTTGTTCTTACCCATGAATTTGCAACCCATCCCAACATCCAGGATGGTAATGAAACCCTTCAGCATTCTTTGGCTCAGTATTAACCCCTGAGGCCTGCTACTAGTGACAACCAACCAACTGGCCTGCAAATGGCTGACCTCAGCCCTCTGAGCCCTGCTGTCGAGACGGTTTTCCACCCACCTCACAGTCCACTCCTGGAATCCATAGCGCTCTGGTTTACTGTAAGAATACAAAAGCAGATGGTGTCAAAAGCCCTGCTAAGGTCAAAGTAAACTACACACTGCTCTCTGGTCAGTACCTGAGGGCAGTCGGTTCATCGCAGGAGGCAAGCCGGTTGGTCAGGCGTGGTTTCCCCTTGGTCAATCCGTGTTGTCTGGACATGGCTTCCAGGAGCATTTGTTCTATAATCTGCCTGGGACGGAGGCTGGGCTGAGCAGCCTGTAGTTCCCTGGGTCTTTCTTGAAAACGGGTGTTGCATTTGCCTTTTTCCGGTCCTTAGAAACTCTGTGCCCTGTTCACCATCATCTTTCACGGATGATAGCAGCTTTGTGACGATGCCAGCCTGCATCCTTGAATCCTGCCCAGCTCTCCCTGTAGGCTGGTATAGATCCAGGGCAAGTAGTCCCCAACTTGGGCTTCCTCTTATGTGGGTAGTACGTCACGCCTCAGACTCTGCCTGAAGATCTGAGCCCAGACCTCTCCAGTTAAAACCTGAAGCAAAGGCTTCACCACCCCTGCTTCCACAGTCTTTACACCCACCTTTTGGATTTGATTTCAGTCAGGAGTTCCCCATTCAGCCACCCTGGCCTTCTCCCACGTCTGCTCAACTTCCTGCACGCCAGAATGGACTGGTCTTGTGCTGCAGCTAGCTCCCCTGGGCCCTTCAGGGCAGGCTTCTGCCAGGTTCTGCTGACAGAATGGAGACAAAGTCTGCTCTCCTGAATTCCAGGGTTGCAGTTTGACTATTTATCTTCCTCACTTCCCTCAGAATCTTAACCGTTGCTATCTCGTAGTCACTGCTGCCAAGGCTGCAACCAATGTCAGTGTTCCCAGCCAGCCCGTCCTTATGTGTGAGCAGCATGTCTGGCATAGCCAGACTCAGCTTGTTGAGCATTCTGTCAAGAAACTGTCCTTGATGTAGTATGGAAATAGCCTGCATCGCTTGTGCCTCCACCGTGTTGCCATCCCAGTCCCCTCTACCAGAAGAAGAGCCTGCAGTTTTAAGGCTAAACTATGAATGTTTCGGGTTTTTTTTTTTCAGTCAACTACAAAATAAAGACTAAACCTGCCATCAAAAATCATATACTGAGAAAAACTAAATATCAGGAATTAGAAAAATACTTCCAGTTACTGTTTCCGAGTCAAAGAGAAGTAAAAATAGGTCACAAAAAAAGGCTAGTTTAGTGTCAGGAAACAGCGCTCTTACAGAACTGGCCACTTCCCAGTTGACGGAAAAGCCAAGAAATTGATTTCCTAGAAGTGCAGTGGGACTTCTGCTGAAGGGAAAGGGGAAGAAAGAAGATGCTTAGCGGGAGCCTTCATTCTTTGAGATACATAGCATATTTGCCTGAGCCCACAGCTTTTAAGACCACAGATGCTTTTATTCTGTCAGCATTGGAGAGCGAATTCGCACTACACAGGGTGGTGGAGATCAGAGATCCACCTCCAGTGTCTGAGTTTCTCTGACCCCCCACAGTCCAAATTTTTTCTGGATGCATCGACATTTGGTGGAGGTCAATGTCAATGTAGGTGGTTTCCCACAGCTGTCAAGAACAGACATGCTCTTCCTATAAGCTGCAACAGTGCACGTGCTGTAATAGAGAACGTACCAATTACTGGGAGAATAGGTTTAGAAAATAATGCCATCTAGTCTGTTACACAGTTAGCCGTCCTTAGGGTAAAGATGTTCATGATTCCTCAAAAGATCAACACTCCTGGAGAACACCTGAAGTGCTCGGCCCTGTGAACATAAAAAGACAAGACTTGTTAGAGTGGATGGTAGTTTCTCTGCTTCATCCTATGCCATCTTAGGAACAAAGCAGGTAAAGTGATTCAAAGGAAACTCTGTGGTATGTCGCAGGGACGGTTGGAAAAAATCCAGTGAAATATCTATCTAGGAAAGACAGCAGAGTGAGAAAGGCCAGTGATAAGGTCTTGGGTGTCGCCAACTCTGAGTGGGAATTACAGCTACCAGAAAAAGCTGGTTAATGAGTAACAAAGACCGAGCAATGAAAAGGGTTTGGTATTAGGAAACTACCCTAAGGAGGGCTGAGGGAGCGTTTCTAAGAAAGCGACCCTACAAGATGAGTCCTTGAGAGAGGAGTTAGATCACCGTTACTGCTTTCTTCACATCTGGATCATAGGACAGAAGGTCTGTAGTCCAGTTCCCTGCTCAAAGCAGGGTCAGCTCTGAGGTCAGACCAGGGTGCTCTGAGCTTTATCCAGTTTGGGTTTGAAAACATCAAAAGTTGGAGATTGCACCTACCTCTCTAAAGAACTTGTTCTAACGCTTGACTGTCTCCGTGGCAGGAAGGTTTTTCATCATATCCAGTCTGAACCTCCCCTGTGTCAGCTTACGTTCATTGTTTCTCGCCCTCCCACCATGCAGCACTGAAGAGTCTGGCTCTGATCTCCTAGCAACCTCCTCACAGGTATTGGCAGGCTGCTGTTACGTCCCCCTAAGTCAGGGCAAGTGGCGAGTTGGAGCCAGAGGTTCATTACGGTGCTCACACACTCACTTTGGGCTTCAATTTCTTTTCTTCTTTTCCTTTCTTGGTAACCTCATAAGGGATTCTGAAGGCCAGCCTGGGCCCAAAGGCCCTGGGCAGAAGCTGGAGATGGAGAAGCTGGGATCTTTCAGGCTTCATTGGCATTTAACTGCAGATGAATGGAGCTGGGAGTTGGAAGATCAGGAGTGGAGGCCATGGGAGTGAGTGGCCCAGCAATATGTGAGGGGAGAAGTAGAAGAGGCGTTGGAGAATTGTCTGTTAGGAGCGAAAGGTCCAGCACCAAGTCTGTTACGTACGCCAGGACCAAACACACGCTTGGCTTGTTCTAGGTTTAGGAGCACAAATGGAGCATTTCCCTTTGAATGTTTTCTGTCTTGGGAAGCATGCAGGCTCAGGTTGTGAAGCTGTAGGCCTCGGAAGGACTCTGCAAAGTAATACAAGTGAAAACCAGCTTCCTGCGCCTTCTTGGTGTCTCCTTGGTAATGAAGCAGCCAGCCCAGCGCGTTGCTATTACTGTTCAGGCTGTGTGGTCCAAACACAAATCATAAAGAGAATTAACAAGGAAGGAGTAACTCAAGGCAAGATTAAAAAGCAAAAACCAAACTCCCCAAAAAACATACCACGAAAAACCGCAACTGATTATGGGTCAAAATAAGAGAAAACTACAGAAAAAGGCAGGTCAATAGTTGCAATTTAAGAGTGGAGCTGACTGGAAGAGGGTTTTTTGTGTAGGTGGTTGAGAGTATCTTCAGAACTACAGCAACGGGCCTATATATTCTGCATCTGTGGTGGGAAAGGGTAAAGGACTGAGCCCAAGTAATCCTCTTCCAGAGACCTGTCTACTCACCCGTGACGCAGCTCTCCAAATCGGCACCGAGTAAACTTGCTGCTGGGGAGGGATGACGGTTTTTCTTCTGCAGTGATGCCGTCACCAGTCCCTCCTCTGCCTCGGTTGGGGCCAGGCTGGGAAGAGCAGACACAGACACGGGACTCACAGGGTTGCGCTCCCGAGTTCACCAGGCCATTCGTCTGATTTACACCAACAGGCCTTTATTCCTGTAGCATTCTGTAAATATACTTTGTTCATGCTAGGCAACTTTTATGAAAAACTAGTCTCCTGTGGTGTCCCATCAACCATGTTAGTGACTGCTCCAAGTTAATCAAGCCCAGATTTAATTTCAGAGCTAAATCTTTAAGGTTTGGGAAATGTGCAGAGGGGCAGCTGAATGTTGTGGACCATCTCAAACCCCTGCTGGGGTCCTTACCCTCAAATCGAGTTCTCCTGGATCCCGATTGCTATTTCTGGCAAGCTACCCTACAGCTTCCCTTCTCTCTTCTGCAGGGAGAGCAGATTACAGACTAGAAGTAAGTATTTCTGCATGCCAGCCATAAACAACAAAAAACCACGCACAGAAGAACACTGCCCATGTCATCTGTCATGCATTACAAAATAAGGGCAAGAGCGTGCACACCATCGACCGTGGATTCTGCAGTTGAAGATTGGTCCCTACCTGCTGCTGAATTATCAGCTTTCTCTTTCTTCTGCTCAGGAAAGGATGTTTTAGAAGAGTTCTGCACTTGTTTTGAGTGGTAGCTTTCAAGAGGTACTCCAGGAGCAAAACAGCATAAAAAATTTGCATGAAATAAACATTCTTGTGTTCCGAAGTCTGGATCTGTTGTATGAATCTCCTCCAAATATTTCTGGAATCAGTATTTGGCATTTCTTCCAATTGTGAGTCCTGACAGATTTGGAAGAGTAAAACAGATACTGGTTGCAGACAGCAACGACTTTTCTTCTAAAATAAATATTTCTGTGGTAAAAACAGAAGCATAAAAACTAGAGTGCAGTGAATAAAAGTTACAGTGTGATCTGCTTCCCTCCGAAACGGGTGGTATTTAGAGCACGTTAGATAATATGAGCACGAGAGTCCTGCTACGAGCAAAATACTTGTTGCATAACCAAAAAGAGGGTGGGGGAAACCAGCTCCAAATGGAGAACAGCTTGTGAGGCACTCTAACGAACCTGCAAGTCCTACAAAATGTCTCAGTCATATTTGGAAAATAAATATAGCGGTCTTCAGCCTTTGCTGGCCATGGGCGATGATGGCAAGCAACTAATAACTCATGCCTGCAATATTCCATTTTTTTGGCTGTGGCTTTAATTTCTAATGGCTGCTGGAAATAGGAAAGCGTCTTACAAACACGGTGTCACTCTCCAGCCACGCGTGGGGACCACCGTATCAGATGAAACTTCAGTATCTACTGCTACTTCATGATGTTCGTTTTTTTCTATGCCAGGAAAGATAAACTGAAGAGTAAAAAAAAAGAAAAAAAAAGTTTTCAAAATATAAGCAGCTCAGACCCAGGCACAAATTGGACAGTAAAGGGGATGTTCAGGATTAGCTCCTGCCACGTGCATCAGAGCATGCAAGGCATTACACAAAAAGCTGTTTACCTAGAAGGCAAAATTTTCTTCCTTCGATGTGTTTCCTGTAACGCAGGCCAGCTTCATCTCCACTGCCAGTTCTGAGTGTATGCATACGAAACCACAGCTGGCAGCCCAAATTTCTTGCTTTTAAAAAAGATCATACCTTAATTGCAAGCGCCTTCCCCGCAGCATGTCCATGACTGAGGCTCCAGATACTTCACAAAAGGAGCAGAAAAACGTACGTCTTCCCCAGATTGGCAGAAGAGGTTTGCTGCGAGAGAAAGAACCGGCGAGCCTCTCTGCAGAGCTGACAAGCCAATGAACAATTTAAGTCTCACTTGATCTGTAATTGGAACAGGCTTTACACAGAACAAGAATCTTAATGCCTGGATAAAAGTTGCATTTTTAATATTAACAATGATAAAAAGACTGGTTATAAATTTGTACTGCCCACTGAAGTGAGAATTCCTAAATCTGGCAGCTCAAGCAAAGTTAATTCTTACACTGACAAGGAATGAGAAAATGCATTCAGCTGAGCAAAGGAATTTTAAAATGATTTGTCAGTGCAAAAACCTCAGTAGCTGATTGTCGCACGTCTCCTGACGTGTAAATACAGAAATATTTTAGACACGAATGCCAAAAATAATCCCAGAGCGATCCAGCCCTGCAGAGGGAGCCGGGCACATCTCCTGACCTACCGGTCGAATTCTCAGTGCCGGCTGCCTGCACAGCCTCTCTCGGCCTCTGGAGAGAAGGGCAAGGGCAGTCTTGCCATACACACCGGCTTGGCTTTGCAAAGATAAATAATGACAAAACCCATCTGTTTCTTACAAACATATAAATTATTTTATTTACAAAGCCATGTTACAAAAAAAAATAATAATAATAAAGCAAAAAACAAAAAATACAATCGCTCACTAGAGAATATCTCCAGGCCCGGTGCTGAACCATGGCAGTATCAATCAGATACATGTTTGTTCTGTTTTTCCTTTTTTAAACTGTAAGCCATAGAATTTACTATTTACACCTACTTTAGACATTTATTCTGCTTACAATTATCACAAGCATGGAATGAATTCTATTTGATACTGCTAATACATAAAGGTGCAGGACAAAGAATGAAAATACTTAGTGTTACAAAATATGGATTGTAGAAAAGAAATTGGCTGTACAAGTATGGCATTTTTTTTTTTCTTAGAATGATTGGACATGCTTTCTTCAAAAGTCTTCTGGAAAAGGTTCTAAAATCTGTAGTAGGAAAGCACAATAGAGCAGGTGCAAATTCATTTCTGTGCAACAACAGTTATTTAATATATCCCATGACTGACCAGCTATGCAAAACCCACAGAGTTTTGTTAAGGTGCCATGGGTCAACAGCATAACAAAATATAAGGTGTAAATAGAAAAATTTCTTTTTTTCTTCTTTTTTTTAAAACAATAGTTCACTGAGAATCAGCAATAATAGAATATGCTGTATAAACTATTCTCTACAAAGGTCGATCAGCACTATTTACAATTGTTACATCGATACAAAAGAAGGCATACAAGTTATCCAAGTCGCTTTTTATGGCTGACGGGCCTATGCATTGCGTATGTGTAACAACCAAAGCTTCTGAGCCTCTATTGCTGGAAACAAATCACAAGGTTTTCAGGCAAATGGGGAAGAAAAAGAACTACCGCGTGAATGCTACGCTAATAATGCATTATAGGCTGGTCCAGTTCGTATCCGTTTTTTTCAAATGTTTACTTCCTTTTCACTTTTCAGGCTGAAATTTTTGATAGAGATAATTAAATAATGATTCTCCGACAATGAAAGAACACTGTGGGATTTTACTTGGTGCTTAACTTTCCTGAAATGCTGTCTGGTGTAAGCCAGTTGAAAAAAAAAAAAAAATTTAAGCAGCATTCAAAGGACAGGCTCCATATTCCAGCTTTCCAATTAAAAGATGCAGG
>NW_009260125.1:2475931-2495260 GCF_000687185.1 Egretta garzetta
TTGCTCCTTCAGTTGCTGATTAGCCGTATTTCTCAGAAGCAACCACTGAATCTCACAACCACTGTTTTCCCTCACCAACTAGAAATAGCAGTTCATTGATTACAGAGGATGACTTTGTTACTGAGATTTTTAAACTCCTGCAGTTTTACAACTCAAAATAAATTAAAAAAATCAACATAGTACTGCTCCTAAAACTGAACAAGACAAAAATTGTGCAAAAATAACAAAGATATGTACACATTTTTTCAGTCTGAAGAAATGTACAATAAAAACATAATTCAAAGAACATTTTAAAAATATAAACATTGCTTAAACTTTCCTAAGTTTCATACTGTTTCTGAAACTATACCGGTCAGTTAGCTCTGAAGTATAGCAAAACATAAATTATTACAAAATTAACACTATAAAAATTTATTTTAAGAATATTTCTAAACTTTTTTCAAAGGGTCTAGCCTTGTTTATAATTGCTTAAACATTTTTAGTCTTAAAATTTGCCTTAAGCCTTCTTTTTTTAAAAAAGAAAGTAGTAATAATCTCCCTATTTGCAGTCTCTCGCCTTTCCCCAAGATGTAAATAAACCAGCATATAAGTGCACTTTTAACACTGTAGAAATAAAAATTAACTCCTCTGTACTATTGTTCCAGTACCTAGTATTGGCTTCCCGATTATAAAATCTATATTTTATTAAAAAATTATTCAGTAATCCTATAAGAAACACTGTCAGTGCAATTCTATTAATGCAAGCCAATCTGCTCAGCTCCTGTCCTTGCGAACCCAAACTGCTCACGGAAGTTATCAAGTGCTGGGATCTGAAGGGTCTGGAAGTCCACCGAGATACGGGGTTTTTTCATGTTCAGCCCCTGATAACGTTAGTTACAGTTTGGTGCAGCAATCCTCTACGCGGTGATTGAAGTAGAGGTTCCTTAAGCGCCTGATCCCGGAAGAGGCTGAACACTCAGAATTCCCACTGAAATCGTTAAATGCCGTCGTTACAGAGCACCAGTCAGGATTAGTCCCTAAAGTTGCAGTGCCCCAGCTGTTTGCAAATTACTAAGAAATGCACTCAATTTTTATCCATAGGACAAGCTTAAATACAGAATTACTGTAATTTTTATTTAATGAAAAAATTTGGAGATCCTTTAAATAAATTCAAATCATGATCTGGATTTTTTTTTTTTGGAATGTCCGCCGTGTTCTGGTAAGGAAACAAAGGGAGCATTGCAACGCTAACAGCTTTAAAAGGCATGAAACATAACCAAGCAGAACGCACAGATCAGTGGCAAATACAAGTGAAAAACTAAACAAATCACTATTACAGTTTTCTGTAAATTTAATTCTCTTTAAAACCACAAATTCATAAAAGATTAAATCCATCTGCAGGACATAGAAAAGAAAAACCCTGTGGAGTAGGGCTGCTGAGAGCTAGAGATTATAGGCTGGTTCCTTTTCCTTGTTATGGAAGAGTCCTTATTCTACCAGTCCGGTTTGATGTCTTCTAAAAGAGAAACCAGAGGCAGGTTCAAAATCACAAAATGTCTTTCAGTACGTAACACTTCAATAGCATCTGTGTCTGACGGAACTCAAAGCAGGAGCTTATGTCAAGTACCTGAGCTAAATTCCCTCCCTGCTTACTGATTACATTAGACCTTGAAGAAAAGGAACTGCTTTGAGTAAACAGCGCTTTTCCCTCTGGGACCGTCTGATTTTAGTAAGCTTTGGTGGATCTCACGTTCATTAACTTGCTGTATCATTACAAATAAAGAGCAGCAATTAGATGACAGCTCTGAAGAATCTCTCCCTCTACACAGCACGTTCTCATGCCCAAGGAAACCCCACGCAGCACACACGTTGTCACCATCCCTTAATAAAATGATCTAGGTACTCGGTATTTAAAAACCACCACATACTGAGGTCTTGAAGTGTTAACATATTCAGGCACCTAAAAACACTATGAAGACAAAAACACTTGATTAGTTACAAACCTAGAACAAGGATAAAATCTGGACAAAACAAGCTTTTAATATGCAAGTTGTATTAACGGGCACAAATAATTAGACTGTAAAGCTACCATTCCATTAATGTTTGCTAAAAACCAAGTAGGTTTTGTAGGGGAAAGCAACAACAGTTGGAAAAGCAGGCACGCTTTTATGTATACAAGCCCCCATTCAGGTCTCAAATAGATGCAGCGACATTCAAATTAAATGTGAACTGAGAATAATGAGTTTAAGCTGACTGAGTTTAACGCAAGGGGAGAGAGCAGGCAGCCCACAGCAGCTATCCCCACAGCCACCGGTCCCCCACAGGCGTACCCAAAAGTACAGCGTACTTCAACAGACGTAGCAAATGGCCAAAAGACACCACTTGTGTGAAACAAAAACAACCACAGGGCACCTTTATCTCACACCTCGGTAATGGGAAGCACCCGATTATTGGTAGCAGGTGACTGCCGCAGCGCTGCCACATGCCCTCTCAGCTCCGCCTGGAGACCCTCGGGAGGCGAGCGGGGAAGCGAGCCTGCCCGCGGGACTGCACGCAGGCCATCCTGGGCTCAGCGAGACCGCAACGTCCCAAATGCCTCCTTCTCACCCAGTCACCCAAGCCCGTGCTGAGTTAAGGACTCCTCTCCCTTCTCTTGAGAAACAAGAGTCTTCTCTCTCCTCGCCCTCCCACTGCCCCAGCAGACAACCCCGGCAGGTCGCCTGGCCGGGCAGGACAGCCGAAAAAGTCCAGAGTAGCCGCTCTATTCTCACACTTAGCTTGACGGCTGCAATTCTTCTTCAAACTGCACGGCTGAAAGCCTCTTGTTCTGACCTGTATTTGTGAAAGCTTGCCTGCTTTTTCCAACTGTTAAACCCAGTGTGTAGCAGAGATTGTCTCTACCTACAGACCTTGCTTCACTTGGACTCCCTAGTTGTTGTGGTTATAACAACTCTAACATTAAAAACAAGAGAGCCCAGGTTCCCCCAGTAGTATCTTTACTGCCACAGCAGATACTTGCAGATCCACTTAATGAGACCTAATTAATAACACCTTCATAAAGAAGTATTATAGCACAGTTTAAGACTAAAATTTTATTTAGAGACTATTCACAGTTGCTAGATTGGAGATGAAAGCTGTCAACAAAGCAGCTCAGATTTATTTTGACAGTGACAAGCGTTCATTAGATAGATAATCATTATTCATGGTTCCAAACACTAAAATCCTGTGTCAGAGTTAAAAAAAAAAAAAAAGTTTAACAGAACTCAATAAATCTTGATTTTCTTTTGTACTTGTATTCTGAGCTCCATAGTCAACTACCAAACTGACAAAACCGTATTTTTAACAGCAAAGAGTTTGTGGGGCTTATAACAAGCAAGCATTTCTATTTCTGATGAAGTTACGGAGACAGGCAGCTGAAAAGCTCGGCAATAGCCTCTGTTTACATAAGGCTGCCACAACATTAATGTTTTGTACTGTTAGGTTTTCCCCAGGGGATCTAGGCAGCAGATCCCGACGAGCTCTGCTCCTCAGGTAGCGTGTGTATTTTATGCTAACGCAGGAGCAGGAGGTTAACGCAAAAACAGTTTTGCCCTTCAGAACAGCTTTATCCCATGTTTGTTACTGGCAGCTGGATGACAGGGCGTCACGCAGCAAAATGCCGGTTCTTAGGAGCACGAAGAAACTTTCCACTTTTTTTCCTCCAGAGTGGTTCGTCCATGTGTATGCTGCTTTGCATTCAGCACCGAAAAAAAAATAAAATCTACTCTTTGGCAGTTCACCTCAAGATGTGAGTGATTCAGAGTACTTTTAACGGAGATACAGTTGTGGGTTATCATTACTACGATCATTACTATTCTTTTGTTGTCTCTACACAGCAGAATCTAAGCAGCACAGCCATTTGGAATAACTGCTGCTGTATAATTTAGCCAGAATATGTAACAGAATTCTAAATTACTTATTTTCTTGCGTGTTGTACAGAACACAGTTGCACAGAGAAATCCTCTGGCATTTTTGTTTACTTGTGACTGCACCTTGCTGAGGTGGGAAACCTTTTCATACCAAGGATCTTGATAATGAATTCTTGACTCAACTTGGAGAGTCACCATATTAAAAAAATAAACTAGTCAGTCCTCCAGACAGATGAGGGTTGGATTGCAGGTCAAGAACCTGTCCTCACAAAAAAGCAGAGTTACAGAATTTAATATAATTATCTGACTAGCAGTCTGTGTGATAAACAGGCATGGTGGGAACGCTAAGGATTTCTCACCATCTAAGAAGAATTCAGATTCTGCTTAGCTTAGCTACGCTTTCAGATTAGTTTCTCTGAACAGTGAAGTGCCCTGTCTGCTCTGCCCTGCTTCTGTTCTCCCTTCGCTGCTTTCACTTCAGCCTATTTTTAAACACTGCCCCTTCCATGCCAGCCTGGGGACTCTGCTGCGCCATCTCGCTCAGCAGGGGAGGTTGGGCAGAAAAACCACATCAGCGTGGCTGGATCCTGCGCAGTTTCTGCTGCTGCCGAGTTTGTATCACCAAAGCAACAGCCGCTGAGCAGCACGTAAAGCAACCTGGGGCATATCACAGGTGGTGAAAACAAGCAGAAAACTTGTTATTCATAAATCTCAGAGGGAAAAAGAGCTGGGAAAAAATTAAGCGAGAGGAAAAATCTAATATTAGTTCAATGAAAGACGGCTTCTATAAAGAACTGTATTCATAAGGAAATTGTATTTTAAGGTTATACAGTAGAAAATATTTCAAAACTGCTTAGAGACTACTTAAGTACACTTTTTTTTAAAGCAACTTACTTGTCTGTTGTGTACGGGGTTTGATGTACTCGAAGGACTGGATTGTGACAAAGCTACACTGCTATTTTTTCCAATCTGAAAGACATTAATTGAGCAGTAGTGAGAGGCATATTTGTCAGCTGAACGCAGATGCTAGTAATGGCCTTCCCTTTCCTGGGTAAAGTGGCACTAATTGCTTTGCATTTGGAACACAAGTATTTCACTATTGGAAAAGATACACTTTTTCAGATAGAATCATAAATATCTCTCAGAGCCTGTATACTTTAAATAAACTCTTAAAAGGCACATAAATACTATTACAGGTCAGAAACAACACAAGAAACAGTTAACGGGGGAATACAGATTGTAACCCCCCACCTCAGACCCCAGAAATACTAGTAAAACCCAGACCGAAATCCTAGTTTCTGTAGTTCCTGGAGTCACTTGGTGAAGCTCATCAGCAATGATGGAGGGCCCAAGGTCACAGCCTCCTCCCCAGCAAACCTTCCCCACTCTTGGGAAGTTTAAAGCAAGCGGCCGATAACCGTAGCATGCCCTAAGTTATTCCATTTTCTTCCATATAGCGTCTTTGTTTATTATTACTCATTAAGCAAAGATTAACCAGAGGAATCAAACTCCAGAGGTTTCAATTTGCAATTGTATCAATTTACCGCATCATAGATTTTCCTTGGGAATGAATGCCAGTCGATAGTACGCATACAAACATTTTAGAAGTACTTAGTTAAAATATTGCAGCGTTCAATCTGCGTATTTCAGTGCTTGAGAGATAACAGCGCTCTGCGAGAGCAGTCTGTCTCCGCTGTTTCTACAGCCACCCATAAACACAGCGCAGGTATTTCTGTTGCGATACAAAGGGGGGGCAGCTGTTGAGTCAGAGGGGCAGCTCCTCAGGGGTTACGAGGCCGATAAAAATTAACCATGGCCACCTGCCTGCAGATGGCAGATGACTGGATTTTGAATAGTCATTTGCAAGGTCAATGGACTTAAAATAACGCCAACTTTAATCATTTGATGGAGAGGTAGCAAGGACCTGTCTTCTCAACAGTGAGAAATGCAGTTGCAAGTTCCTTACCGAATAGATGGGACTGTGGCATTGGCTGGCAGGGTTTTCACCAACATCATCGTTTTCTCCTTTCCCTTCTGCAACATCATTTGTTACTTTGCCCTTTCATGTATATAGTGAAAGGTAGCCTTTGTCTCCCTCTCCCTACCTGCCCTTTCTCACAGCGACTGTTTAAAACAGTGTTCTCTAGTCACATTCTATCCAGCAGACATGTTTGAAGTTTTTATTTACAGCCAAGTCTGAAGGCAGCTCCCATGGTGCACAAAGATTAAAAGGGCAGGCCTCTGCCTACCCTGTTCCCTTTGCCTTGTTTGGCCACAGCTGTTCTTCTCGAGGTAGTAATGTGCCATATCAAGCTTTTCTTCAATATACAAATCTTGACTAAAGATACAACCGTCTTGTAAAATCTTTCCTATGCGTTCAGAACATCATAACAAACCTTTCTCCTCTACATCCACCGTTATAATACTCATAAAGTCCTTTCACGATAAAATACGTCTCCATCTTTTAAATGGAAAAATGGCCACCTAGAAATGGGCTCGCTGAGATCCCAGCACGGTGAGAGGGAGTATTATGCCTCTTTAGGCTTCGTTTGTTCTGTGCATCCAGGGCCCCCAGCCTGGCTCCCGGCGCACGGCAAAGCCGGGAGCAGCCCATCCGGCAGCACGGCGCTCGGCCCCGAGCCGCTCTCCCACCCGCTCTGCGCCCAGAGCTGGGAGCGCAGCGCCCCGGGTCAGACGGGCAATTCCAGCTGACCCAGCAGTTGCAGCACTCCATGAAAAGAAGAAAGAAGAAACTTTCCCAGCTCTGCTGAGTCCTTAATGACGGGAACACCATTTCACAAGGATTTGGGTGAGGCCAGGACTTAAGTCCCTTTTTTTTCTTTTAAGAATAAAGTATAGCTCAAAACCCAATAGTTAACACTTTCAGTTGCTATCTACCCAGGCCAGAAAAAAACCCCAACCTGAGCCTGCCACCAGTCACTTGAGCTTTTTTGTGTTCTTAATTCTCTTAATTTAGTTTGCCCAGTTACATCAAGGAACAGGAGCAAGATTTTACGTAATACTGATTTTTTTTTGGATGGTATTTTTACTGTGATTGCATGTCTAGAACACAGCAAGTCAAAACAGCAGAGCTTAAAAGTGATTTAAAGTGTTGTATTCTCCAGAGTTTTAATATTCACATGTAGAGTACGTAATATTATTTGACCCATATGCTTAAGTGGGTACAAATTTCATTTATTTATAGCACAAATAAACAGTAGGAAATGCCTATTTCGTTATCTCATACAATTCAGTATCATTGTCACAAAGACGATTAGCTGCCAGCCGGACATCTGAGATACAATCAACTCCACTTCACCTCCTCTTTTTGATTACTAGTGTAGCTCCAAAGACCAGCAATGTAAGAGGAAAGTGTGATCAACTTTTACATATATACACACACAGATATGCATGTATACATATGTACGTGTATGCACCTGTACATGTATATAAAAACATTATGTCTAAAAATCTGTGTATTATTACACTCATTACATATATTTCACCTTTTACTTAATGGAAAAATTATTAGTATTACTCACATATGTACAAATATTCAGAAAAGCCCTCTAATTTGATTCTTTAGGGTTTATTTACTTCCATTACTGTGCAGTGTGCTGAAATACATCACAAACTGGAACAGGAATGTCCCACAGGAACAGATTTAATCACGAGGGGAGTCAGAATTTGAACTCAGACCCTCCTGCGTGTAAGACTTCCTCAGACTGCGCTAGCTGCAGGTACAGTCTATGTACTGTGAAAAGAGGATACAATCCATTTCCTACTACCAAGGTTTGTACCGTAATAACAGTTTGTACTTACTTTTTCCTCCCACGTGAGACAGTATATCTCAGGGCAATTTAAATCTTTTGGGGCACAAACGTATTTAAAAAAATCAGGCATGTGACAGAATGAAGAATTTACAGCATCCTCCACTGACTTCAGTGACTTAAAGATTAGTTCTGATTGCAGGACACATTTAAAAGGCTTAAGGCAGAAAGACAATGCCACTACCCGTTTTTAAAAGCCAAACAAGTAATCTCAGTTGCACCTCTGCTGGGAGTAGGGAAGAGAAAATACACCTGCTAAGCCATTCTTTGAGACCTTCATTCTGCCTGCTACAACAGTTTTAGAATTTGTTTATTCCCTTCTTCCACTCCCATTTCTGTCAGCTATTACCTATGGATTGCCTTGCCCGTGATCTTACCCTCCTCATTTCCAAATTCCATTTTATGTGCAATATCCTTAGGAAATGAGAGTTTCACAGCAGTTCAGAAACAAACAAAAAATTCTCCTAAGCTACCTTCTCTAGATTTTCTGAGGTAGTCTATTTTCTATGGTTTCATCTTCCAGAGGCCAGGGCCAAGCTTTTTTTTTCCTGTGCACTGCACAGCACTGGACACAGTAGCAGAATGAAACAACAGATCATTCTGAAGATTGTATTGGCAGTTTTTCCACCAAATTTTACTTCACATATATTTCTGTCCTGATACAGCATCACTGAAAGAGAAGTCAAAGCTCTGTTGCTACTGACGATGAAGTAAGAGTGTGTAACCTTATCTGTTGCACTGACTTCAATATTCTGAACACATGCACACTAAAAAAGAGAAGCACATGTGCACTAAAGGACATCTGGTTAAGATCTTAATTTCTTAATTTTTCCAGTTTCCAACAGGAAACAGCATCTGAGGTCAGGCATCCTAGATTCTCCCCGCAGGGAAAGATGCAAGCATTTTAAATAAGAGAAATGAGGAGACTTTCATAGCATTAAAAGATGAATCAGCAACAAGTTTGAGAAAAGAAACAAACAGAAATGCTGACTCTTATCTTCCTGTTTTAATGACGCAATTTATTTCAGAGATGAGAATTAAGATCCGAAATTAATTTCTAAAAATTATGTATCCATTCTGGAGATTCAATTTTACTTTCAAAGATACAAATGGCTTTTTTTTATTAACTGAATAAAAAAACCTCATAAAATATTTTTTAAAAGTATATATATATTTTTAACTCTCAAAGCATCTTTCTATGATTGGTACAAAACAAATACAAATATGTTTCTGTATTAACCTAGAAAGTAAGTTGTGTGATGAAAAACAACCTGAAGCAAATACAGTATTTTCATAACGCATGAAATATTTCAAGTAAGTCAATCATGACCTGCAAAAAAAAAACTGGAAGAGTCCCTTACCTGCCGAGAGATGGAGCTGCTTGTAGGATCTGGCACCGCAGAAATAAGGTTGGCAGTGCTTTTTCTATGAACACTATTCATACCAGGCATTTTAGTGATTTTACAGGCTTTGCTACTAGAACTAGAGTTTTTACGTTTTTTTCCTTCTGATTTGTCGAAAGAAAGGGGTAGAGAAGACACTGCATTATGTGCTCCCAGGGAGTGGTCCCCTGAGTGGTGCACAAGAGAAGATACAGACAGATTAGAAGAGTCAATACTGCTTACTACCATGCTCATGTGTTTCACTGAGTCTGTTGAACTACTTGACAATGAAGTCCGTCCTGAGGGCTCCGATTTGGCACTGAGTGGGCTTGTTCCGTTATTTGTATTGTGCACAGACATACTGTTATAGGAGGATGTAGCCTGATAGGAGTTCAAAGTTGAACTGGGGTTCAGGACACAGTTCTTTTTGTGGGACCCTGAAAATGAAGACGAGGAAGATGTCTGCAAAGATAATGAGGATGATGATGACGACGATGACGACGACTGCGGCTTTTTCTTTTTGTTACTTGAAGACTCATCACTCCGAGATGACAGGTCTTTCACTTTTGAGGATTTGCTGGTTTTTGTTTTGGATGGCTTGTGGGATGGGGAAGGGATGACTGCTGGCACTGGTGACACAGCTGATGGCGCCTTAAAAGTTGAGTCCATGATACTTGGGCTTGCAGCCATATGAGGAAAAGCTGTAGTGTGTGACATAATGGAATTTGTATCTGATGTTGTCACAAAGGCTGCATTCGATAACATGGCTGATGTCATTATGTAAGAAGAAGAAGTGATTCTTGAACTGATAGGTGTTGAAGGAATATACACTGCACTGGGGTTGCTGAAAGGCTGCAAGACTGATGCTGGAAAAGGAGTGGAGACATGTGCTGCTGGAGAAGGCATGGGACTATCTGCCGCAGGAGGAATTTTCCTAAATCGAGAAAGGGGGGAAAAAAAAAAGTTTTAGATACATAAAAAATTCCATCCTAACAATGCAGATAGGATATGACTTCTGGGAAGGACCAACTCATAAAAAAGGCAAACTTAGTTCATTCTAATTTTGACTCCTATTCTACCAATCACTTCTATTTTAATATTCACAGTTCAAAATCAGCCCTGCATCGTACAACAGCTTAAAAATGCTTTTACTTCTGATTTTTTTCCCTCTTTTTAAACTTGCAGTTCCATTATGAGGTTCTTTGGGATTTAGTACAAACAGCAAAACCCCAAACCATGTGTGTTTTAATATTGTAGGGATTCGGGAAAGCTGGGTCATGAAGTATATTTTCCTAAAAATTAATTTTGAAATGAGGCACAGTAAATCTCTGAAGGCAGCGGAGCCCTAACAGAAGATGACGAGGTGAAGAACTATGCAGCATTATTTTCCCTATAAAATTCTGTCACTGCACATGAGCCCTAAACTGTGTAACTCAGTTAAACCAAAACTGAGCTCCACTTCAGCACAAGTGCCCCATGTAGCAACGAAGTGCACAGTGTTACAATTTTATCACTTTATTACAAATTTAATTTCCTTTTTTCCTCTCCTATTTTACCAAACAATTAAAAAATTGAAATCAAATGCCTGATGGTGGGATCTATAAACATTCTAGTCACCATGTTTCACTCATTGCATATGTTTTGCTTGAAAGTTCAAGTTGTGGAACAGTTTCAGTATCAACCTAAACTCAGAGGTTAGATTTGATGAGAGTAGTAAATGAGCCAGTCTGGGGGTTTGGGAAGCCCTTAATCACTGAGCTTAAAGAGGAAAGCTCATCCCTTTCCCAATGCAGTGCTATTCCCAACAGCTCATTTGAGAGCTGGTTAGACAGGATTAACTAGGTAAGCTATTGAATAATTTCACTGATACTGAAAAATTGACAGAGTATTAGACAATGCTTGGTAAACTTCATAACTAGTTGACTACTATTCTGAGAATAACATCTAATGATATTACCTGTGAAATTAGTAGAATGTATTCAACTTCCTTTCTATTCAGCCACCCTCTTCTATTATTTTATCTAGTCCAGTGTTAACGAAGAACCAGACTTCCATAATGTCTCTTGGAAAATTATCACGTCAGCTTTTATCATTATTTAGACCAAAATTTAATTCACAGTTTAATCCTGTTTCTCTTTGTTAAAAAGCTGTACCTCACCATAACTCTGCCCTTGTTATCCTCACTACTGACACCTTTTTATTTTTTAAAGGCTTACTCTTGCCCTCAAAAAAGTATGATAAAAGAGCAGCATTGGGTGTGTTGTTTTATCATAAATCAAATCCTAATTACAAGCGTCCTCTCCTGGTATTCTTCCTATGGAGACTGTCAGGCAGAACACTGTTTATGGCACAATTACATAAGGGATTATATACCGTCCATGCAGCCAGAAGGGAGGAAGTCCTACTGCCTGTAACTTGCTACAGGAACAAAGCTGCTTATCAGATCCATTCCTAAGTTTATTTTTAAAGAAGGGCAAATAATTCTTACCCACCTTTGTAAAGTACTTTGAGAACTAGGGATAAAAAGTACCTTGTAAATGTAAATATTGTTCTCAAAATACGGCCTTGCATCCCTTTACCCTTTGTCTCAGCTGGATGAACCACAGCTACAGAGCTGCACTAGCACTGGTTTTAAAATAACAGCTTTACACATACCCCTGCTTGGGGAAGACAGGAAAAAATCAGTCCAGAGGAGGGTTGAGGACAATAGAGGAATACAATAAGGGTTAAGCACTGTGAGCTTCCTGTGTTATACAGACAAGTAAGTACGGATGGAATTCATTAAAATATTAGAGATTACATAAACAGCTAGAATTTGGGAAAACATTTACAATTGGATTTAGTGGGAGCAGGATGAGGCCTGTTTATTTCTTGTATGGTATGACTACTATAGAGGTTATTTTTGTTTTTCATGATAGTAGTGGTACTAGTGACACATTTTCTCAGATGCCCGAGTATCTTTTCTCCTGGCAAAGTAAGCCAATAGATAACAAGTTTTAATCTTCCTATTTCAGGGAACCAAATGAGTTTTATTTGTGGAAGGCAACAGACACTACTTAACAGCCAAATTTACGAAGTAGAAGAGAGGAACCCTTTGCAGATCAAGCGTGATCTGTCTCTAAACAGACATGAAACTGGCCCTTTTGCGGCAAACCCAACCATTTCCAAACTATGTCTCCCAGCACAGTAGCACTGTTACCATCAAGTTACCAGGTTAGTCAGACAAGCCAAGCTTTAGTGTTTCAAAAATGTATTTAAATAAAAATCAAACCTTGTTTATCTAATGGCTGGCATCCAATGAATATAACACAGTCCTGATAATAAACAGTGACATGAAACACTGCACTTTAGTGTCATTACATTGGAAGAAGAATGTATATTCTGTAGCAGAATACCCCCAGAAAATCAATCCTATTTGCAGATGCTGTGAGCTTTTCAAATACTTATTTTTTTAAAAGAATTAGCATATTTTTTAGAAGTGCAGTCTATTTTAATGTATCTGTGTAGCCAAAGCCTATAGTGCTTGGAACCTGCATAAGTGATATAGAGGTGCTTCAATAGTGAGTAATAATCAGAATTTTAAGACCCCAAAGCCAGTACGGAAACCATGGACTAAAAAACTGCATACAGAGTTCCTTATCTTACAGACCAAAGTCTGAATGGGTGATATGGGTGCATGATACAGGTATAAAAATCTAAGCAAAATCTAACCTGTGTGTTATAAAACGATATATCAAAACGTATCTCCAACCCAGAAAACACTGAGTTTTAATACTTTTAAGTAATGTTAACAGAACTGCTGAATTATTCCTCCCCAGATACAGAGGGACTAAAAAAAGTCCTAAATCTGGCAGAAATTTACATCAGAATAGGAGATTCTGTTGTGCTGCATATTCCTTAACAGAAAAGCGAAAATTGTACTCATATCACCACTATGCCTTAATACAGAGGTAATTTTACAATCATGTCCCATGGAGTGTTTAATTTAGAAGTTTTACAGAATTAAAAATGTTAAACTACCCACCACATGTAAAAGTCCCACTTACTTCCACATCTGAGAGTTCAAGTGTTTTTCTACCATGGAGTTTAGTGCGAATCGAAAATGGTCCCATCTTCTGTCAAAGACATAGTACCCTCTTCCCATTAAGCGACTGCCATATGAACAAAACTGAAAGAAACCATATTTACATGTTATTTATGAAAAAATATTTCTACATTATAAAATAATTACAATTTATAGATCAAGGAACACCTTTGTAGTTTGTATCATGCATCTAAGACCTTAAAAAAGTGTTTTTCACTATCTGCAGCATAAATACTTTTTGTATGATACATGAAATATGTGCATAATGTTTCAGCTTCATGAAAAGTGTACTTCATACTTCACTAACAAGTCAGTTTACTATCAGGTACCTATGTGTGATGGGGAAAGAATATAAGTGTTGAGGTACTGCTAAGGAAGACATTCTGGCTAATAATACTCTTACTGCCTCAGAATGACAGTTACACCCTTCTGTGCACATTAAATCTTTTAATTGTGTAACAGGAATAAAACCGAAGAGGAAAAAGATGCAATGGGAGCATCCCTAGTATCTATTTAATAAACAAACAAACCAGTGACAGTAAAAACAATCAGTTTAAGTAAAAAAATAAATTATCGTCCATAGCACCTGTGCTACAACAGAGCATCGGATACACTCTTCACAGTGTATGAAAATCACCTAGAGGAGTAGTAAATATTTTGAGAAATCTGCGGAGCTTGGGAATATTTGCACCGCTTCCTCTGGAGAACTTCCTGAAAAGTCCTACTACACTGAAATGGTATGATCAGGAATCTACCCTTTCTTCAGTTCAGTCTTACTGATCTCACGTTAGGTAGAGAACTGCCGCAACACCTATTTGTGGGAGAGAAACCTGTTATAAATCATCTTCAGAAAACAAGACAACTCTCCATCATGCAGGGACCAAGCCACACAAATTCTGGCTGAGAGTAGAAGCTACTGATGCAGTAGAAAAGCATCCATTTAAAGTACTTTTCAGCTTAATGGACAGCGAGTGGTGGCTCTAACAAGTTAATTAAAACCACCACCTAAGTTGATAAACTGGCCTCACCCCCCAGTGATGCAGATGAGTTACCACTAAGAGGTAGTTTAAGAAGCTACTGCCTTTTCCCCATCAATTACTACCACCTAGCTGGAAGAGGGACTGTGTAAGGAGAACAGTCCACCTCAGTATGAAATGTAGCAAGTTAGCACGAACTGTGCCAAAGGCAATTTACACCATCCTTTCTGACTTCACGTCGATATGGACTAAGAACAGTTGCGCTATCAGTAACTGCTTCAGTTGAGAGATGTTAAGATTTCAAAGAACAGATGAGTCACTGGGATCTGCCTTGAAACAGAATGAGGATCCTAAACCAAAACGGCTACTGACAGCCATGCCTCACTGAAGATGCCTGTATGAGAACTGGCTGCACTTATTTTTTAAATTGTGTGGACGCGCATGCAGTGAGACTTCAGTTTTTAATTCACAAAGAAGCAGCCAGCAAAAATGAAGTAGAATACAAGAGTACCAAGGAAGCAGGAGGTTACTGTGTATCATAGCACTATATGGACTATAATAATTCTTATTTTCTGTGTAAGAACCAAATACAGGATTTCATCTGACAGTCATTTTATGTTCAACTCACACTTTTACCTGGTGTCTGACAGTAAAAAGCTCTCCTTTGCTCTAGGGAATATAGACAATGCTACAGTTATTGCAGTGTTCGTTTTATTATGCATACCATATGGAAAACACCTAAGTGAAGTCTTCATTAATTTTACTCTTTGGCTCAATTTTGATGAGAACCAACTGCTTAGAAGTCCAAAAGTTCTCTCACTGCTTCTTGTTTTGTACTGTGTAAACAAATTCACACTGCAGAGATAATGCCACAAGGCAGCTCTTACCACTTACAATGAAATTTCTCACTGACATGGGAGAAAGACGAAAACAACTGTCAGAGAAGGACATACTTAAGCCACCGCCAGAGCAGATGGGCAATACCATGCTCTAGACTTCCCATTTTTAGATGAATGAAGCAATAGCTTCTAAGTCCATGTGCACTGACATAAATGATATTTAATTACTGCTTCAAACCAGACAAAAATCAGCGAAGCTCTGTAATAGCCCTTTGCTGCCATATGGTTTTCAGAACTATAAGCGATTACAAGGTACAGTTTCGTAAGAACTAAGACAACAAAGATTATCTGTTCATACCACATTTAAAACAATACAACTTTTCTCATTTTAGCAGAATTACACCCGACTTGCAGTCTACTGAGAGAAAAATCTGAAACTAGAACCTCTGATTTTCTGCTGCTCATCCTGTCCTGCAACCTAGCAATGTTTGTCACGTGCACTGACCAGTCTTCTCCTACGTTATCCCATCCATACCATTTTCTGTCAAATGTATCTGTTCTTTTTAGAATACAGTTTTCAGAATGTAAGATCCTCATTCCTTACATTTTTACTAAATTACTTTTTTTTTCCTCCCCTCTCCTATTACGTAAGAATAACAGCAAGACATGCCAGAGACAGACACATACCCCAAGAGGTCTGGGATGGTGTCCAGAAAAGTGACAGTCTAGTTTCTCAGATTCTTCAGCTCCATCCGCTTCTCCTTCATCACTGGACAATCTGCTCGTTAAATCTCCTCCCATGGAAGGCAGTGGCAGTTCTGGTACGTACGCACTGTGGTTTGAAGAACTGTTGCTGTTTATGCTATTTGCAGATGACGGTCTAGAAGGAGAATATACATTTAAATAATCAGCGTTCAAAGGCTCTGCAAACCTACCTGCCGGAGTCAAGCATCAAAGTAAATTGTAGCAGAAATGATCATATAAAGAAGGACAGTAAGATACAGGATAGCTGACATCTGGTCTTTTCAGAAATATATCATGAGTTAACATCAAGGTAACATTAGCAGAAACACCTTTGTATTGCCTGAGATTTTAAATTTGCCAGGAGGTTGAGTTTAAGATCTTGAGAGAGGCAAAGTGTATTAAAAATGCAAATAAAAATCAGATGTGTAAAATCTTACACTGCACCATTACTCTGCTACTTGATTGATCCCAAGGGTCCAGTTATGAAATTTCATTTCATACCAAATACCACTGAAATTAGTGTACTAGATACAGTAAGAATGTTTAGCTGACACCCTCTACAGCTAAGTTAGTAAGCGAAGTAACTGGCAGGCCCTCCTGCAGCATGTGGGTTTTCTTTACCTTTGTCTAAAATCCAGTAAACCAAAGTGGGAATGCCTTTGCGCCACAGGGCACAATGGTGCCTTGCCTTTCAAAAGTAGCTTGGAAACAAATCACATTAGAAGTGAGGGTGAAAAGGATTCTCAGCTACGGTCTGTACAACCAAGTACACATGTGGACCTCTGAGGTTGGAAGAGGTGTCCACATTGAGATGATCTTCAGCCTCATGAATTTATGCTATCAGCACACAGTGGTCACTGAGACTGTGGACAGGTGCCCTCTTCTGAACCAAACAGGGATTGCTCAACAATGTCCATCAGCTAGACATAACTGCTGCAGTTGCTGTTGGAAGGGGTATATTGTGCGAGTGCCCCTTAGCCCGCAGGAAAAATTGACCAAGCAAGCTCTGCCTCAGCAGAGCAGGGAGCACTCCCATAAACTCTTCCAGCAGCAGAGCTGCTGGCTCCCAGCAGAATGGTAGCAAGGCTTTCCTCTGGCACAGCTGCTTGCAAAAACAGACAGGACGACAGAACAGAGGCACTGCAGCAGAAACAGAAGCGCAGATTGTACAAACACAACATATGACTAAAAGCCTCCTCCTCATGTACCACTGCCTTTGCAATGTCTTCAGCTGACTCTCACTGAATCGCATTCCAGTTTCGTTTCTTTGACTGTAACACCTATTAAAAACAATGTCTGCCTGTACCTCCGTGCTCCTCTCTATGTAAGGACTGTGTAAGGTCACTCCTTTCACAAGAATTATGCAGACTTTTCACCACTTCATTTATTTATGGGTATTCTTTCACTGTCCTTTCACTCAAACCCTGTAAGACCCACCTCTGTCGCTGTACGAATAAAATTTCATTACAGCTTGATGAACACACAAAAAACATTAGAAATGGCCGTCTCTGTAAGACTTGAGATAGCAAATACAACAGATCTCTTTCTAATAGGGGCTATCTTAGTACAAAAGCCCCAAAACGGGCACTCAATCCTGACCAAGGCTTCTGCAAAAAAAAGAAATGTGGGAAAAAAAATTAACAGTCAGCTAATTTAGTTCCATCTACTCCAGCCAAAACTAGTACCAAAAAAAACCCCCAGGCAGCAAAACAAAACATATGGAGAGTTTACCAGAAGATAAGTAGAATTCTGTAGATCCAATACATCATACTAGTTTTTCTAAAGGGATGTCTTTAGAAGTTTGCATTGCCTGACTGAAGACAGCTTTTGTCCTTTACAAGAAAAATCTTCAAAATGAGGAGAGACATGCTATGAACAGTTTAAAATCAATAGTTTTAGGAACTAGCTTCTTACATTGTCATTACAGTAAATTACACCTTTTTTTTTTTTTTACAAGGCATTCCATTGATGTAATTGGTGAAGTATTTGCAGAGAAAAATTCTACATAAATGTACAGAATTTCACCACAAGTACCTACCCTGATTCATGTGAATAGACTTTTCTTCCTAAAAGTGTCAGAATGACTCAAATGTAAACTTTCCTAACTATTACTGACCATTTTAGTAAAAAAATGCAGTCAGTCTGAGATTCCGATCAGAGGGTGGACACGACTCCTCACCCCATTCCCAATCAGACCACAGCTACCATGGACAGATTTAGGTTAATATAAACACACTCTTCTACTGCCAAGAGAAACTGTTCTATTAGTATGTTTTATCATGCAGTAGCCTAAAGAAATATCAAATCCTTACAAAAAAAGCTGTACGAAAGACTATGACACTTCTTACAGCACCTTCAGAATGCAACATTCTACACTGGAGAACTGCTTACCTTGGAAGTACAGAATTTGGTGGTCTAGATTTTGCAGGAGATGTTACTTTAGATTCTTGCCCAGAGGTTGCTGAAGATCCTGACAGAGAGTCTTGTGCTGGTGTGGGCTGGCTCTGATAGCTTTCCCTTGCAGATGGTGGATGCTCTTTGTCTTTTGCAACTTCTTTTTCCCTGGATCGAGCTTTGTGTTCAGCTAGAAGGATGTCAAACTGTTTTTTACGGCCTGGAACTGCTCGTCGATGATTAAGTGAATGAGTCTAAAAATAGGGTGGTTAAAAAGCATTTGTGTGTGCATGACATTGTTTATGAGTCCTCTATACTTCCGATACACCACAACTCTAAAAGATAAAATCTACTTCAAACAACTTTAGCCACAGTTATGGAAATAAAGCCGTTATTCCACGTTATCTTTGATAATTTATGAAGTAATTCTTAAGAAATGCCAACATCAAGGCTAAGATTACTTCTTGCAACAATTTTCATGTAATAGAATATATTGACTTACCTTTTCCAAAACAAAATATAATTCCAATAATTTTAAAATATTAAGAAGTAACATCATTGTAGCTCTTAACTTACAATGAAAAATTGATTTCACTGGATTGAAAAATGTGCATACAGTTTAAAGCAAATTTAACCAATCATCTCTACTGACAAGCAGCACATACACATACAAACTTTCATTATAAATGTCTTACATTGCTGCTACTTTTTGACATGAGGCTTGTTACTATCACAAAGGCAGCCTCCAAGTAATATATTATACAAAAATCATGTTACTTTTTTGCTAAAAATTGACTATACTGTTGCACACATGAACCAAAAAGGAGCATATAAAATAACACTTGTGCTTCTACATGAAACGTTAATGCTTTTTGCATAACAAAATGACAAGAAAAAAAAAAATCTTTTTAGAAGTATCAGTGGAATAATGCAGATGCTCTGATTCAAAGAAACAGAATTACTCAAAAGAATTACCTGAAGACAGCGTCTGAATACCATACCCATTGTCTGTAAGACAGGAGCAGGTATGACCTCTCAAACTACTGTGGTAGGATTTAAACTATAACAAAGCATCTGATATTTTATCTTCTAAGAAAAATACCTTGCAGGTGAGCGATCTTGTGCAAGGTTTCTTTGTTTCAGGATCCAGTACTCCACAGTGTTTATTTTGTTCAAATTCTCTTTCTGTTTG
>NW_009260125.1:2495542-2527309 GCF_000687185.1 Egretta garzetta
AGAAAAAGGAGAGAAAAATAGATTATTATGGAATTTTAAAAAGAGTAGTGATAATTTTTGCCTGATAGCACTTAATTCAAACAGGCTCATCCTGAACCACTGTTCCCAATCCCAGCACCCCACAGTAGCGAGATGTGCATCACTCACAGTTGTGCATTTTTTTGTCCTTACATATTTCAAACTATTTAGAGTGGGATTTCAATCACAGACTGCATACGAGTAAGTCTGCTTACATTGCTGTGCTCAGCAAAATGGTCCAAACACAGGACCAAGCCAAATACCTGTGAGTTCAATTCCCTCTCTAACTCTGGCTGTCTCTGAGGCCATGAAACACAGCGTTTGCAAATCTAGCTTCTGAGCTTGGCTAGGACAAATACAGACTAAATATCACAAATGCTTTGAACAACATTTCTTTGACATACTCAGAAGCTCTGAAAAACAGCCCACGGTGTCTCAAAAGATAATGCAAGATTACTAGTGGCATTTTATAAGCAAAATTTATCTAAATCTGTCCTGGAAATCTGTGTAAAATAACATGTATGTTAGTTCTTATTTCCCTAAGTGAAGGGAGGTGTGGAGTTTAAAATTTGCAGAGATTATGAAAAAAAGGCATTTACATGAGTTCTACTCAGGATTAACATTAAAAGTGCATTAATAGTTAATATGCAGTATTTGCATATTTCATTTTCATTAATATTTTAGTATTTATATACCACAGATAGCATCACCTCCTCTAGGTTATGTTAATTTTAGGGTTTGCACTACAGAGCTGCAACAAAACTGTGGGCATACACTTAGTTTATGCCACAAAAGAAATCTACCATTATCTTTATGCACCTTGACATTGTATGTTTTAATTGGCAGACTGGTTTGCCTTTGTTTAGTAGTGGAATATAAACTATTTACCAAAGCCAATTTTAACTATACAGTTGTCTTACATTCGGATATAATAAACATCCTGTTCTCAAGTACAACATCTACTCTGAGGAACTAAAAATTCTTTATAAACAAACAAATCAGAGCTAGGATGAAGACAGCAATTCACAGCTATGTTACAATGTTATGACAGCATCACAGCAAGTAGAACAGCTGGAAGAAGAAACGTGAGGCCAAGTAGCCTACGTTGGACAACAGTTGTTGTCTAGATACCACAGTTACTGTTTTATGTATTCTGCTATATGGGCTTAAAAACGATAAAGCAAACGTTAAATGATTATGTTATCAACCTATTAGCAGAGACATCTCAAAAAGCAAGCTTGGAAAAAACAGTTGGCACTGTTTTCTTTAGTGACATCTAGAAAGGGACTGAAATCTGTCACAAGTAGTTGTAGTTTCTGCGGCCTTTGCAGCACAACAGAAACAGAAATGTAGCTGTGTATGACTAAATATAATAAACATTTTTTTTCTAATTGATGAAAATGCATGTTCATGAACTAAAGGAGTTAACTACTCCTGTTTTTTCAGTGTATGATATTCCTATCACAGTTTCCTGAATCACCCACCCAAAAATCTTCAATGCAATTAAAAAATAAACTAAGTAGACTACATGGACTTATTTATAAGCCTTCAAATGAAAAATCCTGAGGCTAACCATAAAGCTGTGGAATGCATTCTGAAAGTCACCAGGTGAGGACTGGTTTGGACCAACAGGGAAACATATTTTGAAAATCAAAAGTGCTCCTCTGGGGAGCTACTTGTCAATCAGAGTGTCAATAAAAACTTGCAGGACTGATTATAGCAAAGCCAGGTTTTAGGAAACCGTATAGAGGTAAAATCAACAGAATGAATTATAGTCAGAGAAAGTGGAAGCCTCCGCCATCTACTGAACAACAAAATAACATGTTTTCCCTGAGAAACAGAAACTACTAAACAAACAGGAAACCACTTCTCCTGGCTGAAGCCTGCATGGCTGTTCCAGAGAAACCATGAACATCTAACTGCCAGCTACAGACGTGCCTGGTTTGGGCAACACATTAAATGAAGATTATCATCTTCTCATCAATAACAAAATGCAGCTTCTGACTACCTCTGTATTGGGAAATGTGCAGCATGAGAACCCCTAGACTCCTGTGCACAGGCACAGCTTGAGAAAGCCGTTTCTCCAGAATGGATTTCACTTCTTCACATTCAGAGAGTAAAGAGCATTCGGTACAACCTCACTGAAAGAAGACGAAGGGTCAAAACTGAATTGTCTCAAACTCCTGTTTGCAACACAACAAATATTCTTGGTGTAAACTGGCCATCTGCATTCTTTAAGCACCCCCCAAAGAGAAAAAGAACTAAGGAAGTCTTAGGAAAAAAAAATTTTGTTTACAGTTTGCTACTAGGGAACACTGATCCACTTATGGTGGGCAGCTACAGACTGTCTTTTGTGGTTCCACGAGCTGTTTCCTCTCTCTCACCAACAACAGTGCTCCCGAAAAGAGGGCAGGTTCATTCATCACCCAAACAACCACCAGCTCTCAGCAAAGAAAAAACCCAAACTTCAGCCACACTCAGGGAAATGGCATGAGTGAAGGTTGCTAAAAAGGAAAGAAAACAGATGTAAACCAGCCAGACCTATTAAGGAGCTTCAAAAATTAACAGCTGCACAGTTCCACAGGAGCAGACTGAGGGAAACCTAAATCCTCTAGCCACTGTCTCATTCTTTTAATGTGAAACGAATGAAATTTATGGGATATCTAAAATAATCATCTCATTGACCTTCCAAGATCTTTTTCTCAGCCTTTGCAGAGTTCTGTATAATAATGGAGAGGAATCCATCATACTGACATGCAATCTACAGGCAATTCATCTACAGTGCTCTCAGGACTTTTCCTATTTGCATCATTGTTAAATTACTGTGTTGCTGCATCAATACGTGAGGCATCAGAAGCAAGTCTGAATGGATTCCACATCTGATAATGCCAAAAGAACTTTAAAAAAAATATCAATTCTGTGTATTTGCTAACCATTAAAAGTAATGCCTTCTGGAGTGCTTAAACAGTCCTGTGCAGAGTTCCAGCCTGTTTGGAAATTTCCACCAGCGAAACATTCCCTAACCTAGAAGACACTGCGAGTGACAGCTTGGAGACAGAGTAACGATGGAGTCACCTCTACAGAAAAAGCAAGCAAGTTGAAGGAAGGCTCTACAGAAATTATTCTCCTTTATGAACATATTTCAGCAAAGCACTCATACAAAAAAGGTCTGAGTATCACCTACAGCCCTGCGGGGGTACAGGGTGACATGAGGAAAACAAGTACCTCAAAAAGTATCGGTTTCAATTGCCCAAGTAGGCATTCAGAACTGATAAGCTAAATTAAGCATCTAAACCATTAAAGGAAATAAAAGGTTAAAAGAAACCAGTATCTTAAATTAACTGCAAAATATAGAGAGTTTTTATTAGAAAAACAAATTGGATCTTAGCAAGTCATATGTAAGGTTGAAAAGCCTAATCAGCTACTTTCTCTTAGTCTTTTTTCATTTTGTGGAATGCTATCATGAACAACGGTTCTGTTTTCTTATATGCCACCTTTAACTAGTTAAGAAAGCAATCAGTGTACTGAATCCTTTAAGGCAATGGCGTTGTTCCATACCACACACAGCCCTAGCAAATACCTCGTACTGGTCTGGAATCAAGCCAAGGTAGCAGTACCATAGGCTAACTGCCAAATTTGAGAAAATGAAAAAAATAAACCTGATATTCAGTCAAACAATCGGGCACACTCACTAACTGGAAATGAAAGCATTTATCTTGTACACTTATACTTGGTTCATAACTAGTGCACATTTAGAAATCATGTGAACTAACTTTCTGCCAAACTGACGATCTAATGCGGATCATGCTGCCATTAGCAAAATTAGCCTTTCAGTACACACAAGAAGTTCCTGCCCAAATCACAAAGGACTGCTAGCTGATGAATAGACCCTGCACAGCTTCTGAAGCCCTAAACTAGAGTCAGTTACTTTTGTTAAAAAAAATAAAATTAAAAAAAAAATCCCTCAAAACACTTTGCTTCCTTTCATTCTGTACAAAAATATGTTTTCAAGCTTTAAGGGGCAAATTCTCTACTTGTTGCCCAACAGCTGGCATGGGTCACCTCTGGGGAGCTCCACAGAAAATAATTCTTCCTCCCAATGGATGTCAACCTTTTTACCGGAGCCTCTGCCCTCTCACGATGGAGTGGTGTGTGCTTTCGTGGCCGATTTGTATGAGGACCTACCATCCTCAATACTGCCCTGCCTAAGGCCATCCAGGGCATTTCCACATTTAATGTTGCTCCCTCAACCCCACCGTCCTGTCTTCCTGAGAAAGACTGAGATGCCCATGCTACAAACGTCTTCACGCATGTGTGAATCACAGAGGGAGAGGGGTGGAGGGGACTTTTAAGACTTCCCCAGCATTTCCCATATCTTCTTAGAATTTTCCAGTATTTAAAACCAAGAAAGAACATTCTTTGAAAAATCATGACTTGGCGGATAGCCCAATGTCTTGAACCTCAACTGTTCAACTTGATCAGGACTATACAAGTCACCCAACCAAGGGACGTTTTCTTTTGTTGTAAACAGACCCAAATTACATAATGGCTTGAGGAAGCCTTTTGCCTTTCTGTTTTAATGAATTCACTTCCTTAAAAAATTATATTTAGCCTGTTGTCCCGTTGAGAAACACATTAAATAGTCTAATTTTGAGCTAAACAGAATGTGTACTTTGAAAATATTTTTACACATGCTAAGAGTGTGAAAGCTTTCTTTTTCATATATGCAAACTGGCATCTTACAGTAAAAAAAAAAAAATCAAACCAAAACCAGGCTACTGCATTTTATTCATATGTTATTTCTGAGCTATAGAAATATTAATGAAGATGGACTACCTCAAAAGAAGGACTACAACATCACTTACCTGAAAGTCTTTTGTAAGGCTTGTTACTGCTCTTAGTGCCATTTTGATGTTTCTTGTCTATTGATGGAGCTATAATTCCTTTGCCGTTCAGAATCTTTTCTGGTGACGGTGGCACTGACTTGGATGTCAAACCAGATTTAACCAAAGTTGGAGCAGGTATAGTGGATGAAGAGGCTGAGGACGAGGTGATGGTGGTAGTGGTTGCAGAATTCATTTTAACATTGGCACCATCTGCCTTCACTAGGTTAGGAATTTTCTCTAGACTGACTACTGGAACAGGAACGCTGCAAAACCAAATAAAAATCTTCAACTTGTACTTTCTGTACCAAAGACTTACAGTTACTTAATCCCCTTCCACAGATATAAAAATTTCAATGCAAGTGACACGGTATCTTCAGACCAGACTAAAATGAAATACTTAGTACCATTATTGACTATTTTTGTTCCATCAAATGTTTACAAAACCAAGCATTTGTAAAGGTCTAGAGAGAATTATGAAAATGAACTTTTGTATTTTTTTTAGATCCAATCCCCAACTACTCATAAACAAAAAAAGTCTCTGGTACTAAGCAAAACATTCCCCCTTACATATATGGCCTCATGCCTTTAACACAAGCACATATCAGATATGTGTATGCTGTACTAAACTCACCATGATAACGAAGTAGTTTGCTAACAATATTAATATTTTTAAACAAACACAAAAATAATTCATTTGCTCAGATGTGTCTGAATGACATACAAGTTCTAGAAACAAGGAGAAAAGAGATTTTAAGCATAGAAATCTTAACAGTGGTCCCTTTAAAAGTATTAAAATCCTTGATGAATTGAGCATTACTAAAATTTATTCTTAATAAAATCTTATCAACTTAAAATTAAAAATTCCCAATATAATTATTAGCTTAGTTGGCCCTTTTCAGAATAAAGTTTGCAATAACTAACTTCTCCTAACTTAACTACCACCGCAGCATATTTGCAACGCTAACAAATGTTACCTTCTCAAGTTGGCAGCAAAAAAGATTGAGACAAGTGATTTTCCATTCCAACATTATTTTAACATTTCCAGCTCCTATCTGCATGAGGAAATATCCAACAATAAGGATATGTGTGTCTTTTACACACTCAGCAATTCCAAAATGGGCTGTCTTGTGACTACCATTTAATATATAACATATAAATTATATACCCCTCCTTACTGAAACAAACCCAGAGAAAAAATATTAATTTAACAACCTAAATTCTCAGAGCTTTAAGCCCAGGTTTCACTGGAGGCCGCAAAACATCTCACTTATTCAGTTCTTCCCATACACTGCCTGAGAGTTGCTTTTGCCAAATTGTTGACTATCTGCCTCGTAAGCAAATTCACACACAGATCATGCAAAACCAACAATTTTCAGACTATCATTCCACACTGAGCAAACAAAAGAAACATAAGATTTCTTAAATACAAATACAAATTCCTCATCTAGAAGCATACAGTCTCCTTAACAGTATTCCTATCTTTTCCTTTCTGAATTGCACAGAACTAAGGTAACTTCTGTAATTTTAATCCCCAGCATAAAGGTGACAGTTGAGGAGGCTGTCCAACACAGAAAAAAATTCTTCAAGCTTGGGGATTCTTTCTCTGAAAGTCGGAGGTTCAAAGACAATCAGATACCATCATAGTTCTGACCATATAACGTCATGCTTGGGGACAGTTAGCCGGGGGAAGAGTGATTGCTGCTCGGGACTGGCTGGGCATCAGTCAGCAGGAGGTGAGCAATTGCATTGTGCATCACTTGTTTTGAATATTCTGTATAGTCTATTATTATTATTATTATTATTATTGTTATTGTTATTATTTTCCCCTCTGCTGTTTTATTAAACTGTCTTTATCTCAACCTACAGATTTCACCTTTTTTTCTGATTCTCTCCCCCATCCCACTGAGGGAGAGGGGGGAGTGAGCAAGTGGCTGGGTGGTGTTCAGCTGTCTGGTTAAACCGCAACAAATCTATTATTATCTTAAAGGTTTAACTTGATGTACACACTTAAAGGTAACATTAAACATATTTATAAAGAGTGCGAAATTACTCCTTAGCAAACTGTACTCAAGGAACAATCTGCTTCTTGCACATCACTGCAGTAATTTTGCACGGCAGTGCAGAGCTTCTACAAGTGCGTTACTCATGTGATGTTGTCAAATACACAACCGTTGTTAAAGTGGTATATATTCTGAAGTACACTGGCATGTTGCAGTTCAGGTAAGCAGAGTTTCTTGCCAGAGGCCACACTGTTGTCAGCATCCCAGAGCAGGCAACATTTGCCTGTCTGCACATCACTGCACAGTTTGGGGCTTCCTCCCATTCACAAGTCTCACATAATTTCAATCTTTTGGTTCTGGAAAATGGCACCTTCACTGAATTCTTCCTACTGAAGGAATGGTTAGTGGGCGTGGAGTTTCTACAATCAGAAAAAGGTGACCTTGAGATGCATTCACCATGGGACACCCTTTAGAAACACTGGAAGCAGGGTCCAAAATAACTCAAGTCTTGACCTTCCTGGGCTACTACAAACCCTCTCTTTCTCCATAGCTGATAAGCAGAAAGTGCAGCGTGTGTGGCTGGAGCGGGCTGCCATATTGGGAAGTTGTTAGCCTTTGTGCTAAGGGTATTTTTATATAGAAAATAGTACAAACCTCAATATAAACAAAACTAAAAAGAAGATTTAGACACCAAGACATACTCCGAGCTGGAGTTAAATTCTATGAAACCACCATATCCCATATCCTGTGGTACCATAAATACAGCAGTCAGCCAGTCAGAATACAGATCCAACTGCAGTAAAATGTAAAGAGCTGGACAGTAAGCAAAGAAATTTAACTTACTCACAAAACCAGAATTGCAACGAGTATTTCAATGACAATGCAAACACGGAGCTATGAAAGAAAGGATTTGATCCTCTACTTTTTTAAACTGCCCTGCATTTATTAAGTTAAATGACAGACACACATTGTAACATCTCAGGGTAGGAATTCTTTTTTTTTAAACAGATGACAATTACATTTTCTGAAAACAGGAGAATTTTTTTACTCTAGATCAAGTAGTTTTGCTATATAAAAACTATGTAAAAACATATGAACAAATCTTCATGCCCAGTTTCTATGATCTATCTTAATTCAAAGTACTGATAATGCACTCAACCCCCGTCACTGTGTATCTGATCTAGTAGTAAAATACGGTCATACATGGATGGACCATTGTGATAACAAACAAAGCCCAGGGGATGGAACATTTTTGGTTAGTTTTGTTACAGATCAAGAAGTCAACCTCCATTATGCATTTCATTGCAACATAGAAAAAAAAAGAAAAATACTTCAGCATTTGACAACACACATTCTATAGGAGTCCTGGCAGTCTACAGTAAATTATTTGAGATTTTAGGAGCTACAGATGATAATTTCTCTCTATTTTTTTTTTTTAATAGAAGTGGGTACTGCATTCAACATTAAGGAACTCTAGTTTCATCTTAGCATAACACACAAAGATGAATCAATAACCAAACTGCAAATTGGAAGCAGCACAGGACGAGTGACCATGATCAACTAATAAGGACTAAAAAGGTAAATAAATCACAAATGCCTATATTTATATTTGATGGGCAAAGAGAATTCTTTTCCCAAACTGAGTTTTTTGAGCGAAAATTGAGGATATCTTTAAAAAGTTTTTTAGAAAAATAAAAAATAAGGTGCTTAATCTTATTTACTGTATTTTAAAAAGAATTTTTGAATGAACAGCCTGTTTAGACTTATTAAAGAGAACTGCTGAAAGGGACAATTAGAAAAACAACAAATATAAAAACTGTGGAAGGGCACACAACAATCAGTAAAAATGAGAAAAATGGGAGTACAGATGAATGCCAAAGATAGGTGAGAAAAATCTGTATTCAGTAAAAACAAGTTTATTATTTTTTTTACAAAAGAACTGTCATTAGCAATGTAAAAATGACAGAAATGTTCAGTATTTCTTCTATACTAAGAAGGAAGCATGATAACGCTCTCTGATCAGATTAAAAATGGTTTTTGATTCCTCAGTAAGTATAAAGTGCCTGCTGAAAAATAATGGTGGGTTTTTTTTGTTTGTTTGTTTTTTTTTTTTTTTTACACAAGCAAATCTGGAAAATGTGGCCATGAGTTCCAAAAGAGTTGGAGAGATACTGGGTCTCAGCATATTAATTTCTAACTGAATCTTGAAATATTTGAAAACTTAGAGAAGCTAGCTGAGTGCTGCTGTTGCATCCACACTGAAAACCCAAACCAGAGTGTCTTGAAGAAATAATGAAAAAGCTAATAAAAATAAACTGAAAAACAATTAGTTCAGATGATTTTGCTGAAAATCAGATCTTGGCAAAGAAATCTCGTTTCACTTTTTGATGAGGTTACCAGTTAAGCAGACAAAGATAACTGTGAAAATGTTCTGACTTTTGAAAGGCATTATAAAACATAAATAAGAATAGTTTAAAAGCAAATGTTAAACAACATAAAATTAAAAACTAGCTTTTCAGAGATTTATCATTCAATAAGGCTGCTTGCTAGGGGGACTTTTTAGCCATCATAACCAAGTCTGACATGACTGAAAACTTCACTGGTCTTTAGAAATAAATATAAGATTACTGGGTATAACATTTGCCGATGGAATCAGGATCGAGGGAAGCTAAATAATGAAGAGACAAAGGCAGTAATAAAAAGCAGCATGGAGTGTTTGGTGAAGTTCATTAATTCAAAAAGGTATTTTAATAGAAATATGGGGAAACAACACACTGGAAAATAGTAACAAAAATATTTAGTGGTCACAGCGGATAAGCACTATGAGCTTTTATTGTATTGTTGTGCTTATATCAAAAAGGGATATGGAAAATAAGATTAAGGAGCAAATTTAGTTTTCACACGTCACTGGTTATACTGATACTGGAATAGGGCTTCCAGTGTTGCTGACCAGTTGTTCAACACCAATGTTGATGACTTAGAAGGGAACCAGAAAAAGGCTACAAAAATATCTGAGGGCTACACAAAGTGCTTGATCATGACAGGCTTCAGAAGCTCATTCTTTTTCTCAGACAAGATAACTGATTTCCTTCTGTTTTCTCATGTTCTTGGTCAGGCAGTTGGACTAGATGATCATTGTAGGTCCCTTCCAACTGAAATATTCTATTCTAACTACTCCTTCAGCAGAACCTGCGACAAACTCCCAAAACAGGAGTGAATTTCCCTCCTAATTATCTTGTGGCAATTTTTTTTGGTTCCAAGCCATAGCTTGTCACTGTCATTCCCAAGCAAGAAAAATAACTGTAGTATGTCACAACTCGTACCTGGAGCTCCTTATTACCTCTGCTTTCCTTTCTTCAGGCTTTGAAAAATTATCTCTCCTTACTCTTATGTAATTTTGCTAGGGGTTTTTTCGGTCGCTTAAAACTATATTAATTCTAAAATCTCAGCCACTCATTTAACTCTTTTCAAATTTGTGAGAAAAGAAATTCACAAACATTTAAAAACATAAAGCATTGTTCTATTCTACATTGCTGGGATCACCTCTACAATGTACCAAAGTATTTGTGATTTAGTGGTTAGAATATGAGGTCCAAGTTAACTCTGCTGAATTTTGTTTCCAATTCCATGCTGCATTAGGAATATCCTTAAATCTTGACTGGCTTCACTTTCTCGACCTCAGTATGAATAATTTCCTAACACAAAGAAATAAAGACTAAGAGATGATTTAAAAAATCCTTTGAAAAGTGACATTATAAATTTTAAATGATTACCCATAGGTATACTTTGTGATCCTATTTCTTTTTACAGAAAGACTGTCAGTTTTCTACATGTTGAGGAAAACCACATAATTTCCATCTCATTTTCTTCATTTTCAAAACTTCTGGCAGGCAATGGCTAATCCTTGTGGAGGGAGGTCAAGGAGACTTGCTTCAGCTGGTATCTCAGGGCTAGCTTTCTTTAATGCTTTACCCCAGTTTTACACTGCCTCAGGATCACGGATGGGTGGAAATGAACATCACAGCACCAAAATCCTCCAGGGCAGCACTCAGAAGCTGTGCTGGGGCACAACAAGCGAAGCAGCATCCTTTGCACACGTCAGCAGTGTGGGAGAGAGTTCCTGGCCCCACGAATACCTTTTATAAAGGGTCAGTATCTGGGGTATTCTTATTAATTATAATTGCTTGTTCATTATTATTGTTACTACCAATCATCTTACCCTTTGCCTTTTTCTCTCTAATTTCTACCTTTTTGCTATACCTCTTACCACCTTGACTGCAAGCTTCAGAAAACGATGGTTTACATTTGTCTTGGGCACAGCGCAGCGGTGCTCCAGCACTGCTCCAGTCTCTGAGCACTGCTATATTAATAGCAACGATGTTAGAGAGATACCAGGGGGAAAAAATCAGAGCTGACAGATATTTCTGGATGATGTATTCACAATAATCCTTCATATTCCAACTACAAGAAGGAAAGTATCAAAACAGTGGCTACAAAAATGAAATAATTCCAGATCTCTTTCATCTGATCGTGCTTTTTACAGCATTAGCTGAGGAGCAGCCTGAACCTCTGCAGCGCATCTTAGAACAACACAGGATGTGAAGAAGAGAAAGCTACTGAGTCAACGTTTAAGATGATGAGACAACCAAAACTTACAATAAGTTAAACAACGGAAGAGTTGCATCTACACGCAGGCAGGCATGACAACAGACAGATCTACTGGGCCATGCTGTTGCGGAGGCCATTGCTGAGATACTACTACTAATTGTTACAGCTAAAATTTAAAAGAGATGCTGTATGAAAGAATCAGGGAAGGACAACAAAGGTTATTCCAGGTCTGGAAAGCAATCATTACAAGTGATACAACTCCCAAATTAAGCTCATTTGGGAACTGTCTGGAAGAACCTATGTCAAGTAAGTATTTGTGCTACAAGACTACAACATAACAGACAAAAGCACTGAATAACTGGAAGCTTCTGAAGATGATAAACCACACCACACTTGGATACGTGATGAATCCTATTTGCATTTTTGAGACAAATGTATCTATGTCAATTGAGTATTTCTTTCTAAAAGATAAGTGGATGAAATTCTATGGCTTGTACAGACAGCTGAATGGAAGATGTAATCTTATCTTAAAAAAGAATAAATTCCATGAACAATTTCTCCTTTAAGAAAATCAGATCTGATGAATATTTTTTAGAATTCTAAATAAAAATTGTAATCCACTAATGGAATAGGAACAAACGCTATCAGCTCTCTATAACCTGTGATGATTATCAGATTGATTTTATTCTTTAACAGGCCACGTAATCTAAGGCACTTAACACTAAATTTTGAAAGACAATTTCATTGATCTCCACTTCAGACTGTTTGTGGTTTGTTACGTAATGATTATGATATCTTTAACTACTACACGCCTCATTTTTCCCCACTGCTAAACAAAACTACAGTATTATCTCCCAGCAAAGATGCAAGAATTAGGTAATTCACAGGTACAACTACTGACATATTCATTGCCAAAGTATTAAGAGAGCAGTACAACAGTTTTAAACAGCTAAATCTACCTCGTTAATCATCAGTAAGTGTTTGGGATGTTCCCAATAAAGGGAAAAGGGATTGGTAGAAATGCTCAGTTATTTTGTTCCCTTCCAGCTTTTACTGACTGACAGAACGCCATCTGTTGCCAGAATGGAAGATATTGTTTATAGATTCAGTTAGTATGCTGAAATGTGGATAGGTAAGTTGCTGTCTGTATCACTGGGATAAGAAACAGGTTTATAGTCAATAGTGTTAATATTCTAAAGTCCTTTCCGATCTTCTTTTAATTAGACTTAAAAAAAATTCCTCTCATATAAAATTCCTCTCCAACATTTAGAAGAAAAGGTCACTATTCAGTCAAGAATATTGTTTTTAAATAGTAAATGAGGCATTTACACCTTAACTAGAATAGCCTCTATCTCATCTCCATGTATGTGTGTGTGTAATCTAAACATCCAGATTTTCTATTTTCCAAATTATATAGCATAATGGACCAGAATGCTCATCATGCTTACGGAGATGGTGAGTCCAGATTTATAGGAAGGTTAGATTTTGGTCAAGTTTGTTCCACTGCAAAGTAAATTCTACAGCTAGGCAGAAGCTGCTCTCCTTGACATCATACCAACTAGTCCACGTTTCAGGAAGAAAACATGAGCTATTACTTTAACGTAGTTTGAGTTTATGTTTTGAGTGAATGGTTTGCATTGAATTATTTACTGCTTTAAGGCAATTGTGTCCAGAAACCCTACCTAAAATCATGACCTTCTTATGCTAGATATTACATATAAAAGGGAAGGATCTTTACGCAGTAAGTAGATAAAACTTAAGAACAAGGAAGTCCTACTATCTCAAGTTTACAGACACAGATCGGAGGCTGAGTTGTAACAGTAGCCTGTGCAGAACCAGGAACTGAGCCCAAATCTCTTGAGTCACCAACCTAGTGACCTAATCACGAAGCATCTTTTCTGTAGATAACTGAAGACAAAACAGTTTCTTATGGGATAAAATAGTGACCCAGTTCTCTTCTCATTTACATTTTTGCAACTTGGCTGCTATCATCACAGTCACGGGAGGATGGGACCAGCAGTCTCAAAGCTTATATGTGTATATATATCACAGTACATGATGTAAGACTCCCCCAAAATAGTGATTTTTGCAGCCAGAATTTTCTTCTGTCTTCTTATAAGGCATCAAACATTATCAAAATACAGAATGAGCTCCAACCGCAGCTGCTGTTGAAGATAAATGACTGTAACCAGCAAGTTTTCATGAATATCAGTTAAGGCAGTATTAAGAACTCTGCAAGAATTATCCTACTGTTTAAAAGCATCAGTTTTACGGGCTGATACTGTAATGGAAGATGGACCTTAAAGACAGAAAACTGGGTCAATATCTCACTTGCTATATGCATCTTAGAAAAGCAGACTTCTGATGGAACATCAGAAAAATAACCCAGTCCTTTTTCCTCTTCCTATAATATACGTATATTTAAAAAAAAAAAATCTAAAAACATCCCAGGTTCTTCCCTTTAGAAATGTAGAGTCTTAAACTGTAAACTTAGATGAGAATATGGATTTTTTTTATGATTGTGAAATACAGAATCATAAAATCATTTAGGTTGGAAAAGACCTTTAAGATCAAGTCCAAGCATTAATCTAACACTGCCAAGTCCACCACTAAAGCACAGCCCTAAGCACCGCGTCTACCCGTCTTTTAAATACCTCCAGGGATGGGGACTCAACCACGGGGCAGCCCGATCCAATGCTTGACAACCCCTTCAGTGAAGAGGTTTTCCTAATGTTCAATCTAAACCTCCCCTGGTGCAACTTGAGGCCATTTCCTCTTGTCTTATTGCTTGTTACTGACACCCACCTGGCTACACCCTCCTGTCAAGCAGCTGTAGAGAGCGATAAGGTCTCTCCTCAGCCTCCTCTTCTCCAAGCCAAACAGCCCCAGTTCCCTCAGCCACTCCTCATAAGACTTGTGCTCCAGACCCCTCACCAGCTTCATTGCCCTTCTCTGGACACGCTCCAGCACCTCAGTGTCTTTCTTGCAGTGAGTGGCCCAAAACTGAACACAGCATTCAAGATGCAGCCTCACCAGTGACGAGTACAGGAGGATGACCACTTCCCTGGTCCTGCTGGCCACACTATTTCTGATACAAGCCAGGATGCTACTGGCCCTCTTGGCTACCTGGGCACACTGCTGGCTCATATTCAGCCAGGCTGTTGACCAACACTCCCAGGTCCTTTTCTGCCAGGCAGCTTTCCAGCCACTCTTCTCCAAGCCTGTAGCGCTGCATGGGGTTGTTGTGACCCAAGTGCAGGACCCAGCACTTGGCATTGTTGAACCTCATACAGTTGGCCTCAGCCCATCAATCCAGCCTGTCCAGGTCCCTCTGTAGAGCCTTCCTACCCTCAAGCAGATCAACACTCCCACCCAACGTGATGTCATCTGCAAACTTACTGAGGGCGCACTTGATCCCCTTGTCCAGATCATTGATAAAGATAGTAAACAGAACTGGGAGATACTAGAACATAGAGATACTTAGTATTTTTTTACCACCACCATCTTTGGTAACTGTCATTTTGGTACTTACCATGGTTTATCCCGTGATACCTTTGAAGGAAAGACTGTGTGCTGTTTGCTACTGGAGGTAAGTAGATTGTCTTTGGGCGTTTTGAATGGCTTTGAGTTGCTGCTGACAGGGTTATGGCCGCTGATACAGGATTTCGGTTTCATCTGTACTAGGGATGTCCTGGAATTGCAGGCTGGAGAAGCTGGAGAAGGGGAAGGTTTACACATTGAACCGTGTCTTCGTTCTGTAATGGAAAAATAATAAGCTTTACAGTATTTCATAGGCTAACAGAAAAAAAAAGAAGTCAGAGAAGAGGAAATTGCACCTCTCTATGCTAGTTACAATGATTTCATCACTCTGAAGAACACCAGTTCATTACTGTTGTGAATGTAATCAAGTCAAATGATAATTAAACAAAATCAATTCTGTGAGGTGCTCTGAAAAAATTAAAAAATAGTAAAATAAATGTGAATAATCTTCCAGAAAATTTCACCCAAGAAATCTCAAACCATTTTTTAAGCAATAAGCAACCACCAGCATCTGTGTGAGGTACCCTAGGTGTCCCAGTACTTTCACGTAAAGAAGAAAGAGGAGAGTATGTTAAGAACAGCTCAGACGACTCAGTGATACACTCTGTGACAGACATCACTTCTATAACAGCTTATGAAGAATTCCTGTGACATGGTTATTGAGCAGTTTACTTCATGACTACTTTATTTCAAGTTTAATGGGAAGCTATAAGGAAAACAACTGGAAGACCAAGAAGTAGTGTAAGGTCTACTGCTCCCAGCCCTTCCAGAGAAGCAGGCTCTGCCTTGTTTGTAGCTTGGAGGTTATATCCAAGCACCAATCAAGGTAAAAGCTTATTTTTTTCCACACAGAGCAAATGGCAAGTGCAAAAAAGCAGGAAGTTTATATATAAGTTACAAATATTGCATCTAGAGGTCAGGCCCTTGTCTAAGCACTGTTCACGATCACACGAAAGGCCTCTTAAGTACTGCCAAAAGCAAGGCCTTGCTGACTCCACAACAGGAGAATAGGCTTCAGCACTGACAGACTTCAGCAAAATTGTTTGGGTTTCATTATTAGTAGTATTTTTTAAAATCTACATTTCCTATCCCTGGTATTGTTAAATTAAAAGACTGGTTTTGGAAGGTATTTGTCCATTCTTTACAAATTATGTACTTCTCCAGGGGAGAAGTGCTAGTGCTTGGCCAGCCAGCTGATCACAGTGTGCTGCAAACAACAGTCTTGGTGCTGTGAACTTAAGCACAACTATGAAATATTACAAGAAATGGGAGTTGTTTTTTGCTGAGAGGTGCTATAAATGCTTAACAGTCCTGTCCCCCATTCGTGGGAACACCCTTTCCCCAACCCCTTCGCCTCGCAGCGAGCCAGACCTGGGGCTCCCCAGCCAGAGGCGGCGGGCGGCAGGGACTGGTTGGGGGAAGAGGAATTTTCCAGTCAGCAGGGCTGTGCTCAGCAGCAGCTGACTCCGGCTTGCCAGCACCCCGGCACCGAGAGCCTCAACGGCAGGGATCTGCAAGGGTACCCCTGCTACTGACACAGTAATCAAACGCAGCAAGCATCACGTAATTATAGACCAAGAACTTTGGACAAGCTGGAGTTTCTCCTTCAACACGCAGCAATTTTTCCTTGTGCCTTCAGCACTTAACTCGAAGAATCCAAATGGGTACTACTCTTTGAGCTTGCACAGCATAGCCCCATCAGCCAAGAGCGGGTTAAGGAAGCAAAAGCGACCTGCTGCTGCTGCGAGGGAAGGTTTTGTATTTACATCATCAACCCTGCGCTCTCTAGTTTGATATTTCAAGGATAACTAAGAAAAATTTTCCCACAGAGAATCAAAACATGACAATTTGTCTGGCATCCTCACAAGTAAAAACTTGCCAGTAGCAGAAGGATTCATCCATGATTAATTTGCAATAGGCGAATAGCTCAAGAACAAAGATAAATGCTTTAAAAAAGTTAAAGAATATTCCAAACTCTTTCTATTATATCTCCAATGACTAAAAAAAGGCATTTTTAACTAAAGATCAAGCACTTCCATATCTTCATATTCACAGCTTTAATTACAAATGCTGAAATTCCCTCCAGATTCTCCTGCAATGGAAGAACAAAACAGTCTTTGGTTTTTTTACATACAAAAAGTAGCTCCCCTCACACCCCAAATGCCAACTGTCATTTGCCGGTTTTCACCCCACCACACCCCTTGGTGTGCAGCCTCTGCCTTTAAAAGTCCTTTGCAGGATGCAGTTGATTTACATTAATTTCACCTCACGTTTGGGGCAACAGCCGTTTAAGCTACGCATCTGCCTCTGAAATGCAGAGTTCCATTCACGGAGTATTTATTTCATTAAATAATAGTTACTGTTTCAAGATTCACCAACCTTCTCAGCAACTACTTAATCAATTTAAATTAGCTTAATAAAAATTTGCAACTTTCCCATTAATTACTTGAGGACTGATGAAAAGGAACTGCTATGTAACCAACAAAAACCAAGCCGTATATAAAGAGAAACTTGGGAAAAAACATGATTTCCGTACACAAATTATACAAATTCAGGATTAATTACTCCAATCTTCACCACAGCTACTGGTTTTCTCAAGACTGACTGCCTTCTAGTAAACCGTGTCTTTGATATCATCCCTGCGGATATATTTGGAAATGAAACACACTACTCTGTTATTAAAATTAATCTTCCGGAAAGACAGACATTCAAGATACTGACCATCTAAAATTATATTTTAAAGTCATCTAAGTATCACATGCCATAGCGAGTTATTTTTTAACAGTGTCTTTACACTGGATTTTTAGTCAAGCTAAACGTTTGGTGCTTTTCCCTAGACAACTTTCTTATTTTATTAATTCCCAAGCGCAAACCAATACACGTAACTTCGGATTTTTTAGTATAACATAGAAAATGGTGGAAGAGGCACTGTTGTGATATGACAATAAAACAAAATGCATCCCACTATTTTAAGTAAATGTTTACTTAAAAGATAGAAAAGGAAAAGATTACAAGATTACTTATTTTATCTGAGTGTGTCAGATTGGTGGTCATTCTTGTGATCAAAACCAACTGCTGTATTTGGTGTTTCCTTTTACCTCCTCGAACTCCTCTCTTCCCCCAAAACATCACTACAGAAAGTCTTCAGTGTTTTAGGGAGACAGATTCTGATACATATTTGAGAATTATCAGCATTACCCAGCTTCTCTGGAAATTTGCTAGAAGCAAAATGGAAATTATGACCACTGGAGAGTCATACAGGAGGAAGAACATAAATAGCCAGTGCCACACAACCATTGGTGTTCTCAGACACTGCTCGGACAGGTAAAATCTGCACGTTTACTCATGTAAGTGAACATCACTTTAGTGTCAGCAGGAGAAGATGGCAGCAACACCTTGAAGGTAGGGCCACAGCGGAGAGCTGGAAGAGTAACTCCCTCCAAGGGGGCAGAAAACCACTGTTTGAGCTGGGCAAGCATGGACGCAGGAGGCTGGACTTGCAGGGTGGACTTGCCAAAGGCGTGAAACCTCACAGACCAATCTCAATGGTGGGGGTATAAATCATAATTAAATATTGATACATTCCTTCTCAGGAACTATTAGGTTGCCTCTTGCTTCCTCCTTCCTTACTACTTATGTGGTAGTGAATCAGCCTTAGACATTGGCAATAAGTTTCAAAGAGAAATAATGTGAATATATGACAAAGCAAAAAGGCTGCCAGCTTAATCAACTGCTTAAACCAGGGTTGCGCTGCTCCTCTATCAAACTGAGTTTCCTGGTCACATCTGTTTTTTAAAAATTTCTACTGATTTGTCTATTCATATTTTACATATATACAAGGAATTATACACAATATAGCAATCTGCTACTACACAGCCTATGTGACAAATTAATATGTAAATAAAAGACATTTGCACATCAAATAGTAGTTATAAAATTCAATATTCACATACTAACACATTCAGGAGTCAACCAGCCATCCATGTAAAAATTTCTATGCTCATTTGCAGTTCATGTGTAGACAAATTAGATCTAGCAGGGCGGGTGAACCTGTACACACACACAGCTGTGGACATGGCTGTCCCTGTTTACAGACAGAAGTGGCATAGTCACTGGACATAACTGAACCTAAAGTAGAATGAAAATTTTTGCCCCTAAAAAATGAAAAAATTCCTGCAAGGCAACTAGAAAACCAGTTATCACTCATGGGATATTAACCTAAATCCTACATGCATTTCAGTTTCTGTAGAAGCCTGCAATGCTATGAATGTGTGCTCAAGTTTAAAATACGAAAGAGAACTTTTCCAATGCATTTAAATACTTCCAAATGAATGTTTACATGCCACATTAATAACACCACATATTCTGTTTTGTTTCTAAATACCAGTTGCTGTCAAATCCAAAAGCAGAGAGAACACAATCAAAGTTACAATCCTCTTTACTGCATTAATCCTTCTGCAACCCCTCAGCTGTCTCAGCGCAGCCACTGCAGCAAGTGACGAGCAACATGTGACTTCTGCTGTCAAACAGTTTATGTATTAATGACATTAATCTCGGAGGAAAGTTTAACGCTCTCTCACTGAATTAACTGCGCTTTCTAAAGAATCAATTTCAGATCAATATCTGTTATTTTTTCTAGTTAGTGGCAAGAGTCTAAAAGCCCAGCGCTACATATTGTCCTAACGCGCACTGCAAACTCTGCATCAGTAGCATTACGAACGATCTTAAACTATTCCAGGAGATTCTCCACGTCCTATGGAAACATGGATACAGTCCAACTTTCTCAGCCAAATCTGAATTGTTTGTAGATGTGAAGTCCTTATGTTGTTGGAGACTTAACAGTTCCTGAATCTCCAGAGCTTCTCTCCCATGCCCTTGTACTCCATTTCTAATCCTCCTTCCTGCATCCTACACAATGCAACCCCCTACCTTTCCCCAAAACCTCTGTTGCAGCTGCCAAAGTCCTCTAGGTCTGCCTTTGAATCTGTAATTCCACTGGATCCTCTCTGACGGGTCACTAGGGAATACAAGCAGCTGTTTTGCAGGAAACGCCACATCTCCTTCTAATCACAAGCAAAAAAGCAAAGCAATAGAAAGGCAACATGAGCTCCAGAGCCACAAGCACAGCATGTGGGAAATAAGAGGCAAAACCACATTCTGAGTAGAAAGTCTCTTCTCAAATTTTTGCCTCAACTCTCTCACAGGAGATCAAGCACTCACTTAGCTCACAGTAAACCTTACAGACAATGACACACCAGTAAATATGTTGCCAGTAAAACATGCCAACCATATGTTTCCAGGTGGACTGCAATCGTTTTGTACCCAAAAAGATCTTTATGTGATCCTGAAACTGCAGATGTCTCTCATTTGGACTACAAACAAAGAACATTTCTTAGTACATCCCACCTACATCCATTCTTACCCAACATGCGCTACTCAAAATTGATCAAATCAAGTGAACAGCTTTTGCTCACAGTTAGTGTCTTCTCCGTCGGTGAGACACGGAAGATCGCAAAGGAAAAAAGTCATGATACAGCTTGGGCGTAGAGAAAGATATGCCTTTGGTCTTGCAGTATTTTTCTGTAGGTAGTTGAAACAAAACCAAAAATCCCTCTAATGCTGTCAGAAGAAAGATACTAGAACTTTGTCAGCACCAGTCATTTTGAAACATTACTCTCGTTTAGCACGATCTGACTTCCTGCGTACAAGAGGCCTAAAGCAAAAATCAATTTTAGGTTGACCCATGAATAACTTAAGAGACCCAGTGTTATGGATTGTAGTTTGGTATTACACTTGGTAAAAACAAACAAAATATAATTGCTAAACCCCAGAAAGGTACGAAAGTTATTTGCTGTTAGTAAACATTACAGAATAATAAAACTCCTTTTAAGCTTGCATTCATCACAACCCTTGAGTTCATAGCCCTTTTGCTTAAAATAGCATAAGCTAATTTATCTGACTGCCCCTAACACAGTATGAACACTGTTTGTTATTCCCTATTTATAATATTTAAGCAGATGGTAATGAAATTTAGTATCTTATCCACAACGTGATTCTGTTCCAGTAACATATCACAGTCTTGTTGATGAAGATGTTACTTATGGTAACTCCATACACCACATATGCGTAAGTTACAGTTTTTCTATTTACAGTATATCCTGAGGTGTTTTGTTGCACAGCCCTTCCCTGTGCAAAGTTGAGCAATGTATACTTACAATTTCAGTAAATAGTAAGTGAAACCTGCCACCTTGTACTGATCCCAGTTCAAAGTTTGCAAATGTACTTGGCATTAATTCTAATAAAACTAAAACAGAAAAAAACCACACATGCCCGAAAAGCAACAGCCAGCAACCAGAAAACTGAACAACTAGACTGCTTGCAGAAATGTGTCATCCTGCAGTAACTGGCAGCTGGTTCATAACAAGAGTTCATAAACACCTTGTAAGCACTTTCATTTTGCAGCCACAGTCTGAAAAAACCTAACAAAACCCAGTACATGAGGTTAAGCAAAAATAAACTTGGATTTGATGCTAGCAAACTACAGCATTAACATTGCAATACCAAAAGATAACTTTACCAGCTTTTTGGACAAAACACTATTCCAAGTCCAGCTGAAAAAGTTTGGAAATAATACCCGCAAACCGTTCCACCCTTCTTGCGCTGCGCACTGGAAAGGAAACAGCACAGTCGGTTTCATTTTGATACTTCTTGTAAACTGACAAAGGAAATAAACTGCCAGCTCAAACCCCCAGACCGATCCGCTGCATAAAACACAGCTCGACAATCGCAAGCTTCGTTCCTGGTCAAATGACATAACTGGGAAATTATCAAGTGCTAAAATAACCACCGTTCTCCTGGTGTTTATTTACAATAAACACAAGCTTCGCTTTCTGACATAAACCCACTAAAACGATTCTCCATTTCACAAAGTCTACAAGTGAGTAGGATCAGCAAAATTATGCAAAACATCCTGCTAGAAGAAGAAACGTAAACTGAGCCACTTACAGAGAGGAGCAGGCTGCCAACTTAATCTGATTCTACGACGACTGTAAACATGTACTTTTGGAACGCGAAACGATTCACATTGCCACAGATGCCGTCAGAGAAACAGAGCAACGTGATTAGGTATTCTGCACACGGTAAAAAAATCAGGCAGATGACCTGCCGCAGCAAATACCAGATCAGCACTTGCACACACCAACTGTTTTGACTACAGGCACTTGTTAAGCACCAAGTTTCAGGTCCTACCAGTTGGACACCAGAACTGATCCTGTGCCAAGAACAACAAGCACTGAAAACGGCTGCGGGGTTTTTTTTTTTCCTTTGGTTTTTTTTTTTTTTTTTTTTTTTACAATTGTTGATACAACTCAAGTAACTGCAGAAATGAACCAAAGTGCAAAATTAAAAGCAGCAAAACACACAAGTGTATATTTAGAGGAAGACACTGCATTTTTTCTTTCTTGATTCAGGAAAGAAGGAGGGTGTTTGTGTTTAATACAGTAGGACAAACCCGCTGTTTTCCTGAAAAATCTTCTATTTATGGGATAACTTGGCATTTGCTAGGGTAATTATAAGAGACAGGAGAAATAACCGCTAGACTATCACTAAACTACCCTTAAGTGGCCAAATCTCTTAAAAATGGTCGAATTCCATAAAAAGCCCCACACTCAGCATTTCCCAGAACACTTCCATTCCTCTTTGGTAGAAAGCATAAAAAAAAAAAAAAAAAATTAAAGAAAAGAAGGGTCAAAAGGAACTCCAGCATGGCAAAAAAATGCTTCAAATAGTGTAATTAATTACACTAAATGTAAAAGGAAGCTGCTGGGTATTTGTCTGCTTTTACAAGGATTTTGAGACCTAAAGATGAGGCTCCAAGGTATCACTGATGCATCAGAGAGACCGGAAAAACGACGGAAGAGTTAATACCTTGTCCTGGTGACAATGTCAGTCTTCACATCACTGAGCTGGAAGACCTAGCTCTAACTCTGGTGTCAAGGCCTGTTTCTTCAGCTATTAAAGGGGATATTAATGATTTAGGGTATTATCTTGATTAAAAAAAGAGCTGGAGATTTAAGTAGGAATTCATCACTTCTTGTAATGACACAATTCCACACGTGTAATCAGTATTTGCCACCTGACACACTGCTACTGCAGAAAAAAATGGCAATTTTCTACTCTAAGTCATACACGTTTCTCAGCTCAGCAGGGCCAAAAATCCCGGTGCAAAAAAGAAATGACAGAGCAAGTGAATTGCAGGTACACATTTTGAACGACACTCTACCAAAGAAAAGCAAGGAGAGCTTACGTGCAGAAATCTGCCATTCTGCTGGAGGAGATGCTCCAGTAGTTCAATGTGAAACTTGTGAGACAGGCTGATGTGTCGGGCGTGTTTGAGGTAGATACTGTCTCACACCTCATGTCCATTGCTTATACCACAAGGACAGCCCTCACCATCCTTTTGCACTGGTTCCTCTGCACTGGTATCTTACTCCCCGCTGACCAGTGCTAATGACATTTCCACCATTTTTGTTCTCAGAGCAAGGAAATGTATTATCAGCCCTAAACTTTGGGTAGGTACGTCAGGTGAAATGCTAATGTACTTTTAGCAATCAAGCAACAGTACTTTCCTTCAAGCAAAGGTAAGCATGGCCAACAAATCAGAATTTTGTGGGTGGTTTTAAACGCAAAGAGAAATCTTTTATTTGGCTATTTGTTGGATGTAAGAGAGACGTATCTTTACATTTAACACTGAAATATAACAAGAGGAACCAAACTCTAGTTTACTAAATATACAAATTTAAAAGCAATTTACCCATTCATTCCTCCTAACATCTGACTTAAATAATTTTACTCCAGACACACTGTTGCAAATAGAGGAAAATTTAGTATTGCCATCCTCTCATGCTTCGTATTGTGTAACAGACCCGTTTCCTCAGGCCTCAGGCAGATCTTTCACATTCAAGGTCATCTGACGATACATATTTTTATTTATTTACTTATACTTGCCTGGTAAAATATTTCACTGTGTCTCTACCTCCATCTTTAATGATATTTACAAAACATTAAAAAAAAACAGTAAGTAATTTACGCACATTATTGTTTTAGGAACTCTTTGGATGTTTCCCCTCATCTATCATAAAACTATTACAGTAAACCGATACTTCTTTCATGCTTTACTTAATCCAGACATAATGGCATTTGTTTTTACAGATAAGAAAAGATAAGCTGTAGAAGAATGAGACGGGACTACTGAGGTGGTCTGGCAAAAAACAATGCTGTACTATGACTCTGAGAAAAAAAGCTATTGTTTTTAGGAAACTTATGTTCTCTATCTATTTTTGTGCATAATATCATGTCAGATTTTATTTGTTATCAAGATAGCACATCACCAGCTCATTTTATCATTCCTTTTGAAGAAACTTGTACAAAACTGGTAACTTTAAGGAAATTAACCCAGAATAATAGCTTTGCGGGACTTGTGTATAATCTATTGTTTAAACCTTCTGGCTTTTTCAGTTCTAACTGTTATTTCAGATCCAAAACCAGCATCTGGTGAAACAATATATTTCTTAACAAGCTGTTTTATAAGCAGAGAAATAATGAAAAACATTTTTCTAAAAATCTGTTGGTTTGATCCCTAAATTTGATCCATCTCTGTTACCCTGACCTTCTCCACCCCCCCACCCAGCACCCTCGCCATTTCATCCTGATTCCACAGTCCTTTGCTTTCCCCTCCCGTCAGAGAGACAGGATAAACTCTGCCTGGTCTGTAGGTACACGTGTGACAACTGTCAGTACAAGCGTGCTACTGCCACATGAAATACTGTTCTCTGGGGGCACACTAATTAAAGGCGTCTCTTCACAGTTGCTGATTTTCACAAGGTTGCTGAAACTTCAAATTTTTCAAGCCAAATTGGCAAAGAGTTAAAAATTCTTAGACAAAATTGGTATGACGACATAAGCCTTATTGCTATTATTATTACTATTACTACTAGTACCATTATTATAATAATTATCGTATTTTAGGAAACTCAAGTGAAAATTTATATATGAAATTTTTTACTCTGTTTTCAGTGTTTGCCACTCCTCACAGATAGTCCCAGGCATGAAATTAATCCCCTTAGAATAGTCTGACATCTTTTGAAAATCCAGGTAACCAAAGAGATCTGCCCAATTAAGGACACTGTTTTGTTTTGAAAACTGAATGAGCTTTATTTAAGTTTCAATTTGCTGTATCAAACCCTGCTACAAAAGCAATGTAACTGTCAGTGCAGAGTATTTCCTCATTCCAGACATTTTAGATAAATCAGCTCACTCATCTTTCAGGCATATTATTTGCCATAGATAATAAAATCCATTATTTAGAATGCTGCAGGAATACTCACAAGCGATAACCCCCTAATATACAGCCTGCAAAGCGAAGGTGCAAAATAATTCCTGAAGAGGTCAGTTGTTCATATTTCCCTCACTACATACAATAGCTCTTACAAACAAGAAACCAAACTCTCAATCTTCTACAGAACAAAACTGAACAGACAACACTGAAAGACATACCCAAATTCAAAAGTGGGTTTGTAGGGCATCTTTTACCTACGCCTCTCCCTTAAAAATCTCTTTAGTTCTATATTTACATGCAACTTAAAATCTAAAAACACGGTTTCTACTTTAACTTGCATCATTTATGACTTCTAACTGTGCAAACTAAAGAAACTTAGACCTAACTGCACATGAATTAAATAGATGCAAATCAACCTCCGAGAGTCCAAGTGACAACTACTTTGTATTCTGCCTCTGAATGCTCCTCTTCACTATTCTTCACCTCGGTGAACGCCACGCATTACAAATTACTTGTTTTGGATAAACTATTTACCTGTTCATAATACTAACAGCTTTCCTATCACTGCCCTGAATGGGAGAGAGTGTTTTATGTCTACAATTTTAAATGTCTGTTCTACCTGTACAAAAGATTGCTTTCAGATGGGCCTTTACTCAGTTTTTTCAAGCTACTATATAATGAATAACAAATTGAGACTTCAAAATTTGTTGAAGCATGGTCAGTGTTTCAGATGTGTGAAGAAAGGTATTTTCCAAGGCCAGAGACTAGAGTGCAGATCTGAATCTAAGGCATTCCAAGTTTATTCACCCACTCATGTTGCCTCTGTCACGTACTAATGTGGCAGGAATGGCACAGAGGAAAGAGACAGATGATTTCCATTACAGCTACCTACCAAGGTGCATGAACTCCACAACGTAGCACAGCTGTGCAATTCAGCTTTCCCCCCTACCTCTTCCAATGCCTTGAACAACCTGTCATCCAGTGCAAGTGGTTCCAACTTCCTATGCATCTTCCCAGAAGCACACACAAACTACATTTTAGAAAAACTTTTAGGAAAAAATAAATGTGTAGACACTCATCTGCTGATGACATGGGATATTTTTCCATGAGGAGCTCTAATTACTTTCTATAATTACTTACATAAGCTTATTGGGGAAAAAAAAAATCAATTCTCATTAAAACAAGGCATAGCTCAACTCAGAAGAACTCTTGTGAGTTTTAGCATAGGCAGTAAGCAAACAAACCAAGATCATCAGAAGTCCAACTTGCAAGCAAGTCTACGCGAAGGAATCAGTTTTACCTGAAGGAATCAGTTTTACCTGAAGACATTTAACTATGAGGTATGCAACAGGATGTCTCTGAGAACATGCATGCAATAAACATCTTTCCAAGGTATCAAATGTTTGACATGTATCAGTCATTTTTTATTTAAACCACCCGAGTCAGTTGGAGCATAGGTAAAACATATTAGGATGATTATTTCCTACCAGGGCTTAGCTAGCTTTTTATAGTGCTAGAACCTGGCTTCATCCATGCTTGGTGTAACGTGTCACTTCAGGTGGAAAGAACGAATAGTACATCTGTTTGTCAAGAGATGAGAGTAGCCTTTGGTCAGCCAAGAAATGATTACAGGGCGAGTAAGCTTGGAAGCTAACAGGAAGAAGAGAAAACAATTTTAAGACAAGGATTTCAAAGTGGGTTATTTATAGAGTCAACACTCAATTATCCATGGTCAGATTATCTGTACCAGAGATGCAGAAACAAATCAGCTCCAGCTGGGCTCATTAGCCTAGGTGCAGCCCAGTGCAAATGTTCCTATACTTCCAGGGACGGTGTAGGTCCAGAAATTATGTAACAACTTTTTTACAGCATAAGACTGAAGTCCTTTTTTTATCGAAAGTGAGATGCTTCAGTTGTCTCTGTATGGCGTTTCCAAAGGCAAGAGCATTGAGGAAAACAGCAAAGATTTCAGATGAGGCCACCGCTTTGCAGCATTACCCCCATGCTCAGGGTCCCAAGAAGTTTTACTAACTTGGGCACTGCATCAGGCCCAAGCTGGCTGTGTGCATTCCTGCCATGCTGCGTCAGGGCTGCGTCCTCTGCCTGGACGCCAGGGAGCTGGAGAGCTCGGTGCAGACAAGCACAAGAAACTTGTGACAATGCAGGAGCCAGGCACCAGCCAGCATGGCAAACACTAATAAACCCAAATACAGCTGGGATGGCCTCTGTGCAGAGGGACTGAGCTGTGAGATCACTTGAGATTATGATTTACAGATAAGTCATTTAAACCAGATATTCTAAATAAGGCAAAACTTTAAACACCAATGCTTTCCTAACTGTAAGAAAAACACAGCAAGAGACAATACCAATCTAGCTTGAAGCTGTTTTCCCGGCCACAATGCCAAAAATGTAATTGACAGTGAAATAAATAGGTAAGACAGGGAAGGAAATGGAAAAAAATCCAACATTCTATTTCCTACCTGCCAATTGCTTCCTCTGAATCAGACTACCTGTGTTCATGCTGAAGGGATGAAACCTTTCTCCATCTGTCAGGAGACAGCAAACTGCAGAAGAGACTTTATGCTCTTTAGACTCTTCTGGAAGTTGTCCCTCCTCATCAAATTGATGCTGCTATAGTTGAAAGAAATCCTACTGTTTAGAGATAACAAGAGATACTTCTAAATTCGAGGAGTTTGAGATTCAGTTTATTTTTTTCCAGCAATGGGAGTCACTTGACCAAAAAGGCAGGGAAAGGACAACAAGCAGAATACTGGCATGAAAAATCTCGGCTATAATCAGCTGACTCCACTTGATTACAGAGGAGGAACTAAACTCTGTATTTGGCAAATGGATCACAGAGCAAATCTTTTCCAAAGCTTTTTGCTGAGTCTGCCAGTTGGTAGCTAGACAGTAGAGCAGACTTAACCAGCAATGGCTAACAAGTGAACCAAAAGTAACCATGACTGAGCCATCACCCCTGAGATTTGCGTACTGTATCTAAATACTGAGAGAAAAAAGTTTATTTACACTGAAGAGCACAACGTGTAGCAGGGAACTGCTAAAGTAGTTCCAAATGATAGCAAGAAACAGGGTCTCAGAGCACAGGATGAGGTAGAGGAAGAGGATTACCTATCCCACCAGAATATCACTGTAACACTTGCAGAAATCTGCAGGTTCTAAATCTACAACCTTATTACCCCTCCTTTCCTTCTCCCTAGTCCCAAATTCCCTGACTTTCCAGGTTGCTTAAGGTCTGAAAAACAAGTAATTCAAGAAAAACAATAGTTCAAAACCAAAATTCACTGATAGATATTATTTATCAGAGAACTCTGGCACTTTTAGTTGTTACTATTTCTCCTTACATTTCAGATCCCCAAATGCCTACTGCCTAAAAGGTGATAGCAGTGGAAGTTACAGAAGGTTTCTTGCCTTTCTTTGCTGTTTTACCTTAGGACATCAAGTTTATTCTTGGTGTTAGGGACTAACATATTTTGGAAGGCGTAGGATTCAGCAAACAAAAATGGAAAACGTATCTTCTGCTGTACAGTATTTGCAGGTCTCGTGTATGTTATTTATCTTGGAATACATACTAATGAGGACAGCAGCACAAGCACTAGAGGGGAAAGGACTCAATTACTGTAAACAACTGGGAGCAAAAGACTGTTAAACATTCAACAATTCATATCAATATAAGGTTTAAAAGTTTTCGCCTCTTACTCACTGTAACAAGATTAGGTCAACGCTCCCCTCCTCCCCAGCTAAGCCCCATCAAACTAGGGAAGACCATAAATGCAAAACCACTGCCCTACCTTGCTGTCCTACTGGAAGTCTCAATTGCTGTAAGGTTTGAGGAAAGACACCCAAGGTATTTCCCCTTCCTGGGGGCTACTGCCACAGCAAATTTCAGCCTGTAACTTCCAGGTAAATTGGCTGCGTCTCTGTCAAGCACATACACGCGAACCATGCTTACGTAAACCTTCCGCTCCATTACTGCCCCCCCCACCCCAAGATATCAATTCTAGCCAGGAACTTGATTAGCAACAGACTGTGAAACACTTTCAGAGAACTTGAGAGGTGGCACTTACAAAAGGACAGTGAAATTTTATGGCCCAGAGCAAAGTGTGGGGGCTGGCATCAGGCCTTGCATGTTACGGCTGCAGTCGTACCATGGATCAAACAAAGATGCAATTTCTATTTCTGCTCTTCCTCCCTTTCAAAACATTCTTGGCTCACCTTTGGCTTCAACCTGGTATTAATACATGACTGCATTACAGTGTAGGAATAGAGACTGGGCACATTGTATAACATAACCTTGAGTCTTTCAACAACTGCTTCCTAGAATAGGCTGCTCTCGTCCTGGGAGTACAGCGTGTATTGCTGCCCCCAGATGTAGCCTCATAGATTCAGGATATTGAAGTAGGCTTGCTGAACCCGCTTTCACAAGCAATCCTGATTCATGCTGTATCAGGGACCTCTATCTTTTTAATGTATTTATGCCAGTTTTCACGTCACAAATCTTACGTGCTTTTTTACCCACCCTTTTCCTGGCTAACTGTAAAATTATTAAATACTCTAGTGATATGGACTACTTTTGTATGACTTCTGTTTTCTTCTTCGTAATTACCTGTCAAAATCTCTTACATAATGAGTTTAAAAAAAATATTCTATGCTAGTTTGGTATTTTAATTAAATATAAAGCAATACTGGTCAGATACCTCAAGGTATTTCTAGCTTTACAGAAATCAGAGCTCATTTAACAGCCATAGTATTTCACAGATTTAGACAGATACCACCTCCATCAGATGACACTGGTTTCAGATAAACAAGTAAGTTTTCTTTTTTCCCTTGTAATAAAGTTTTCTAGTGTCACCTATATTCCATAGTTATAACCATTTAAAAAAAAATGTAATGGAGATACAGAACTTTAAGTTTTTCTCCTTCAGAGTTCATTAATACAAATAGAGGGAGGCTGTAATCCATGCACTCAGCAAGTAATTCAGCTGTAATTCATACTACAGCATAGCAGAGGTAAAGCGGTAATGCTGACATTAAACCTGATACTATATAGCCCTTAAAGCTTGCAGGTAATCCCTCTCTTTCCAAGAACTCCACACTGAGAGAAATTGGATATATTTAAAGAATAATTCAGTATCATGAAAGTACTCACTTCCTTTTAATTTAAACTTACACATCTAGAACCATTATCAAAGCTTCCAAAACCAATTGCTATTGCCTTGTTCTTTATGTAAAAAGCTCTGTGGAATATATATAAAGGAGTCCATAAAAAAGTTGACAGCTGCTAATTCAAGAGTCAGCAGTTTCCCATTATAGTGGCGCATTGTGTTTAAACTGCTTTGGTGCCACTGTCATGTTATTAATCAAGTAACAAAAGGAACCCTATGAATTACATATTTCTAAAACACTACCACTATTACCAATGAAATCAGACACAGTTTGCAATATTTTTTTTTACCACGTTGTCACATATTAAATATATGGGTCAGAGCAAAACATGTAACATACAAATAAATACTATGCATAAGGGAGAAATCACGATAACTTCTTTGCATATATAGGCCAAGCTAAATTTTTAGTTACCTGCCTCTGGTTTCCTTTAACCTTTTCGAAGCAACTATAAATGGAGCTTAGTGTCTGCTCACAAGTTAAAAATCTTTGCAGTAATTTGTGTAGATTTGTGCTAATAAAAGTCACAGACTATATTAGATTCCAAGACTGTAAGCAACCCGAGTTATTGTATTTGCTCAACAGCATGCTGATATAGTTGAGTGGAAAAAAAAAATAAAATCACAGTACAGATAAGCAAGGGTCAAAGTTCTGGTTATGCTTGAAGTTTCAGTATTGGCACTTCCTCATACGAGTCTAAAACACTCTTAATTAAATCTATTTTGTCCTTCTATGCTAAAGTAATGAACTACTATTCCCCCCCCTTCATATTTCTACTTCCGATTTGCTCACTTACATTATTATAAACCATTAGGCCCGTTTTAAAAGGTCGTCAGTCCACAGGAGGCATCGCCACAGAATAGTCACCCAGGCCAGAGCTGTGCTTAGCCTTAAGGGCTGCACAAAGCTCTGCCCAGGAGAAACCTCTGCAGCGGGGTGGGAGTAGGAGGGGTACCCGTGCACCCTGCAACGTCTCGGCTACTCTGGAGGCCGTAAGAGCTGCGGACCACCCGTAGATACGTGCCGCCTCCCTCCACATTACACAGGTATCTAAAGCAGTGGATGTTTCTCTCCAGCAACAGTTGTGTCCTGTAACCTCGCACGGCTCCCGTAAGAGGTTCCCGGCGCCGCTCGTCCTCGGTGGCAGCAAACCAGCCCCGGGCCCGCGGCCGCCCGGGCTCACGATCAGACCCCG
>NW_009260125.1:2527432-2547207 GCF_000687185.1 Egretta garzetta
CGGGAGCGGGAGCGGGCCGGGAGCTCCCCCTCCCGGGCCCGCCGGCCGCGCTGCGTGAGCAAGAGAGACGTTCCCTGACGGGGGCTCCCGGGGGCATTAGGCTGGTGGTTTGTTTTGTTTTGTTTTTTTTTATACTCCCGACTCAACGCGATGAGCAGGAAAAGGCCCAAACAGCAAAAAAGCTCAGGGCTGGCACAGTAAATGCAAAAATTTTCATCATGTGAACACACCCTGTTTCATTTACCACACAATTCTTCCCCTGAAAAGCTGTCAAGCTCCTAATTTAGTTTGGGAAGGCTCATGGAGAGCAAGTCCTTCTGCAGAGGAGCCAGCAGCAGCCCGGCTTCAGCCGCCCCCAGGGGGGTTACACGCTCCGTCCGCCTCCCCCAGGCTCCAGCACCGAGCAATGCATGGTAACCGGGAAGTCATAATTAAGCTTCTGAGGATCTGATTATTTTTGATTTTTACACAGTGGTGTCCAAGTGGACCCAGAATTAAGATCCTGTTACAGCCAGCTGCTGTATAAATACTTAAGTTCTTCATCACCTATTTTTCTTCTTGCAAGTACGCCATACTCACAGGTACACAGATATCGGAGCTATGGTGTCACCACCCAAAATAAAAAGCTACATCAACAAGCTGAGCTTTGCTGTGGCACGGCTCTGCGTGTTAAAGCATCCCTCAGCCAAACCCCCTGCCCGCTGACCACTGCTGGAAACGGCGGGTTTCCCATTAACCTGAAATACTTCCTTCGGCAGAACTGGCAAGATTTGGAATGGAAGCGTGTTTAACGCTTACCTGATGCCATTACAAGTAATTTGTTTCAACCATGTTTAAAAGCACAGGTGGCACTCAGCTCTCCCCACGTACACGCAATTCCTCTTGCAGCTGAATAGTTGTTGGTTCGTCCACTAAAACCAGCCAAACCCATCATTTTGCATCAGACCAGCATGGGACCCCAGTTTAAATGCAAATTTATTCTCACAGCTGTGTCCAACATGAAACACGTTGACAAATGCAGGCTCACATCATAAGGTACTTATGAATGTCTTAGGATTAAATTCTGTGTATTTGCACACATGCGTGGAGCGCTGTTCCCCAGGAAATTAAGCTGAAATATGTTCTCTGGAGTGCTGCGTTCCCCGGCTGCACACCCTCCCCGACTCCGCAGGGATCCCAGTGGGGCAGGAGCAGAAATGGCCCCAATTTATTCAAGTTTCTTTCTTAATCACAGAATCATCTGCCTGAGGCCTTGGAAGAAGAGAGAAAGCAGACGGGGAGTGCGAAAACACAGAACCAGCACTCTCAAAGATTAGTCACGGTAAGTAAGCTCTTCAGCGGGCACTGCGGGTCCTTCTCACAGCAGTTTCAATAGGGCAGAAGACAAAACTGGATTCAAGACATCGTGACCCAAAATGGAGCCCAGATATTTAGCCAATAGATCTTTGAAGGTGTATAACCTGTTAGTTTGTGAGGTTTTTTAAAATTTAATTTGAACATGTGGCTTCAAGTAAAAAATAAAACATTATATGTTTGGGGCATGAGCCTACCTAAGCAAATTAATTCTGAATGCTTCTGAGATTTCTGTGTAGGAAAGTGTTCACTGCAGGTATACATGCCTCACAGAAGAGGCAATCACTGAAGCCAGGGAATAATGAAACAAAATAAAGTATGGAAGGAGAAATACGGAGAAGAGAAACAAGTAACAGGTCTAGAAATAATAGGTAATTAATATCAACATGTAAATAAATAACAAGACAGTTAAGTAAAAAGTTTAAAACTGACTGGAAAAAAATCCAGCAAAAACATATGCTCCTAGAAAGCTCCAGCAAAAATATATGCTCCTAAAAAGCTCCAGCAAAGCTGAGAAATCAAAGGCTGAAAGAGACGACGGGTTGTGTTGCATACCTCCATCATTCTACGGCTGGGATGTTAGACACTGCTAATACCTATTTGTACGCCTCAGGTTCATGCCTGTGGCACAGCTGTCAAAGCACGCTGTGACACATAATCCTGGGGATCCACGGGACTGCAAGGCTGCTGCAAAGTGAGTGGTGATTGCTGCCTCATGTGAGCGTGCGATAAAGGTCATATCACAGGTCTTGAATGGCCAGTAAGCCATTGCGTGGTTCTGACTGTTTAAAATACCACACAGGGTAATGTTAAGGAAGGGTTGACCTCCATGTAGAAACAAAACAATGCACCAGAATTTTTTTTTTTTTTTTTGGGGGGGGGGGGAATCCATAGTAACCATGCAAACAACCTAGCAGAAGTAAATTCAAAATCATGCTTTTGCTATCTGAAAATAAAAATCCATCTTCTGGAGAGCGAGGCTAACGTTAGCTTTTGTTTAAGATACAATTAGGATGTCAGTTTTCTGTATCTTAATATTAGGCATCTCAAGTGATCCACTGATAGATCGCCTGAACCAAATGTTTCAGGAAGTGATAACCAATGCTTTAATTTTCAATCTAAAAAGGGGAATTTATTAATATTATCAAGATACTTACTTAATATAAAAGGACTTCTACAGTTGAGATGAAAGCCACAGACCTTATAGATTAACTTCTTGTAAATGGTTTTCTCTATAAAATGTGATACCAACAGAGACAGTCTGTGCTAATGACAGACCAGTTCTGCACTCAGTCATACAGAGAAAATATTGCACAGTAGATAATTATTTTCTAACTCTAGAATCTTGATACAGAAGTTTTAGGTGCAGAACCCACAATCTGTAAAAAGGTTGAGAACAAAGCAAGCCAACAGTTAGAGGTACAATTCACTGTAGGTAATGGGGGGGGGGTGTGAGGAAAGGATGTTTTTGTTAAAGGATCACTCTGCTCATCTTGCAGGCTTTAATTAAATGGCTAAGAAATAAGAAGCAGCTAAGAGTGACTCCTTTGTAACCTGTTTTTTTCAGGCTATAAATGTGGCTCTGGTAATAGTAGTACTACATAAAAACATTAAGGAGACTGCTTACTTATGATGCCTGGATATAGACATTAACTTGCCTGATGTCAGCACAAAGTTAGAATATCAGGGTGTTTTTAAGACTATCTTGAAAAGAAAACATCTAATATCTCTGTAGTTAGTTTTGGACAGATGGAGCTGGGTTCGTCCCTGTTGAAAAAAAAACCCAAACCCCGATACACCAGCAGCACTTTTGTACTGTGCATCAGAAGAATATTGCCATAGAATTTTCAATAGGAGGCCCCAAATTTAATCATTAAGTGTTTTCCTGATGGACACTGGCACTATCAGACAGCTTGCACATTTAAGCTACTTGAACCTGGGAACTTTTTGTAGTACCCAGTACACGGAGACCATCTAGTGTGGAATGACTTCTAGAACTAAAACTTTAAAATGCGGAAACAAGAGTCCAATCTGTTGGGGAGCATACATGTTTCTCGCTAAAGCTGTGCAGGCCTAAAATAGTGACAAAATTAATTTTGTTTCCTTGTATTGCTAGGTAGGTCAATATGCAGGGTTTTTTTCCCCACCTAGAAACAAGGGTACAGCTTCAGCAATTCGGTACCAGCAAAACCAACAGAATAGACTCCAGGCCGACAATTTAACCCAACAGAGAATCAAAACACCAGCATGTATATTCGAGTGGCAGCTGTATGAAGTGTTTTGGGGTTTTCTGTAATGGTATATTAATCTCACTCTAAGCCCCAAATCAGGTTTCTTATGTTTTAGTGCCATTGATACTTCAGCACCAAAGGACAGAAGAGGGGTGTTAGAGAAGTGCAAGTCAGAGCACTTGGGAAAAACAAAACTGTACTGATTTTGCCTGCAGAGGTTATCTTAGAAGAATCCCTAAAACTCTAGCTGTTCATTTCTGCAGATGACTGGTAAAAACTGCCAACAGGTATCTTATCTAAACAATAGTTAGCAGAATACATTGGAGACCCAAATTTCTATGAATTCCAAGTATCCTGACTCAACAACTCCCAACAGATCAAGCATCTAATCCATTTTCAGAAACACACTCTACAAAACTGTGTTTGTGGCCTATAAAACACTCTTGCTACTCTAAAGCTTCATAGACCTTCATAAACAAATCAAACTTTTATACTGAGGAAAAGTACAAAGCCCCGACTAACAAGTGGTGCTTGACAGACTCTCAGTTATGCTTATGTTACCCTGCAGATCAGACTGATGCCTCAGAAGTCCCAAATTTTCATAGCAGCTCCTCCAGAAAGGCCATGGCATTCTGGCTTCTTGTTTAATCTCTTGGAAACGAAAAAGCGTTGAATGCAGGTTTAACTGAAGAGTGCCTTAGTCCTGCACAGTTTACGCCTAAATCCATAAATTATAGGATTTCCAAAAAAATAGTCTAAGGCCTAAGATCTATCCATACCCTGAGATACTTCCTTTTTTCTGTTTGCCCTAGCCATGAGATTTGTCCGTATTTCAGGCAAGGAACAGCTGCTCCAGTCCCTTTCACTTGATTGCATGAGGGTTGCCCTATCCTTCCCATACAGAGGTGTATGACAAACACAGTTCTCTCCCTTTTCCTTCCTCATTCAGGCCAAGAAGGTGTTGCCCATTTAGGTGCCAATATGCATAAAAGTTACATTTAAAAAACAGCTTCAAACACTGCAACAGCATAAGAAAATACAACCTAACATCGGCTTTCTTAAGAAAAACTTCGTATTTTCAGAAAGCACGGGGTTTCTCTTTCTTGGTCATGATCCCTAGGGGTTCCTTAGAGCTAAGTTTCTCTTATTAAAAATATAACAACAAAGCTAAGAACAAAATTTTGTTTCCATTCCAGTTTTCTTGCTAACCTAAATTGTCTAAGCAAGTTGAAGTACCAAGAAGTGAGCGCACTGTCTTTCCAAAACATAGCTAGAATTAGTATCACATAAAAATCACAGTCACATAAAAACCAGTTCTTGTTCTCGATTGTTCATAAACGATGATATCAAACACTTGGGCACCTCACCAGTGCCATGGAGTTCAGCAGTACCACTGCAGGTGCAGATACGTGCTTATATGCTTCTAGGACAACCCAACCATAATGAAACTAACCCAAAAAGGAACACTTAAACCTGCAATTCTTCAAGCAAGCTAATGGAGACAATGGATCCTTCAGTCCTCTCATACAACTTTTTCCACTAATCTAGGGCTCTGAAAGCTTTTGAATATTTTTAAAGAATATTTACATGCTAAATGATACATAAAGAGCTAATGAATGTACAAGCAAAATACGCAAAAATAGTATTTCTTATAGGAGTAATGCTGCTGTACATTGCAGCGGTTTCCTGAGTTTACTACTTTTGTCCTCATACACACACTGCTTTCATAAGGTGTTACATGGAAAAGGCCTTAAATGTATCAGGACAACCACTTAGAGCAAACGAGCAAATTTGTTGCTCAATGTGTGCAATGCTGCATACATCTTCACAAGCACCCCAACTGTACATTTCTTAGCTGTGAGGTTCCACAATCCCAGGTCCTACCTGGCATCTCTTACTGACTTAATTCAACTAATAATAAAGGTTTTATTTGAATTAGTCTCTTTGTCTCGCATTAGAATCAGTGATCTAGATTTAAATTAAATTCACATAGTTTTCCCATCCTGTGGGTATACACGTTTTGACAGTACTGAAAAAATGTACTGCAAGTTGCATAGAAGTTGATTGAAACCGTCAAACCAGTATTTGACTGCTTGCTGACATGTAGCTCAACGTTGACTTATGAAAAATAGTCCAGAGTGGGTTTATCTGAACATACAAAAGTACACTCAGAAAATGTTTTAAAGTCACCTGCATTCATGGAAGGAATACAGGTTTTATTGCTACATTTTTAATTCCTGAATCACACATCACAGCTTTTTTCCATTATTTGCTCTGTGACTACATGTACCACCTCAGACTTCCAGATTTTTTTTCCGCGTAATGGATATTATAAAATTCTACTTTTAAGATTCAAAAATATTAAGAAAAAGCTTTAAACATAAAAGTTTCCTTACTCCTTCTGCTCTGATCCCTAGCCTTTGAAAACTGTAAAATCCATGCAGTCTCATTAAATACATCTGCTCAGATAATGTACAATAAAAGCAATCTGTAAGTAAAATTCACAAAGTCTTTGCAGAAACTTGCATGCAATCTGTTATCTCTTCTCTCACGAATTCAGTGCTGCAGAAGGCAATATTCTGGATATGCAGTCCAGCAGTCCTCACCATTTTTTCCCCATTTAATTCTCATTTTCTGTAATTTACAACTTTTACTTTAATCCTATTCAGTCAGAATATGTGGAGTTCTAGAGTTGTCCTTCTAGACTTCCTATGTTTTTTGATAATATTAACAGGCTTACTCCAGATGCTAAAACTTACTCCCTACCACATCCCCCCTTAGGGCTGTGAATTCCTGTTAGAGATGAACATTCTTTCTTGGGGAAAAAAGTAGCACGCTGCCACCAATTCTTAGACATATCAGCAGTCTGTAGATACCAACTATCAAAAAAATGTGCAAATCCAAACAGGCATAGCCCAGAAAAATACCACTTTAAGATTAATTCAAACAGTAAATCTTCCATCTTCAAGGTCAGGTGTCCTTTTCAGAAGATATGCTTTTAAGATCGTAGTTTAGATAAGACAGGCAGAGCTGATTTAATAATTAATTGCTGCTACTGTTCCCTCTGTAAGTGCTATTCCGAATGACACATTCTCCCTGCTTTTTTCCTTGCACTGTCTCTGGCATTCACCTGCCGCCCTGATGGGCGAGCTTAGCTTGCTAAACCAGCAGAAAACTAACCAAAGAAAGGGGGAAAAGGTGCGAAACCTGTTATTTGATTGCAAGTTGAATAGTGTCACTACAGAGCAAGACAAGCAGCAGAAGCACTGCAGGTAAGGAAGCAGATCCCAGGACCAGGCAGGAAGAGCAAGACGAGAGGTGTGGGCTCTGCCCTCTCTGCAGCAGTGTGCCATTACATCCATTCAGGTACCCATCAGGTGCCCAAGGAGCGACAACCTGGCACAGAGACAGCCAACAGAGCTGTAAAAAGGGCACCGATGCCACCAACAGAGAAAACATCCTGGAGAGATGGTAACATTTTAAAGCTGCTTAAGGTCTTGCTGCTGTTGAAACAGGTTCTTGCTTATTTTACAAGGGCTGCAGCTTCCACTTGGTGATCAATCCATGCTAGAAAAGAGCACCACTGCACTTTGCGACCTGGGACTGCTCTCAGAGCTGAGCCTCCAACCTGTATTGTCTTCTCCCAATCTATGAACATTTATCATCGAGGCTCAACAGTTTATTCCCACAAAACATCACAGACCACTGTCCCGTTTATAGCAATGTTATTTTGGGAAGTAATGGCATCAGTCTTGATACTTGTACCACTCTGGCTGGTCTTAGCTAACCTAGCTGCCTTCAGTTACTGCCTTCAAATATTAGAGAGGACATGAGAAACGTGGTAAGAATGAGTAACTAACTCTTCATACAGTAATATTTTGAGAAATATCATCAGAAAAATGTGTAAAGAACTGGATACAAAAGGAGAAAAACTCTTTGTTCACTACCTCTGCACACCACCAAAACCCGGCTTGCTTCATTTTCAAGAACAAAACACTATAATAACTTAGAGCTGCTGAGCCCACTGGATACTGCAGGCCTACTTCAACAGTGACTCTTAGCTATCTAAGAAAAGACTGTTAGAGAAGTAATACAGAGGCACAGGGAATTTGTTATAATGCTTCTACACTCAGCGCACTTTGCTAGACCTGGGACTCAATGCTATAATATTAGTACCTTACTTGTGGGATTAATACATTTCATTACAAAAAAAATTTAAACCTGCCATTGAAAATTCTCTAGAAACTTTAAAATAAAAACATTCTGCAATTTTAATTTGCCCCAAAGTTTTCAATAAAAGATGAACTGGAAATACAACCGTTGCACTGCTTATTTTCTAAGTTAATTAAAAAACATTTTTTTAGTTAAATTGAGAATGAAAAAAAAAATCTCACCACACACAAAACCAAGTTCTACCTTAAAACAAAGTTTCACTACACTAAAACCAGCAAGTCAGCATGGAATAAATAAAACATAGGATGCTCATCAAAAGAAAAGCCAGTATGAAAGACAGTGTGACACTGTTAGGCGTGAAGATGTAAATGTTCATTTGTCCCACAAGCAATGTAGTTATTGCATTTCTTGCAATACTATATGAATATTCCACACTTTAAGGAAATAGAGATCACTAAAGCAACAGACATTCAGGAAGCCTTTCAATAATGTAAGAATAGATGGACTGCAGTCAAAGTTTAAAAAGCAAACTGCTACTATAGGAGAACTTTTCTGTAAATGGCTAATCCGTATTAATAAAACCACTACTAAACATCACGGTAGTTAAACTTTTACTTTAGATTAATATCAACTCAGACAAAACATATTTTAATGTAACAGCATGAGTTACATTTTAAAATTGTTTCGTCATTTTTGCGATCAGTACAATCTAATGTTTCTAGCAATGCAAGTTATTTTTATTAGGCAGCCAGCTGCAGACATTGCTGGAAGTTAACTATGTCAAGTTCCAGAAAAAATGGGAAAATTACCATTCATATGCTTTCAAAGCTTCTCAAACACGTGAATGGAAGCTGTGTTTGAGTGGCAAAAGTCAAACAGTTTTGAAACTAGATTAAAGGAAATAAGTAGTCATTTGTTTGCAATCCATCTTTTTATTCCACATAAAACTGCTTGTGCTTAACGATCAGGATTTGGTCCATGCTTACAAGCAGGTACTACTGCATTGATATATTATGAAATAATCTTTAAAAAATGAACTATGAGCAACTGCTTTAAAGAATTACTTGCATGCACACAGCGCTAGGGAAGGCAATGATGACTAATGGGAGAGCCGATGCTCGGCCAGCTGAGTCCCACGGCATGGGGGAGGCACTGCATACCAAGGAACACTCGCAGGTAAGGTAAAGCAGATACTCTTACGTTGTGGAGAAAATATAAGGCAATAAAATAAATAACCTGCTCAGCCTTTCCCCCTGTAGTATTTTTATATAATTAAAATAAGCTGCTAAATGTCAGTGTAATTATATGAAAATTCCCTTTGCTATCACTTACGTAAAGCTAATACTGAATTACTACCTCGCATATAGATGTCTATACTGTCTTCACCTAAAGACAGGTAAGCCTAGGTCTCCGTGTCTGTACTACACAATAATATGTGCAAAGCCCACATGATAAAAATCTCACTTTTTGTAATAATATTGATTCTTGACATTTCAACACTCTTCCATTTTACAGATAAATCAACAAACGAAAGGTATTTTAAGCCACAGCACAGCTTCCTATACAATACTCAGCATAGCTGTCATTCTTCAATTTAAACAAGTTACTAATTACTAGAGCTTCACCCAACAACACTTCTTATGCATATTTCTAGATGATCTAATTAAACTTCTTGTTCTTAGTAAAAAAAAAAAAAAAATCAGTTTAGTTTTTGCAAATAGGTATACTTAATTTTTTTATAAAACAAAAATAGACGTTTCCAAATTTCCAGAAGTATCTTTAGGTGATCTGAAGCAGATACTTAATATACCCACTGCAGTCTCTAAGGGCGTAAAAAGTAGCACCAGCTAACATTACATTGACCATACCTTATCCTCTGAGCATGCAAGGAATGGCACTAGGTCAGCGCTGTGGCCACTCAACTTTATCAAATCTCAGAAAACTTACATGGAAGTTCTTGGCAGAAACTTCACAGACTCAGAGCCCCAAAACCATTTCTCCCAAACAAGAGCAGTACACATCTTGCTAACCAAGGGGATCTCAGAGAAGCCAGCTATATCTGCACAATGTAACATGCCTCTGCTGTATCCCCGGTCCTCCTTCAACTTGGAGGGTTGAATTACTTAAGAACAAACCAACCTCCCCCAAACCGTTAAATGGAACAGTTTAAAAAACAGTTGGGACTGATCCATGTGGTTCAGCTGAAGCTGAGCTTTAAAGCGAAGCACATCAGAAAAATGAGAAATGGCAAAGCTTAACCAGTAAAACCAGCTTAGGTCAATATTGACGCTGTCTCATCCAGTGTAAATGTCTTATGTGAATTGCACGAAGAAAAAGAATTGTAGTTTAAACGGGAAAAAAAATTAAAGCAGGGCCATGCAGGGTGAAACAGGGCCTTTAAAAGCCCAGCGCAATTTGCAACACAAACACTGAGGAGCAAGCAGCTTCCTCTTTGAATGAAGCAAGGGCCTGACCCCTTCCTGTGTCACAGCTCCCTGCGCTTACTTAATACATTTTCTACTGGCAGTAAAACAAACATCAATTCTATCAGCTTCACAGACATGTGTGCATCAAAAAAGACACCACATTGATATTACATTCAGTTTTAGAGAAGAGAGAAGACGCATTTGAATGAGCACCTTCAGATCTTTGCTGTCTGGACTTCCCAGTAAGGTTACTTGTGATGAAACAGCTTGTAACTTATACTTCATAAATTAACATTAAGTTGTTTAAGCAGATGCTGTACAGCCACATAGGAACACAAAGTGACTGCTCTAAAATTTACAAGAAACATACAAGACAACCATAAAGAAAATGCTACCTTGGTATCCAATGTGACTCCAAAGGTACATTTTACAAAGCTGAGTTAAGCCACAATTTACGTATTCATTTCCTTCACTGACATAAAATGCCCAGGTCAGACCTTTAGTTAGCTGACTCCTACACAGGTGCACACACACAAGTTTCAGATGATTATGTTAATTGAAACTAAGAAGGCTGTAACACTTTTTCAAGAAGATTTTCTCATAAAAAATGATAGTAGTAGTGGACCCCTCAAAATTCTGTTTGGGTAGATTTGAGTGGAGTTCAGTTTGTATTTGCCAAAGCTAAAGAAGGGAAGGCTGCAAAGTATAGGTGTGATCTGATGCAGCAGCAGAAATGAAAGTTTTGTTAGATCATAAACATGTAAAAGCATCACCCGTTTTACTTGCTTAACAGTTGATATTATGCAACTCTGACTGCAGAGTCAGCTGGCGTACGTATATCCTCTTGCCACCAATCAGAACTTTCCAATAGATATTCTAATTTTCCTTAAGCATTAAAAAAATAATTGCAATGTGTTTTCTTTTTTGTGCTTTGTGTATGTTTTAACAAACCCTAAACCTCAATCTAACTCTACATGTCAAACTGTAAAAAACCAAAACCAAGACACAAGGCAATTCTACTAAGATGACATTAAACTAAGACACTTTAAAAACTGAAAGGCTTTCTGTTTATATAAAATGGAACTACAGAGCAAAACCTCAGTGACTAACTAATGGTTAAAACAAAGTCTTGCATCAAGCCAGCTGAATTTTTAAATGCTCAGTGGGATATATTTGTTTCTATAGCTCTGTCTTGAAACCATGATACTTGAAGCTCTATGTATCATTTATTTGAACTTTGTTTCATCTCAGGTAATACTATCTAGCTAGAAATTGTCATATCCATACACATGAATTCAAAACCAAAACCAAACCCAAGTTTGTCTGTGCCCCTGCAAATGCTGGCAACTCCGTAACCCCTTCATGTAACTGCACCACATAACAAGCAACAGGGGCTACTGAGCAACTTGAATCCCTCTCTACAGATGAAAGCAAAGCTGAAGAGACCGAAGGCCACTTTGCCTGATTTCACTGACACAGATCTCAGAAACGCCAGGGAGGAAGGCACTTTACCTTTTCCTGCCTGCGTTTCCAAAATCTGCCTTTATATTTTGACTTTTCAACACACAAAGAGGGAACAGGCCACTCGCAGGCTCAAGAAGACTGGGCATCCTCAAATTAGGGCAGAAGCAACAATTCAGCTTTGTTCCCTCATGCCTCTCCACAACCATTTGCCACGAGTGCTAAGAGGGAATCGTGATGGGAAGGCAGGAAAGCTTGTGGATAAAACTGGCACAAAGTGTCGAGGAGGAACAACCTTGGAGTGTGTACAGGCAGGATACTCACTTGACCCATGCTAACTGTAAGATAAAGTCTTTTTGACTTTTCGACTATCCAATAACTCCAAAATTGGGGAATGACTGAATAGGTACATAGTGATCTCAAAACTACTAATGTCTGTGAGACATGGTAGTCCAGTATTTGTGGGTTTGTTTCTCTAGTTTATAAAAATAAACTAGAGTGAAAGCTCTGAACATAACGTTGACTGGATATGAAAATATCCTGACCTGCTTCTCTTCCTAGCTCCTTTACAAAAACCCCAAACCTTGCTAACTGTGTTCCTTGCTGCAGCGTTGCTGTTGACCTTTCACTCTTGCCCCTTTTCAAATGCAAAGACATGATAATTTTGGTCTGATTTACTGCCAGTCTGCCAGATAAGGCTTATGGAGCAGTAGGGATTCAGGCCATGGAAGAGAAGAAACGCCAAAATATTCCAGTTCTTCCCAAGTCTGACAAACAGACACTAGATGAAGTTTTCATGACTCCCAGGACTCCAAGCTAGGAAATATGAACTGTGGCACTAGGGCTGTGTGTCTCACCCCTGTGCACATCCTTCTTCTCCTCTTGGGGGAAAATATAAAAGGTTGTTTTTTTGGTTTGGGTTTTCTTTTCTTTTCTCCCCCCCATTATCTTTTTGCAGGAAAAAAACCCTGACCTCGATAGGGCAAATGTTACAAGGCTCCTGGGGTATTATCATGCTGCATGTCAGGGTATATTTGACTCAGTGCACGTATAGCCCATAGCTCTCCACAGCCACCAGACCAACTGGACATGAGCTGTGTAGCCATGAGACAGATGGATCATAAGGGAACGCTCAGACTTTGTCAACCAACGCAATGCTGGTAACTGCTGTCTGAGCACCCCAACTGCCTTCAAAATTATTTTATATTCAGGACACATCAGTAGTTATCACTGATCCAACAAACACAAGAGGCGATATTATTACGGCTTTTTTCCCCCTCAAATATCAATTTACGATTCTCTGACAATTCTGTGACTGGCTTTATTTCTCTTTTATGACCAGCTACTTTGGCTTGGTTCAGAGAGTGGATTTGTTTTTAAAATTCTTACTGATAAAATACTAAATATTTCTAAATTTTTTTTTTTTTAATTAAAAAGCCATTTAAGTGCTAAGTCTCTAAGCAAGAAAAAGGTGGTGAACCCCAGTTAGATGACTACTTCCCTGGTTAAAGCACTTACCTTTCTGTAATCAATCTGAACCCAAATCTTCCCCTCAGCAGAAGAGGCCTCTGACTATGAGGGCAAAGGACTGTGAAGGGTGTTGAGGGGGTTTGCTCTCCTTCCCTCCTGATGAAATTATTTCAACCTTTTATAAACAAGCTTCCTGAACCACAGATCAGATCACAAGTAACTATCTTACTTGTCAAAGTTAGGGATTACCTCTCTCTCTTACTCTGTTCAACGGCCATTTAATTATTTTATGCAAAATAGCAACTTCAATAGGAGAGACGAGATCAGTGTGAACTTGAACTTGTGCCTTCCAGCAGCAGAAGCACCCAGTCCCTCAGCCTGCAGGTAATTCTGAGCCTCTCTCATATCCTTTCTGTTCCTTTTCCATATACAACACGCAACTGGAGAAGCATGCAAAGCCTCACAAGCAGAGTTGTTCTACCACTCCCCAGCAGATGAGATACCCCAGTTCCCATCAGCATTTCTTTATGGAAAGGAGAATATAGTCCATGTGAATGATTACGAGCACCCATCGACACCGGGGAGCCTGCTTGACGTGCTTTTGATCCAACTCCCCTCAGATTAGGGAAGAAAAGGTAAATAGGATGACCCACATTGCATATTAACTGTTCTAATCTCTACACTAGTGGCTAAAGGATCAGAAATAATTTTGCAGACCTAGATTTTAATTTCCTCATTTTTTTCTTCAGTCTCCTAAAAGAAAGATTTTTACCTCAGGCCAAGTACAACACTTAACCTCTACAGGCATGACATTTATTTTGGTAAGAAAATGAGAGAAAAATTAGTTCTACTCAAGCCATTTCTTTAATGTGACAAATCTGTGTGTTTTCTTCTTCAGCAAGATAGAAAAAAAAAAAATCCCACTTTTCCCAAACACATTTACCCAGCAAGTGGCAATAAACCACTCTCTAGCAGTTATTCTAGAATTAAGGCTACAATCGCATTTGGGGTGCAATGGATTGATCAGTCAATATATATGTATACATACAGAAATGTACATGCACACATAGACACATATGCATAAATAAAACTTTGCTTCTTTTCTAGTCCTGACAAAAATGACCTTCATGGCCCGGAAGCTCCAAAGGACTTGGAGATCCTGTCTCCAACTGAAGCAGTGGCAGAGGAGGCTGCAAAGTGGCTTGACCGAGCCAGACCATCTGTATTCATCCAGGAGCTCCCCAGAAGCCACAGATGCAGTTATTGAGCTATTAACAAGCAAGTAAAGCCTCCCACTGAAAACCACCTTGTACCTGAAGCTCAGAAGGCAACATTGACATCTGGGGGAGTGCAAAGAAATAGAGAGTAGCAAGTCTGAAACGTACCCAAGCCAGAGGGGTAGAAGCTGTAAGAAGGAACCAAGTAAGTGCACATATGGATAAGTATGATGTATTGGGGAAAAAAAATCAGTGTAGTTTTGTGAAAGACTATTATGAGTCACAAATGTTGTGGAAGGCATAAAGGGACATGTGGACAAGGGAAATCCAACTGACACAGTCTACTTAAATTTCCAGGTGAAAGGAGGCCCTGTATTCACTTTTCTTAAAGGAAAGGTAACTGCTGTGAGACAGGAAGAAGGGTTCCAACTACCACCCGAAGACTAAGAAACTACTTTCACGACAAGGAAAAGAGAGTAAAAATGGTCCTCAGAGAAAGAATTTCAGCAGTGGCACACAGCAAGAGCCTGCATTAGGGCCTGAATTATTCAACATGTTCAGAAATGATCCAAAAAAGAAGGTGGTTACTTACAGAACAAGATCTTTGGTATATAATTACTCAGAGTACTAAAGACAAAAATCAGTAGATTGCAGAAAGACCTAACATTACTGACCGGTATAATAAAATAGTAAATTAAATTCAACATAGAGAAATGTGAAGTGACAGACATGAAAGAAGAAAACAATCTTAACTTTATATACAAAATGATGGTCTCTGAATTATTATTATTACACAGTAGTAAGACACTGGTCTTGTAACAGTTCTATGAAATTATCATCTCAATGATCTGTAGTGGTCACAAAGGCAAACCAAGTGTTAGGCAAGGAATATAGCACATCACACCACTGCTTCCCTCCTTTCAAAAATGGTTCAGAAGAGTTGGGCAAGATACAAGAACGCATAGCAAAGACATAGAGAGTCTCTACAAGAGTGACAATTAGACAGATTTGGACTTGTTAAACTGGATGAGTGACGACAGCGGAGGGTTATGATGCACATTTATTATGAACGTGGACAGGAAATGATTGTTTGTTGCTAGTCCAAAAACAAACCAAAAAAGGAGGTATTTCTTCACATGGTGTATAGCTAAGTTTTGAGAATACTTTCCGCAGGACCCCATAAATCTCAAGTTTCCATTAAGTTTAAAAGAAAAAAAACAAACTGGGTCAACTAAATTGTTTAGCAGCACAATGACAAACACCAGACTTTTCAAGGTTAAATTTTTTGCTGCACCATTTCTATACTCAACTAAACATGCAGTTCTGCACTGTACTCTTCCACACAGCCTTAACTGTCTGGTCCTGACTGTGTCTTTCCTGCCCATGCAAAAATGCTGAAAAGCTTTGCTGCTCGTTTCAGCATTCCCACTAAACACATCTGGCATTAGATAGTTACAAAAAGATTTATTTAAACAGCAAACTAATCCTTTGTTGTCCTAGCCAAATTCAAAAGCATTATTTTTACTCATATCTTACAGTTTTCATCTACCTAGAGTCACAGAATGAGAAACACTTGTCTTCAGACTGATTTGGACATGCACAATACTACCACAAGTTTGAGAAAGCTTTAGAAGTACACACGAGGATGCACTGGTCTCCACAGTTCATGAAATGTGATCACCAAACACACATTAAAGCAATCTAAAACACCTATAATCAATGTGGACCTTCTCAGAATTGTTGGCCAGTTACTGGTCCATGTTTCAGCTTGCACAGATGTATTACAGCTTCAATATTTTGAGGCAAAAGTGGCACCAAAAATGAGACTCCTCCCTACCAATCCTCCTAACAAACTAAATTAAAAGATGAAATAATTTTTCAATGACCAATCTCAAACTTAACACTTTAACTTTAGAAAACCTAAAAAATTTAAAAACCTAAAATTTAAAATTCTCTAGTTACACAATTAGTAAAGTACAACAGTGATGATACACTCATGAAAAGAATACCTTATACAACACAGGGAATAAATTGAAAGCAGGCGTATCAAATAATACATTAATGCTTGCCTTAAACACATTTCTCATATGCAATGCTTGATATTTTACGTAAGTATGGTATTAGTTATACTTCACTAGTTGCAGAGCAGATGCTAGGCATGATAAAAGATTATTTCACAGAAACAAGAAGCCTGTCCAAAAAAAAAAAAAGGGGGGGGGGGGGGGAAGTTGTTTTTGTTTTGTCTTTTTTTCTGCTTCTGTCAGATACGATGCAAGACCCATGTTAGAGCGTAATACATGAATATTCATAGATAATATTTTGCTATCAGTAGTGGCAAGTTGAAGTAGCTGCTGTTTAGCGCTCACAACTTCATCTGGGGCTTCTTGCTAGCTCCTGTTTGGACTTGAGCTATTTCTCTGCAGTTCCTGTCCTGTTCCATTGATGACCTCATGCGGCTGGCAGGGAGCGGATGTCTGGACTGGAAGTGTCTTCAGAACTGTATTTTTCTGAGAAGTGGGTGGAGAGAGGTGGGGGGAGGACAGTGGTGGAGTACCACCATCTGTGCCTCCCTCTGAATACTTTTTTAAAAAAAAAAAGAGGGGGGGGGGGGGGGGGAAATCTGTTATTTCCCAGAACACCAGTCAAAGAAAATGTTCCTGCTTAACAGCATCTCACAAACATAACAGCTAATGAGACAAGTTTCCTAAATGTTGGGAAATTTAGGTAGATTTTGGTGCAGGAAGCTAAATCAAATATTTGAAATTGAATCAAACATAGTAAGGTGAATGAGATGCCCATCATAATTTGCCTAACATATTTTAAACAGTTCTTTCATTATACCTTGTAGAATATAATTTCATTAATCTATCTAGATGAATGCAGAAAATTTTGTTTTGAAAATGGAAGCCTACGGTTAGTCTGATCTACCTGTAATAATAAAATATATTTTAGAACAAGACCTAATTCAATATTTTAGATTTTAATATGACAATTATTACATTAATATCACCAGTTAAATAGAATAGCAATAAGTTATTAAGATAATTATATGAATCACTACAGGACCGTGAAATGGGAAACACATGGAGCTTCAGCTGTATTTGAAGTGATGAGAATTTTAAGTACAGTATTTTATGCATGCAAATAAAATGTTTTGAATAGATTTGGCACTAGTCAGGTACCAAGAAGTTGTACACTACTATTACAATGAAATAAATAGAACTCACTAGATTTTAAACATGGAGCTGTGACAAACATGCTTGCATACTAGAAGAAAAAAAATCATGTTAAAATAAAAAAAGAAAAAATATTTTTAAAATTAAGAAGCTATATACAAAATCCGGGATAAATATTATTGCTGAAAATTGTGGGAAAAGTATCTAAAGTAGATTTGCAAGCCTTGTACTAGCTCATTTATCACAGCTGAGATTTCCCTCTACTAAAAAATAAGGGTTTTTTTAAACACCAAATTAAAAAATTATTTCTTCATGAAAGGCATTTAATGTAACTACTTCCAACTTGAAAAAACCATAAAGCTCTTGAACTACAGCTCAGTTTTTATTTCAATTGCACTCCATTGCATATGTATGAGAAAGGACATAACAACTATCCTATCATCCTCCTTCACATCAAGGGACTTTCGCATTCCCCACTGCACCCCACGTGGCCTGTAGATGTTAGAAAAGGCAACGGAAACATCATTGAAAAGCAGTATTTCAGATTATCAGAAGTGGTACTTCTGGAGAGTAACAAACTGCCATTCCAGTTTCCTTTCTACTCACCTTTGTATATAACAAGGCAGTCTAATCCTGGCAGCTGTAAGGGCCAGAGCTACATTCTGGGGTCATCCAACCTCCTCCCAGGCCTGGTTCTCCAGCTCTAAAGGGAGCCCTGAATGCGCAAGATGAGCTGCACCTCCAGCCCCACCTGCCACCTCACATGCAGACTCAGCAACCACAACTCATGGCACTGGAGATGTTCAGCTGCTAGAGAAGACACTACCCAAAAATTGCTGCTGTTTCCTTTGGAAAAGCCAATAGTCAATGGACAAGAATCAACTTTATGAGCCAGCTTATAGCAAGAACTTTAGTACAAGGAGAGTAAGAAATTCCTAAAGTTGTGATATGCTTTGGAAGAAATTCCTATATGATAACATAGTAGAAATTGCAACAGTCAGAAAATTAACTAAACCCAAAATGTTTAGACAACTGCTAAAAGCCATGGTCAATGGGCAGGGCTATATGTGGACAAGACCTCTACAGACTTGAAATGGAACTTATAATATTTGGTGGTGACTAATCCAAATGTTAATTACCATGTAACACATGCAGAGTGAAACACTATACTACCAAAACCATCACCATATCTTTCTTGTCTGATCATATACAGGATAAACAAAGAGACAACAGAGAGAATAGACTTGCTCTTAACACTTCTATAGTTTTAAATACAGTGAAGAAACAATGGCTTCTTATTTGGGCCTTTGGCAAATTCAGATTCCACTTCAAATCTCCTTTCTTTACAATGCATCACAATTTGATATAAAAAAAGGTATTAGTTCTTGCTTATCTTTTACTTACCAAAAAACTTCCAAACAAGAGTTCAAAAAGCTCTTAATTCTGTTTTGGACTTTATCTAGGAATAGGATCATGAAATATTTTTTAAAAATTATTTTTAAAAACATTCCTTCTCTAAGATGGAAGACATCCACCTTATTCAGACCAAGTGAGACAGGCTACGGAAAATGTCAAGCCAAATACTCCTATTTTTAATTTTGCCAGATTTTTATGGGTTATGATACAAAATTTTCTATCTTATATCTATATCTATATTTCTATCTTGTATCTATAAGAATCGCCTCTCCCCCACTGTCACAACCCCTATCCCTCCACCAGTGAAGCAGCTGGAAGAACGATGTGCTAAACGCAGCCCTGTAAATTATAGTATGTAGGAGATTAAACTTAAGCCTAATGCTACAGTCAACCTTCAACAGCTGAGTTCTATTAACGGACACTCCTCAAAAGAAATCCTTATTGGTTTCTATTTAAAACTACATCTCTATTAAAATCTTGACTGAAAGAAATTACAAGCGATATGTATCTCCCATCACTGCCATGACAACACTCAGTTCAAGTATGTACTGCGTTGTTTGCCATAATTTATATGAAGTAAAAAAAATACAAAAGGGTTCACTGACCAAATACTATCAATGAATACACTATGCAAAAGAGATAAGCTAATTTATAATGATAGGAATGATGTATAAGTTGGAACAATACACTTCCAGTGCACTGAAAAGCCCAGTGTCATTATTACTCTTTCAATCTACTTCCCATGTTGACTTATTTAAGATCAGCATTATAAAATTACAGCCCAGTCAAGACACTGTAAAGGCACAACTTAATAGAAAAAAATAGGGAAAAGACAATGAATCAATGTTGTAC
>NW_009260125.1:2547217-2548470 GCF_000687185.1 Egretta garzetta
GGGGGGGTGGGGGGGTGTGGGGGGTGTGTGTGTGGGGAGGTTCCTATACTTAATAGCAACTGCATACATGTGTAGCATTCTGTTCACTGCTGAACGTTTTCTTCTGCTGAATACTCACTGCTCCCCAATGCACAGTCCTTTGAGATTCAACGCTGCCAAAATGTTCCTGCTTTCTCATTCACAGAATCTTTTGAATGAAGAAATTTTCAATTATTGACACATCAACCTAGGGTGAATTTTTGAAGTGCAGAAGTTATCTATGGGAAGTTGTCAGCTTCCTACTTGCACTACTCATTGACCTTGTAACTCTCTATGTATCTGTATCTCAACTCCTCTCTTTTAGGCTCTGTCACTGATGATGAATTAGTAACAACAAAAAAGAAAGCAGTTTAAGTAGTGGGCTGTTAGTAGAAAATATTAAAAAAGCCAAGCCTATCAAATATCGTGCTTCTTGTTTCTAAGCAAGCAGGTCAGCAGGTCTGAACACAGCTCCACTTTTAATTCACACGCTAGACTAAGAAAAGAAAACACAACAAACTCCTTCCAGGCTCAAGCAGATCCCAGCAACCTGCAAGGTGAATATACGTTACATTTGCTGTTGCTCTGAGCATCAGCTGTGCATTTTTCAGTCTCTATTGCAGCCCGTCTCTTGGATCTGGGTGTTACTCTCTACATTCCCATTTACTTTGGCTGATACATCTCCAATGCAAAAAGCATGTGCTAGTCTTGTCTTAGCCTGGGTTGTGGTGTGCCTGGTGGTTAGGACATTTTCCTCTCCTAGGAGGTAGAAGATGAGAGAATATTTCCTAGGTGGTAAGGCTACTAAATCCAAATCTCTTGCTTCCTGGACAAGTAACTATAGAGAAGGTAGGATTTTTTGGGGTTTGTTTTTCTTGAATGAACATGGTCTTGTCAATGTATCTTTCATTGAGGTCTCTCCAGGACACATAAGAAAAAACCCAAACTGTTTGCTGTCCTGGATGACCACAGTAGCGAATACTGACACGGCCAACACTCTCACGCATACGAGCATTTAAGAATGATTTTTATTTATCGCTTCATTTGAAGCAAGTATTAAAATGTCAACTGATTATCTTTCATGCATCTAAGTGCTTTTCTGAATCTGGCCAGAGTCTATCACCAGTTAGGATACAGAGCTGGTCTCTCCAAGGAGTAAACAAAGACAGGTTTTGCATTTCTGTACCTATTCAGAGTCTCAAGAATTGCTGACAGTCTAAAAATAAAGCACACCA
>NW_009260125.1:2548519-2595983 GCF_000687185.1 Egretta garzetta
AAGGGCAATATTCGCTATACCTGGATTGTCCATGCAGTGATGTACTATTTAAGTTCTATGGGAGTGGCGCAAAAGATGGCTCATGGCAGCAGGTTCACAGCGACCGCCATTACGCTGGGCTTAGAGAACGTGCAGTGACATGTACATGCACATTGTGTGGGTCTGTCATGTCTGACTGCAGGAACTGCAGCTTAAGATTTTCATCGCAGACAGGAGACAGAGGGTTATGCCACTGGCTGTACTTTGGTCTCAAGAATAAAATTTCTGATAGAAAGACTGTAAAGCTAAAGCAAATTTTTTGTATGCTTTCAGCTACTAAGCGTTTCCGATTTAAAGTAATGGAAATGAAAGTTACAGACAAAAACCAGTGTATCCTAGGCAATTGCTCAAGTAAAAATTCACAAATAAGGTACACACAAAACATTCAATTCTTTCTGCCCCCACTTCTCCCAAAAGAAAAAGAAAACTGGGATTCTTGTCAGTCTAGCTGCTACTGTTTCCATATTTAGCAGGAGGGACAAGAGTAATTTTCATTATTTTAATTCTTTTATGCAGTGAAACCTAACCATGTGACAACCAGAAAGCTATTAAATCAATAATGATATCACTTAATAAGTTTTGACAAGGCTGTGAAAAAAGAAAAATCGCAGTAACAGAAGGACAATCACTCAAAATGCCATTGCTCTTGAAGGGCACAAGAGCGCTCCCCTTGATAAAAGGTCAAATGCAATGAATAAAATATTAACAATTACAAAACCCCAAACAGCTGTATTTAATAAAAAACAAGGCATTGAATAATTGAAAATAATATCAAACCCGAGACTAATCCATCAAATGTGACAGTGATACCCATATCAAAATCCTTAGCAAACAAAGATGCCAGCTAGTAATGTTCCAGCTCATGTTAAGAAAGCAAATCATTCTTATTCATACTGTAAGCTCAGCCTTCTTGTCTTTAAACGTGGTTCATTAAATTGTAACGCACAACTATTACAATGTAGAATAGCTTGTCTGAGTAATTCAAAATATATAACCTCTCTTAGGAAAATAATTATAATATGGAAGGGAAAATAATTTATTTCTATTCTTCAGTGCTCCATTACTTTCTAGTTTGTTTTTCTTTTAAATGATGCTTATACAGCCAAACAGAATGATAAAAACAAAATATCCTTTTCCAACTTTCATGAGGACATGAGGATGTCAACCCAAGGATTTATAACTCAGAAGTAATGAAAATCAAGGGTATTTCTGCTTTTTTAAGGAATAAGAATTTCTACTTCCTAATTAGAAGCCTGTTAGAATAACCTTAGAGACAGGCAGGATAGATAGCAATGAGCCTCCAATAAAGAAATTAGCGAAAGAAGACATCTTATCTTCATGGTCATTTTCTCCTTGACAAAGCAAAATTTTTCTCCTATGGATGCTACAACTTCGTCAAATGGGCATTTAACTATCCAGTTCATTAAGATACCCTCCACAGTTTTGGAAACTGGAGTATGTTTGGAAACTTTCTTTGATGGTTATACTGCAGTTATTGTTTAACCAAGCTGCATTATTTAGCTTGGCTAATTCACCTCTTCCCCCCAACTTTACTTTTAACACTTTCCTATCATTAATTTATTTCCTCATATTAAAAGAAAAAGTCAAGATGTTTTGACAAGCTCTCTCTATATGTACACTGCTAGTTTTTCACTGTGCCAGAGCTAACTTTTACGAGAGATTTTTCTTTCGACAGCAAAAGAACAAAGTTAACAAGCCTTTTATTGTATGGAACATTTAAAAAAAACCAAACCGAAACAAAACCAAAACCAGAACTGTATCTGATGCTCTTTAGTCTAGTAAAGGACAATACAGTATAAGAATATGAAGCTTTATACTCTCTGGGGCCAAAGAAAAACAGAAACATCTCCTGGGAAATGGTACGGGTCCCATCTTTAAAGGTAACAGACAGACTGTCGCAGAATTGAAGTTAACAGACAGACTGTCGCAGAATTGAAGTTAACAGAAGTCGTAAGAACAGAGCTCAGCATAGGCTGCCACCCTAAAGATCTCCTAGAAAACAGATATATTGGAGAAAAAACCCCAAACAAACAGCAAGAACATTATGGAACTTCAGGGATACTAAACCACTATATTTTTGGGTGTCCTTATGTCTTCACTGAGGTCGGCATTGGAGAACAAAGTCTCAAAACTAAAATTCCCCACGTGCTAATACACTTAGAAATGCTACAAGCTGTGTAACTAGACTGACTCCTCACTCCAAACTACTTAATGAAGAAATTAATACAACTACATGTTCACACATCAAAAAAAAAAATAAATGTAGATATTATATCACTGAAACAAGCTTCTCAAAAGAGCTGGCTTCAGAGGCAAACACTATTTCAACCCTATTGTTGATGACATTATGATATACTATTTTGTAAGTGCACAATAATACTGAATGACCTCAAGAAATTATTTGATTTAGTTTATCCAGCAGCCTATAACAGCAAGTTTCTCTTTCAGCTGGGCTTACACCATATGTATGTGAATGATTTAATCCTTACAAATGGTTATAAATATTTATGCTAGATACAAGGACATGAAACTTCTCTTAAAAATAATTCAGTATTAGTCTGTGACTTAGAGGCTAGAACAGATCTACTGCTTTGTAACACTGAGCTTTATGCTGTGTTTATTACAAAGACTCTCAAGTCCAGCAAACCAGCCCTCTAATTAGCCAGATCTCTTCTCTTACCTTCCTGATTTCTACTGGTCTAAGGTTGTATGATACACCGCCTCCCATTAAAAAAGCTTGAACCACAACCAAATTTTTCTCCTCTTCTGCTTGATATTCCAGGAATCAAACCGTTAAAAGTTAATTAACAACATCTGCCTCTATAATCTTCACAACTTCACAGTGCCATCAAGGACGGCTGCCACATGTCTGAAATTAGAGACAAATGAAACAGTGGGTCTTCTTACGCTCTGAAGAAAGGCAAATGCCAGCAAGGGCTCAAGAGAAGTGTTACAGAAACATTCACTAAACTTAGCATTCCAGTGCTGTTCCAAAGCCAAGACCTTCGAGTTACAATGCAGGGAAGCTAGAAACATAAAGCATGTGTCTGGCACAGACCGAAATCCTTACTGAGAGAATATGGACTGGATCTTACCAGGGATATTAGTAACAAATCACACTTCATGGGAGATTCTGGGATAGATGTCTACAAGTCCTTGTCAGTAGCAATAAAGACTTCCCATGATGCAGCCTTCAAGAGCCAAAAAACCAGTAGTGGCTTCTAAGGCTTTTTCTCATTCCACTGTCTTTGTTACAACTTTAAAGCTGCAATGCAAGACATGTAAAATAATGCATTTTATGGTAAATATGACAGTCTAAAATACCTCAAAGTCTACTGACAGGCATGTTCAGCATCGCTGAATTTACAGGTATACTGCTGCATGGCCTAACTAATTAAACAAAATCCGATCCACTAAACCGATTGTGTCTAACAGGTGATAAAACTCTAAATAAAACTGCAAGTTAAATATTCCTGCTTCACAGAAGAGCCCAGTACAGCCAGAACCAATGTCTCAAGCGAAGCCTTCTCCAGACCTTTCTCAATGGACTACTGATACCATAACATATCCAGTGAGGTATTCTTCAGCCACGAGCAGCTCACGGTCAATCTGTTTTCTAAGACAAGATTTTTATCATTTTCTCACCAGACAATGCAGCTACAGATCAGTTAATGAGATCCATGTGTAGCACTTCTTTAGATTTTATTCATTTCTTATCAAAACAACTATATGTTAGTAGACACGTCACTTAATACAACATGTAGTACTCAACAATTTATTTTCAAAAAATTAATCTATCAATTTTACAATAATTCCCAAGACATTCAAGAGACCTTTTCTCTTTTAAAACCTATAGTTTTAGTATATAATCTTTTTTGTTTCTTCTTTAAAACAAAGTATTTCAACTATACATTTAAAGCTTATCTACAGGCCTTTCAGCAACATTCCAGTACACCTTTCCTGAAACAAATCAGACTAGATAAAGTACAATATTCAAGAGGTAACACTTTTCGTCAATTATTTTCAGTATTCTCCATTTCTTTTCATACTTTTTATTTTTTTAAGTCTTTATTGACCTTAGGCTCTTAAACCAAGCAATTCAGAATTTAACGCTCAATTGTTCAGTGTAACAGGATTGCTATAATGAAGATGAAGTAAAAGAAATTGTAGAAATAGTGCAGTAATGGAGAAAAGAAAAAGAAAGAAGGACAGTGACTCACAGGATCTTGGCAGTTCACACGCAACACACTAACACTGAGGGTAATTTGTTACTTCCAAAGAGCTCAAAAAGTTCCTTCTAACATGGAATACTTTATTCTCATCTAAGAGAAACATTGTTCTACGTGCCTCCTACATGAAAACAGGACCAACTTCCATACTGCTCCCCAAACCAGAGGGTCACGTCCAGGAAACAGCACAACTACGGAAGGCTACAGCAAGGTGTTATATAGGTTCTTCTGTTCTGTAGTGGATCTTTTATTAATGCACCAGTTCAATGTTTATAGTACCCACTGTACCTATGACCATATGAAGAGAAGCTTTTCTGTCACTGAAAGACCCATAAGATACCTGAAGCTAGGCAGGAAGAATCCACATATGAATACAGGCAAGAAACAAATTTTGAAAAAAGAGCAGGACGGCTTGTTAAAACACTGAAATTACACCTGCCCCCACCATTAAATTACTAAGTCCTTCTCTGACTATACTAATACTTTCAGATCTTTTCTTATTCACTGGATATAAATGCTATACTCCACTATTACCACTTTTTCACAGTCATTTCAATCTGGGCCAAAGGTAGTGGTGAGTCGTACAACTGCCTTTCAACATGAATGCAGTTGCTCCTGGTTGGTTGTTAGCAGTCAATCCATACAAACCCAAGGTAATATTTTGGTAATATCTCTTTCAAAGTAAATAAACTTTTATGTTTTCTGCTCATCCCACTTACATTTTCCCCTTACTGAGTTGCTTTGCTGTCAAGAAGACTGAAAGGGGCACAGGATTTGTGAAGTTTATTTGTTGTATGTAGGCAAGGGAAATCTTGCTGGGCCTTTTTTTTTTTTTTCCTTGATGTATTTAATTGATTCCATCCTCAGTATGAGCTACTTTCCATTATTATGCAATCACCTTCAAATTAATTTGATTAAACTGAATTTGATTAAACCTCATGCAAAGCTAGCCATTCCAGTCACATTTTGCAATCCTTTAAAAAAAAAAACAACAAAAAAAACAACAACCCCAAAAAACAACAAAACACCACAGAAACAAACCACTGGACAAATAACAAATAAACCACTGGGTAAGTAATAAATAAACCAGACTTTGGGATGAAGTTTTTCAGAGAATATTTAAAAGTAGTTTGTTAATCAATAGCAAAAATTTCTAACCAAACTAGTTCTGCTTACAAATAATCAACATAAAAAACTAACATCTTGCTGTTGTCATACTAATTGAGAAATAAATACCTGCACATTTCTGCAGCTTCTCAAATGAACATTTTTCAAGAGAATCTTAACAAACGTGACTCGACATGCCAATTATGTAGAAAATTAAACCCTATGACAAATATAAAAATAAACGCTATATACACCTATACATAAATCCCATTAGAAAACAATCCATAACATCCAACTTCTAGCTATTGTAGATCCGTATCACAGCCCTCACTTTGCAGGTTTGATAAAAGACAATCCAATGTTAGGCCATAATAGTTTTAGCCTAGCTAATATCTAAGTAACAGGATTTACTTGTTGTAATAGGTTAATTTAGTATAACAAGTTCAATTTCAAAAGCCCAGCTTCTAGAACAACTAATTTAACTTTCTCTACAGGAAATATGCTTATTTGAAGGCATCGCTGGTGTTTTCTGTGGAAAGAACATAAGATAACCAGAAAAGTATATCTGCAATGCCTCTGTCATGATTCTATGCAATGATTCTTAAGAGAACCATACGCCAGTTTGGCACTGTAATTCAGGAAAGAAAACATTCACTTACCGCAGTGTGACTGGAAAACCTGTGGCTTGACTACCTGATTGCAGATATTGCACACTACAAGATAGAAATCATCATGAGCTGGATAATGGCCAAATAAGTGCATATCTGTGGGAAAGTTAAAAATATATACAAGAATTAGAAATTATGCTTTAAATATATATTAAGAAAAAAAATTGAAAATACTGCAGGGGCACTACTGTTATATTAATTTATACAAAGCAAATTTATACAATGCTCTGTAAGAGCTTCTTACTATGTTAAAGAGATTTTTTTTTTTCCCTCTTTTGGGTTTCAAGGTCCTGTACTAATACTGCAGTCTCATCCATCAGTCTGAGTCAGAACACAGGCAGCAACACCTTTGTCTTAAAACTCACTGCCAAGAAGTGGAATAAGCATTTCTGTACTGGTCAACTGTTGAAACAGTAAAAGAATATGTCTTAAAATCTCTGCCTAAAGATCCTTTTAGAAAACACGGCACAAGGGTTATGCTCCATGTTACAATATTCCAAGCTTAACTACAGATTGCTAGACACAGTCTCCTGCTTAAAAGCTAGTTACAGTAACCAAGGTCAAGGATCCTACAGCTTAAAATACAGTCAGGAATGTCATCCCTGTTTTGAACCAGATGTCATGACATGAAATTTCTGATTCTGTGCGAACATCCCTCCTTGCTCAACTGCCCTACTGTTTGTTTCCCCAGCAAAAATTCTGGGAAGAGACAAAGATGGTTAACGAGGTGTTTCTCAGTGATGGCACAAGGAATTTCCTGAAATCAAAAGATGGGTACAGTCAGACGATGACAGGCACTTGTCCCTCTCAACTGAAACACATAATGCAATACATGCATTCTTAAGTCATTACAAACACAGAGTAAAATGGGTTTAAATTACTACCAAAGGCCTCAGAGCTCTAACATTACAAGTGAGGTAACTTGTTTCATTCTGCACTGCTATAACTTAAGAACAAGCACACATACTCATCCACCGCAGCTCAGCTTAGAGGGCAGAAACTCCAGTCACTTTTATGCACTTTGGTGTCATCAGGTCACCACGCCCAGTGTTGTTAATGAAGGTGTTGCTGCATTAGTAACCCCGTGCTGAGTATCGGCTGCACAGATCACACTACCTCTCAGAACAGGGCAGTGACATCTTTATTTAAAGATGTCATAAAATGGCATTCCAGTGTTATTCAGCAGCATCCGACATCTATTATGGAACTTGCAAATGCAGCTTCTGACTCAGACCGAAATATCAACCTAGCACCTTTTAAACAGGAGGAAAAATGAGGAGACCCTCAGTGAAGACAAACAGCAGCCATGATTGATAAACATCAGCGACTAAATCCTACTTCTCCAAGAAGTTGTATTTTTCTTTAAAACTAGTGATTTCTTTCAAAAAGTGGCTCAAGCACGTACCTTATTTCATTAGTGCTTAACCAAAGCAAACATTTTGGCCCTAGAACTATTTTTATAAGTAATGCTGCCCTGGCCCATACCACTGTGTAAGTAACACCACTGCTTACGATGTCAGTACTTGGCATGATGAAGTGCGAAGTGTCTTCAGTCCCCAAAAACCCCACAGAGGAACAGGGCGACCCTCTCAGGGTAACTCGGGCAGTGTCACAAGTAGATTCCAACAGACGCATTCAAGCATCCTCAGGCACAAACCAGCACCACCGACCCATAGGTATTTCATAGTCTGATACAATGCGAATTGTTCCTTTACCCCCCCGAAAAGCAAAAGCCTCTCTCTCTGTTACTGCCTTACCAAGCTATGACATCCAGTTGAAGGGTTAACCCATGATGACCCCTTGGCAGTGCTAGTCTTCTTGGACTAAGCAAGCCTTTAAGTGCATTACAGTCAGATGAATGCAATCAACACATTCAACTTAAAATTTAAAAGAACAGCAGTGGTGAGGTATAAACTCCTTTGATAATTTCTTGGTGTACTCAGTACTGATGAAGCCAAAACGGCACAGTTAGATAAAATCAAATCCTCCCTACTAGTAAAACAAACAAAACCCTAAGCAGGCACTACGTCTGGCCTGTTTATCTTATTTCTTCTTTTAATGTGATAAGTCAGTGATCTTAAAAAATGAGTTTACATTAGCAATTCTTAGCCAAGGGTATTTTTGATCAGTACCCACAGATTTACACTAACAGCATTGTAAACTCAACATAAAGGAGTTTTTCCTCCCAGGTTTAATTTGACACAAATTCTCAGCTCAAAAACATGCATCTAATTACAGTTATGGAATACTTAAAAATGGTTAAAACTTCTCAACAATTTAAAACATTTTTTTCTGTTGTTTGAATGGCCCAGTGACAATCTTGTTATGACAACATGCAGACTTTGGCCTTTACAAACACAAAAGTTACAACTTTTTTCCATTTTAAATTCCTTAAGTCCATTTAACCTTCACAGCTCTTAAGCTTTAAAAAGCTTTAAGCTCTTTAAAATATACCCAGCTCTGAGGCGTATGAAGTCAGGCCGGCTCCAAGTACGAGATTTTATGAAGTCTGGCTGCACAGAGCAACTTATAAAAACACATAAGGTATTAATACTGGAGAAATCTATCCAGGGACATTGATGGAGTAAGAGATCAGGTTAGTTCACAGGATCACAAAATCATCTATGTTTTCACCAGGAAAAGTTCTGGTACCCGCAGGCTTGCTGCACAACCCTGGCAAACAGCACTGCACCTAACAGGTAAACAGCACCTTTTGAGTTTTTATGATACTGAGGTGGCAGAAGCTGAGATGCAGAGAAACTGCACAGACCGTGTAAGAGAATACAGCATCAAAACGATGCACAGATGCAGAGTAAGTGACGTCCTGAAGCAGCACTTTGGAAGTTTTTTCATTTTGCAGATGCCTAGAAATAGCCCAGTGGAGGTGCGAGCATCTGCTGTAAATGTGAGTCTTCTGATATGAACTGAAGTTATAAGCTACCTGTCAAAAGTCCACTTAAATTAATCCAAGAATCTCAAGGACCCAAGACAGGTTGGAAGTCAGAAATAGGAATTGTTACAGAAATAAATTGTTATTATTGAATCAGAATACCTAAAAAACGTAAACTAAACACTGCCTTTCAGACTGGATTCCTTACAAACCTCAGTATGCTGGAGTTTGTAAGAGAAGAAAATTCATTAAGTCCAAACAGGTTCACCTAACTCTATTAGTTCATCGATGTTAACAAGATTGGCACAAATCAGTTTTCATGATTAAACTCGTGATTTGTAAGCACACACACAGTATATATAAATTACTTTTTAATTAAAACTGTACAAAGCATTAATATTGCCTCACCAGAAATTGCAACTGGGGACACACTTTACTAGGTTTAATAATATTACAAATGCAATCCAGATCAGAGAATTTACAATGAAAAAAGCAAGGAGAGTTTGCAATGAGTAAGAAAGCAGAAAATATAAACAACTATGTACCTTTTTGCACAAGTTTGCATGTTTTTAATAAGAATAGTTAATGCTATCATGTCTTCCTCAAAGAGACCAGCGCAAAGGGTTGTTCTGGACCCCAGCATCATTCTTAGATCAGATTACAGCCATCTGACAATCTAGACCTTGTAAATACAGCAAAAAAGACAACAGGCTCTCCAAACAAAAATTTATCTTCTAAAGGCAATAATCACACCTCCCTGCCTGCTTAATTGGAAGCAATGGTGATAAGCTTTTCAGGAAAGGTTAATTCTGGAGAAGAAAGTGGCTCTCTCCAAAGTTAGCTCAGTAAAGACTTCTTCATGGAAAAAGGTAAGACCACTGAAGAAGACAGCAGATTATCAGTGAATAAGGTGAGCAACTATCAAATAGTACTGAAATAATTATCAAAGTACAAAAAAAACAGGGAGGGACAGAAGACAGACTGAGAAGTATCTTTATTTTCTACTAAAACTTGGGTCCCCCCTAAAAGGGAAACTGAGTGACCAAGGTCTGCATTACTCACCCCAGACTGGCATGGCATCTCTACCAGAGCCTGTGATGTGCTTGTTCCCTACGTGCAAACACAGATAACTACAAGTCTGAGACAGAAAGAGCTGCTCAGCCCTTCTGTTAAGTAACAGCAGTCCACATCCTCCATCACAGCTACCTCATTTTACTGGAAGATGTTTTCAGTACATTCGAAGTAGACTCTTGATGGTAAGAAAGAACAGATAACTTACTTTTCCAGCACCCACATGCTTCGTAGAAGTGTTATCTATACATACCCCACTCCTTGCAGTATTGAATCGCTGTCCCCGCAAAATGAAATCTTTTGGCCAGCCATGTCTGTTGACACTATACACCAACAAAAGCCGTGCTTGAAAGTGAGCTATTCGACTAACATGATGTGAGACTGTCCCATATCATGTGAAAAATATGCAAGATAGGTGGAAATGAGAGACAGTGAATGCTGACTGTAGAAAATATGACTTTCCTAGATTAAAATATTAAACCAAGTATTACTTTGTGTATACTTTGCTATGGTGCTTGGAAAATAAGTATAACTTCTGCTTATAGTTTTTACGTTACTGACATTTACAAATAAAAAGACAGCTGTAGCCTTATGACATAGTTTTGTAAGAGATCTGTTTGGTAAAGTGTGCATTAAAAACACAAATACCATAGAAACAAAAGAAAATGTTGCTTCTGCAAATTGTGGCACAAACACAAAAATGCAGGTGTCAAATACAACTTCTTATCTTCTCCAACACCACACACAAAGGAATTATTTTTAGTAACAATCAAAGCCAGGTGACTTATATGAAGTTCCTTCTCTATTATTATATAATTCATAATAATTTACATCCAACTGTATAATAAAACACAAGCTAGAAATAATCTAAAACATTCTTCCACTGCAGAATTAAGGCTGTCGAACAGTAAGACCTCACAATATTGCATGGGAAATTAAATTTTTAATGATGATCTTTTGCTATAAATTATACACATTTTTAATATTCTTTTATGCGTCAGTTGCTCCACTAAATATACACACAAAGTCTGCTTTGAAAAATATTAGTGATGTTTATGTGTAAAGAGAGAGAAGGGGAGGGAGGAGGGGAGAGAGAAAGACTATTCAAGACACACTGGTTTAAAACTAACAAAGAAAAGCAAAAAAAAAAAAAGGCAATGGAAAAAATGGCAACGGACAAAACCAAATCCATGTGGTTTCTTGTACTCCTGGAAACACAGATTCTTAAACACTGTGTCTAGAAATGTGCTCAATATTTCTCTCTTGTTCCTCAGAAGTGACAAATCCATCCATCCATCATTAAAAAAATAGAGTAATGTACAAAATCTTTCAGTGTATTAGATTACTTAAAAAACTAAGTAATTTGAAGGGTGAATTGAAACTTGAAACTGAAACAATATAAAGACATCTTCAGTGCATTACTCAGACAGCAGTTAACCAGCTTGCATAGACAGGATAGTCTTATCTTCGAAATAAATGTCACACTATTTCCGTTTAACATCAGCTTTATTCTCCCCCAAGTATGGTTTTCCTTTAGTTTTCCTTTTTTATGCAAAAAACCAGTAACTTGTTTCAGTAATTAGTTAGCCAGCATAAACTGCATTGTACCTCTGAAAATGTCAGTCACAGTTGCAATTAATCACAGAATAATTTAAGCTGAAAGACATCGCTGGATGTCATTTACTCCAAGCCCCTGCTCAAGTCATGGCTTCTTCAGGGTCAGTACCACAAAGTAATGCTCAAGCTCACCTCTTTTCTGATGGAAAAACGCAGGTCATGGCTGAAGTAACCATGAAATTGAGGAAAAAGTAAAATTAAAATATACAGGACAGAACTAACATAGGGCCAAACACAACTGTAATAAGTCCTGACTGATGTCCTGTGGGTGTTAATACGAGGAACTGAAGATTCTGCACGCAAAAAAAATCAAGTGATTAATGAGAAGAATATGGGACTTTTCAAGAACAGCAATAATAAATGAAACACAACAGTGATGAAGAAAAAAAAAATGCAGGGAAAACCAGCAAATAGACTTAGTAAGAGTCAGTGTGGTAGAGTCAAGGTTGATGACACCTTTAAACCAGACCAGGAACTTCGAATGGTATGCTGCCTCCCAGGTCAGAGCAATCATGAGGATGCTGGCAATCCTAAAGAATGTTGGGAATTTTTCATTAATTATAGTTTATACAGGAAATACTACCCCCAATGACTTGGGAAGCTTTGTACCACACTGTCTTATCTAGGCATTTTGGAACTGTATTGAAGATGGAAGAAGTGGTGCCTTCCATTCCCAAAGACCCATAACAAAAGAAAAAACAAAAAGTTCATAACTGGGAATTAGTGATCTAAACAAATAGTGTGGATTAACAGTATCTGCATACCTTTCATAACAACAGTCTGTTTGAAAGGGATTTAAAGCAAGCTACACATCACTGACATTACTATTTTGCATAAGATGCTATATATCAAAAAAGGAAAAAAGAAACAAACATGGGAAAATGTGACAAAGCTTTTCTTCCGCAATTCCAAAGCCTTTTATGAAATTTATGTAGGCTATTTACAATCCCCGTCTAAAACAATTTGGCAACACTGGACCAGAATTGCCTGGGCTACCAGATTAATGTGTCACAAGAATACTGGAAGAGAAAACCCCAAACTCACAGGTCTAGAAAGTATGCTGCGTGCCTATGACACCAAGGAATCTCAGCTTTCCACATCTTAAGATATCTAGGGGATAAGACAGTAGCTAATGTAAGTTTTTCCTCCTTGCAACCTACTTCTTAAAACTTGCTTATATAGGGCACATGGACCCTTACCTTCTGGAGTAGGCAGAAGACAGCTCATCTGCTTATGGAGTCTTTATTTCACCCTTTGTACACAGCTCAGAGTACAGCCTCCAATACCAAATAACCAGTAAAGTGCTCAGCTACTCTTTTGTGTTTGCAAAGACATTTAATTTCTTCTGTAATGATCTTCTTTCTGTAATACTGTACAACACTCAAAATGTTGTTTTGCAATTTGCTTTTTAATAGTAAGCCAGGCTGCAGTTCCACAAGAATTTAAACTGATCAAAGTTAGGCACTGCTATGGTCCTTTTTGACTCCAAGCTTCATATTCCTGCCCCTCCCTTGTGCTTGTACCATCAATTAACTGATTACACAAGGAGTTAAATCCAATACAACTCTGAACCAGCAGCAAAGTAACAAGAGGAAGGACAAAGCAAAATAGGAAAAGGGGTTTTGACAGTTTAATTCCCTGAGCTGCCCCAGTACAGAACCACTAGCGTAAAGGGAGGGGAAGGAAATGAAAAGCCCAGAACTGGAGAGGCAGGAGGACCAACAGGACCAAGACCAGTTAAAATCTGCTGTGGAGCAGCAGTGCCTCTCTAGCTCACGCTGAAGTCTGTCACACAGGTATCTGTGCACTATTAAAGGAAGACACTTTGTTCCAAAAGAAGCTTTGTAAAAATAAAGCTACTTGTGTCTCAGTTAAAGATAGCAGTAAACAAATTTATTAATTTGTACTGTATAAAAACATTCAGAAGCATATAATCTCCTTTTACATAATTCTTTGTGTTTCTAACACTTCAGATTACTGAACTAATCCTTAAAACCAGGTTCCCGGTTATTTTGCACAATGTAACCAGACAGGTTATCTTTTGCCTTTTCAGTTCCTGAACAGTTTTCTTCAGTTAAAGAGCCTCCTCATTTCTGATGTGAAGGGTGTAGGTAATGCTACTAAGAAACCAGTGCACATTAAAAGAGGGTCATAGACCACTGAGGTCCATTTGGATGGTTATGACTGTTTTGGTTAATGCTTTCTTTTTAGTTTTTTTATCAACAGAGTTTAAACTACAGTTTAAACTACAAACATGAGAGCTGCTAAAATATATTAATAAAGTTCAGTGAACATTTGCATTTGGCCACTGCAGCCCAGGGCTGGAGTGACAGGGGATGGTCCTGGAAGGGACCAGCTAGAGCAAAGACAGACTGTTCACTGCCTTGGCCATGCTCTGCACAAGCCCATCTCTTGCAAGTCCGCATGGAAGAATTTGAAGAGTGGAAAAGGGTTGAAAGACAAGGGCAAGACAGCTTAGCAGGATGACCAGCAATAAAACCCATGCTTGTAATTGAAATGGACATCATTCAATTACACAATATTTAGTGTTAACTAGAGAAGTGTAATCATAACATATGAACATGAGGCAATTGTAATGACTCTGGTAACATCAAACTACTGCCTACAAAATTATAACTGTTCTTACATTTCTCTTTAATGATTAGATTACACTTCAGGAAAATTATCTCAGGGAGCATCCTCCTCATGAACCTGGATTTTAAGCTGCCTCCCATTTTACATATAACAACATATTCCAGACACTAGAGCAACTGCTTACAAAGTCTACTATTATAAAATTGCATAAAGTCAATACCCGGAAGAAAATCCTATTATGCGGTAAAATAGATACTAGTTAAGCATATTAAGGTCCAAAGACAGAAACAGAAGAAAAAACCCCAAACCTTCAACATATTAGTTAAATAACTTGTCTCAAAAGTCAAGGTGAGAAAAATACAAGGAAGAAACAGGCTTTCATGTGTTTAAAAGAAGCACGTAGATTAGACAGTATCTTCAATTAGACCAACGGGTAAACAGTTAGATCTGGCTTTTGGGCTTTAAGGAGATGTGTGCCCCAAAATGTCTCCATTTTCCCTTCAGCTACAGCCAGTCTAATTAAAGATACCACCTCCAGCTACAAACTTCATGTTGCTCATGTCTGGAAATCTTCAGGACAGCAACAGCATTATTAAATGACAGCAAAAATTAAATTACTGAGGGCAAGGAAACATTAAAAGATGCATTATTTATATGGATCCAGACTATGCACTCCATACCCAGAAGCAGAGGTGACATCCCATTTGTAGAACATAGAGCATAACTGTCCCCAGACTCCTGCGTATGGAGAGCATGACAAAGAAGTCCTGATCAGGAGACTTTCTTACCCTGCAGAAACAGTGGATTTCTCTTAGATGCTCACATATATCACTATCAAAAAACTTGGGAGAGTGAGCATGGTTGTACACAGGTGTGCATACAAAGGACAGAGAATGTGCGGGAGGATTATCAGTCTCTGCATTAGACTTTTGATTTTTCAACTTCCTACAGGCAGGCCTAAGGGGAGGAATAGTGGAAAATCATCTTCATTGCCCTCATAATTCAAAGTGGACATCGTGCACCTTGACTAGAGAGTCTCCATGAACCACTATATAGCAACAGAACAATTCTTTCTTCCTCAAACATGTATCAAGAGAACTCTCACTGCAAATGAGACTTGTCAGCACAAGTAGTATCCTTCATGGATGATGGGACTAAATTTCAGCTCAGATTGATGTATGGCTCTCCTGAATTAGATGTTTGACCTTTAGCAACAGTTAGAGGGTTGCACCACATACATACTTTTTCAGAGACTTCTATGGCAGGTGGACTCTGCCAGCTTCTCAGCTTGGAGAGCACACCTTGACACAGGAAGAGATGTCAGCTCTGCAAGTTAACTACAATAACTCACAGAAATACAGTGTTTCAGCTTTCGATTTTCTGCTGTAAGATGGTTAAGCTTTCTGATGCCTACACAAATACACTAAAGTGGCAAGGAAACCACATGAACATACTGATCCTGGAGAAGTAGTAAGGTGAAGAATTGGACATAACAAATGCTGGTTGAAATGTATGGGGTCTTTTTATATTTTTTTCCTCAGTATTTCTTCTATTTCTAAGCTATAGAGGTACTTGAGCTATGCAGAGGCTACTTGGGACCCTTTCTCAGCTTTCACCTTTGGCATTACAACAGCTGATGATTGCTGCAGGGCAATAGCTTGGTATTGCTGTCCCTCATTAGTGGAGTGAACAACTCTTGTTGGAGCCTGAGACATTAATGGGTTTCAGAATAGCACATTGGACTTCTGCAAGTCATTGGAGTCCTTAAAATCCAAATAAATGAGTCTATCTAGAGCCAAAGGTGAAAACACAGTATCAGTGGCAATTAGGGAATCTTTTGCTGGAAAGGTGGACCATTCAAATACTCCTACCATAGATCTAACTTTTTGATAGTCTGGCACCAAGAGTTTGGCTAAGAATGCTAATGGGGAAGAAGACTTCTTTCCTTTTATCTGTGATGAAGACAGTCTTCTTTATACCTCTACAGCTGTACTGGCATCCATCCAAACACAGGTGATTTCTAAGACCGCTAAGACTGACACCAGACCAGCCAACAAGGCAAATAGTGTTTGAGGGAGTGGAAAAAAGGCTTCTCAGGTCCTTTGAAGCAAAACCTGCAGAATATGAAGGATACAGTTCTGCTTGACAGACGGGAAAACATACTTCCTTTATGGTAACAGAGAACAACTATTCTTTCAGGAAGTTGTCTATATACAAAGTATTGTGCTTTATTACAGAGCCTGTAGTAATGCAGGTTATAGACTGGTACCAGTGGACCTGAATCTGCCTAAATCTTGCTCTCTGCAGGCAGATTTAGTTGGAAGACACTGCTACCACTTGCACACTGCATAGCAGTCTGCTGCTTCTCTTCACATATGGGTTGCTACAAAGCTCCCCTGTCCCTTTTGTTTCGAGACTGATCTTTCTTTCTGAGCTTCTTGGTCAGCACTTGGTTTGATCCCATTTGGTGCTAGAATTACATGAGCAGCAAAGCTTAGTCCAGAGGATCGTGATGAGATCACAGCAGTTGAAAGAAAAGATAAAGAAAGAAGCTGGAGAATGGGCATGTTTAACTTCAGCTTAGCAGTAACATAAGATATTCAACAAGTACAGTCCTGCTGTCATGACATGAAACTGGGCGAGAGCTGCAGCTGTTATCACCCCCTCCTGACTTCGTATATGGAAGACTTTAGCTTTCCAAGCCTGATGGAAGAACCAGACACAGTTAAAACAACTTGGTCTCACATACGAGAGTGGCACGCATTACTGCAGCAGGCCCAGCAGCAACATCTACTCCAAGAACCTGTTCCAGGTACATACAGGCATTTCCTCCTCACAGGATACCAATTAAGACTTTTAAAAAGAAATAAAAATGCAAGAATTTTCGTTCTGGAGAAATACGGGTCTTTTTCTACTCCAAAGCAAATCTTGCAATTATCTTTTAATGTTCAAATTTAGTCGACAATTGCTAGCAGACTACCTCAGAGAACAAAATGAGCTCTTGTGAGGTTATTGGAATAGCTGAGGAACAGCCAGAGTGACCAGAGAAACTTGTTTAGTTCTTCGTTGACCACAAATGTCACTTCTGTTTTGTGGCTGGCTGAAGAGGTGAGAAGACAGCATAAACAGTCAATCTGTCTTCTGTACAATAATCCTAAGGGTTCACTATAATCAATATTTACTAATGATGTAGGTTTGCTATTACTTGATTTCAAACCAGTGGGGTTTCTACATGGACTTAGTGCAAAGACTTGAAGCTTTCTGTTGTGCAAGTCAAAATAAATAACTGAAATAAAAATTAATTAATAACCCATCTGTAAACTACACAACAGTACATCTGTACCACAGATGATCTTTACAGTGGGTCAGAGTGAGTTTTTCCTTATTTTTCTCCATTTGCTAAAATCATAGCTTCAATGATCTTATACTAAGTTAACAAATATTAAGTGATCTATCTGAAAAACGAAGTCGGAAAGGAAAATAACTTCTCCGATCTTTACTGACTTTTTTTTTTTTTTTTAAGGAAATGTTGAATACAGCCATATTAGGGGCTACTGAATGTGGAACAAAAAGCCAGAAATCTTATAAATACAATTAATTTGTAATACTTTATTTTAGTAAGTCCATCATTTGGAGTACTAGTAATGAAATACTACAAGGATTGCAGGTTTTCTTCTTTAATTTTCTTGTCAATGCACACTAACAGAAATACATTATCTCTGCAGTCAAAGAGTCTCAAGAGAAAAATCCCACAACTGAAAAAACCCTTCACTCCTATTTCTTCTGTGCAGACTGCCATGAAACAGACTTTAATCCTCCAACTGGTGTTTTCTTCATAAATGCTCAGCAAGACACAACTGGCACTCACACGCTAGCCTGCAAAGCTGTATTATCTTCTGCAGAAGAGCAACTCTGGTTTAAGGCAGTACAACTGGACTGAAGGAGAGCTGGCTTAATTCCTGGCTCCCGAACAACATTCTTGCATGACCCTGATTAGATTTTTCTGTGCCTCAGTATCCCATCTCTAAAATCAGGATAATATGCTCTTTGTCTGCCCTGCCCGTTTAGATTGCAGCCTTTCAGTATTCTCTTACTATTTGTCCATACACTGCGGCCACAATGGGGCCATTCACTTTGGCTGGGTCCTCACTATGACCATAGAACAAGCAATGAATAAGATAACTTTCAGTACATTTTAGGAGGGGTGTGTGACAATTGGGATGCTATCGCAAAGACTTATTAAGGAAGTCTGAATAACATTTAAAGGAGCATTTTCATATCTACGTGGCATATATATTCTTTGTATATATACTTTTTCATATTCCAAGTGGCAGCAAATATTCTTTGTCGTCACTATCAAAAAGAATTTTTGTTATGCATTCTTTACAGAAATCCTGCTTTTTTGAGTAAGAACTTAAGTTATTAAGGGTTAAAAAAAGTCCTATACAAATGAAATTTTCACAGTTTTCTAGCCCAGCTTTTTAATAACAGTAATATTGTTATTATAATAAAAGTTTAATAATAAAGATAGCATCATCAGGAAAATATTTCTCAGACAATGACTAACGAGTTTACTCTTCTAATTTTTCTAGCCTGGAAAATGATGAGTGAATGAGAAAAAAACATTGAGAAAAATAAAATCCCTAACCTCACTTATGTCATTTTACAAAACACTAAGTATCTCATTGCTTGTCCTCGTACAGGAAAAGTGGACCCATATGCTGTTCCAATTTCACCAAGTGTTGTTATGGGTGCCTCTACTGCTGCTGGAGTATCCATTAGTGCTGAGGAAAGTCAGTATTCCTTTATACGCCACAACTCAGCCATCAGAAAACTCAGAGAAAGTTCAAATCTGGTCCCTCCTCAAGTGTTCTGTACAGTTTTACAATCAAGATACTATTTATTTATGACAAATAAGGAAAACCCCAGTTCTTTCAGCAGACCCAAGAAAAAGATGCTATGTCCACTAAAAGTGCAAGTTTGGTGTATATCATTTTTCACCACTAGGTTGCTACTTCAAAGCAAATTGCTGATGATTATTATTGTTCATTAAATACTGGTGACTGCTAGACACCTAAATTTGTTAAGAATAAGTTTGCCAACAGACATAACCATGGCTAGATCCCAGACATCACTGGTGCACTATAATAGAAATGGAGCTAATCTTCAGCAAATCACATCATAAGATACTATGAGGGAACTTGCTCTCTACCTGTTCTATAGCCAATTTCAGTTTCTGGGTCTGTCAGCTCTTCAAAATCATAGCTAAAAAAAAAAGGCAAACATAACAAAATATCTAAATACTTTGCATCTCAAAGCAATCAGAAGCACCCTCTGAAACTAATTAGTCATGACATTTACAACACATATGCACTTTTACAAGTAAAACAATCTGTAGCATTCAAAAGCTGACTGAACAAATTAAAGAGGGCACTTTTTATGCAGCCACCTATATAAATTTCTTTTTTTTTTTTTTTTCTCAGTAATTGCCTGGCTTTTTCCAATCCCCAAGTCCATCGCCAAAGGTACTTCTGTTTTGTTATTTCACTTCTCCCTTCAACAAAAGCCAAGGACAAGATCGTATTTTAATTTAAGAACTCTCTTCTCACCCAAGATGGAAGGTGTCTGCTTGTTCTTAATCAACACCCAGATATTAAATGAAAATGTATTGTCTAACTGTGTTGCGTAAAGGGTCACAAATAATTCTTATGCCAATTCTCTGTGCTTTTTCTGTATTGCCTCCTATACCTGTAACAGTGCCTCTCTTCAGGAATATTGCCTCTCGTCTCTCCTAGAAGTTACTTGCAGATAGACTTTCAATAAGATCATCTCTTTCTTTCATACAATTCCAAATAAAATGGATTTCGTTCTTCTTGTTGGCAGATTGAGGTACTGCTCAAAGTGCTCAACTGCGCTTTTTTTTTTCCAGTTAAAGGACTTTAAGCCAAAAGAAAATATATGAGAAAAAGTTCATTAATGTATAACAGGATACGGAAATATGAATGAGGAACATTTTAACCAAAGTTCAAACGTACAAAAACTCTACTCCAAGGCCAATTAGACAAAACAGTTAAAACAGGAGGTAGTATTTCCTGCAGATTGAAGAGCAGTTTTTAGTTCCGCTAGCACACAACTCCAGAAAATAGCTCTCTTGTTTTAAGAATTCTGCTCGCAAGGGAATAATTATCCTTGCAAGTACAATCAGTCAAATATTTTTACTGTCTGAAAAAGCATACATACATCATCAGCTCTTACACTGAGATTTATATAGTACGCTTACATGCACACCACAGACATTTTCTGGGCTAGGAATACACTCCTACTGCTTAAACACGTTAAGTATAGACAAACTAGTCTGGCAATGCAGCACTTTGTACTGGTACAGTCTCTTCCCCGCTGCAGGAGATACAAGCACAGTTTTACTACAGTAACCAAGTCCACGCCAAGAGCCTGCTGCACACCACAGGGAGTGTTCTTACCTCTGAGAGACACAACCCTTAGAGAAGAACACGGTGATGAAGGGATCAGGTCAGTTCAAGTCCATATGCCACTAAAGTGTCCATCAAATTTTCAATATAAACATCCTAAAGCATATATACACACTGCATTCAGAGGTGTTCCCTTCCTTCCCGCTCCATCCTTCTTCCAGGAGCGCTACTAACAAAGTTACAGTTTGTCACAGGTATGGAATCAATCACAATTTAAAGCCTCAAAATAAAGCTCTACAGTTAAAATGATCACCCTATAAAGGAGCAAACTCCACTACCATGACACGCTCATGAGATTTGCTGCCGTCAGATGAGAGAAAAATGAATTTTTTTGTTGTTGTTGCTACCTCAGGAAAAAAAGGCCTTAAGAAACTTCAGCAGCTTTTACCAACTAAAGAATGAGCAAAAGAAACTGCAAGTATTTCCTCTCTGAAATATCAGGATATTTCAGTTCTGAATGCCTTAAAAAAAATTACAGAGAGAGTTTAAAGATACCTGCTCATCTAGTAGTACTGAAACAGCAAAAGAAAGAAATGAAAAAGCAATGGAAGACACATGTGTTATTTGTATATGTCAAAAAAAAAAATCTGCACTTGTTATGCTACACAGTACCTACTCATAATACAAATCATCAGTTTAATATTGTCACTAAAAGGCATACACGCTAATATAATAAAAGCTATTAATGGGGCTCTTTCCTTTTAATGAAAGAAAGAAGTAGTTTATTAGTTCAATCACGTTATTGTTCTATTTCTATTTCAGCCACACCGAATACTGCACAAATCATATTCTGACTTGCACCTATGTAATTCTCACTATTTAACAAACAAAAAATTATGCAACAATTTCATTTTCACGTTCTCAAACAGGGACCCAGAAAAGCTTTGGCTGCCTTTGGAGCGGGTTTGTTTCCTGGACAGGAGAAAAAGGCGGCATTTGGGGAATGAGCTACTCAAAATACAGAAGGTAAGATTAAAATTAGGAAAACCAGTTAAGCATATATGACTACTAGAAGGATCTTTCCAGCTCACTCTTCTTCACAATGTTACCTCATTTTCCACTATTTGGCAGCAGCAATGACTTAGTAGTACTTGATTAGTACTTTAGGGGGTAACTCAAATACCACAAGGTAGCATTTCTGAGCCTTGAGAAGTCTTTCTTTTTAAAGGAAGACCACTGCATGTAATCAAGAATCAGCAGGCTGATTCAGATCTTGAGATGTGCTACACTGACCAAAAAAGTAAGAATGTTTTAAAGCCCTTTGACCACAGAGGCAGTGAGCCTGCTTCTCAGTGCAGCCCCTGGAGTCCAGTTTCCTTGCAGTGGGTACGCTGCAGCTTCATCGCTGTTGACACTTGACTGAGGTTGGGACATGAAGGGCTCCGCCGTTTTTCTGGGGAGCTGAGAACACCCTGGGAACACGCACAAAGAAAACTGCACTGAGATTAAAGCAGGCTGCTGAAAATGGGTCTGCTCAGTGACTGTCTCAGGTTCTCGGCACAAACGTGGGAAAGGTCAGCAACAACATTTGCTGACACGACCTGGTCCCAGAAGCGATGCTTTCACCCAGCTTCCCAGATTAATCTCATCCACCTAACAGTTCACTGACATGAGTGGACCACTTAACACTTCTTATGCTGCAGCCTGATGCCTGTCAACTTTGCTTAGAAGGAATCTCCCTTCTAGCATTATACTATTCTGAGGATTTGGGTGTAGCAAAGCAATTGTTCATTTATTTCTGAGAATTTGGGTGTAGCAAAGTGGTTAGTAATTTATTTCATCCAGTATTACAGTGTTGTGCTAGCTCTGCAACAGTTAAAAAAAAATAAAAATCAGTAAACCAGTTCTGTTTAAAGACTGATTCTTCACATGTTTAGAATCTATGTTTTTTCAGCTTTTCTTCAAGTTTTCTGTGCCTCCTAGTACTCCACAAGCCACCTAATCAATGAAACAAGAGGTTTCCTAGACAGAATCCAAGACATAGCTTTTCAGAGACACTCTCAATTCTCTGGCACACACCTGGCTTCCGCAGCGATAGCACCTTGAATAGACAGAAGTAAAAGGAGATATAGAGAAGCAAAAACGCACTGCCTCGTCTCATGCATTTAAGGCACACTCCAGCACCATAAAGCAATAAAAAGTCATCAAGATTCATGGATGGAGACCACTTAAGAGACCTTTTCACCAACCCCATTAAACAAAAATATCCTCCACACTATTAGAAGGAGCAAACCTTACCCCCATTTACTGTAACAGTATGGGTCCTTGGAGGGCTGTTACCAATTACCGCACAATCCAACAGACAGGACAGTGGACAAAGGAGGAGTCAAACCCTGCATTCCTTCGCCGCCTACTGGGAAAACTTTTAGCCAAATTTCTTGAATTCTTAGTGTCTTTCCCTGTACATTGGGAGGAATTACATACATTGTAACTCCTAATTAAACACTTTCAAATTTATTGATGAAAAGCATCACACAAGAAAATAAGTATATCCATTATTACACATATCTTAATATATGCTAACACCTCATCTGCAAGTTTATGTGATAATTACAATGCCGTAAGTGACAGCTAATTCCTATCACAACATTGCATCTGGAAAAAAGCCACTGGTATTCCTACTTTTCCAAAAGGCTGAATTCAACAAAAGTCATCTTCTGAAAAAAAACCCCAAACCCAGAAAATAGCCTAAATACAGTGCAGCAGCCATGCGAGTGAACCATCTGTCCACTGAGAATTGTTTGCATGTTTTCCAAGTGGAACTACAACGAGGAGCAGAAGCAAACTCTGGAGCTGCTTGTGTGAGCTGAAGCTGCTTCAGTGTGAGAGAGGTACACACGTATTTTGAGGGATGCAACATATCTCAATGCAGGACTGCACTGTGTATGCTGCTGCAGCACCAGACCTGTGGAAGGTACTTGCCTCAGGGATCTTGGCAGCAGTTGGGCAAGAGATTAATGTGGTGCACGGATTTAATGAAGGGTAAATGAATATAACGTCAGACGGAATCTCTGTTCCAACCAAAAGAGGCAGTGAAATTCTTTGTTAAGGAGGCTAAATACCTGAGTATAGAAAAAACGCAGTACGCACTAACACCCCACTCAGCACAGTACAGGGAATGACCATATACATCTGTAAAGCACATATTTGGAGTATCACTCACAAAACCTCCAAGTGATGTGCACCTTCCTTTGAATCTCCTGTTTGATAGCCATGTGAGTTTTCTTGAACTCTGTATCTGAATGGCACGAGACACCACTTGCTAACATAAACTCCCTGTTAAAGAAGCTTCTGTAAATGATCTATCCAACTATTCTGCAACTAAATACTATCCTGTTTCCAAGATTATCATAAACAGTCTTTCCGAAAACAAGGACATTCTGTAGATATCAGAGCAGAAAGGTTGAACAGTCCATTTATTTTTTTTTCCAACTATTCACAATAGAAAGCATCTGCCTAAGGAAAACTCTTAAACCCAGAATACATTTTCTTCCACAATGTTAAAATGTAAAGCATCTTCAAAGCTTCTGTCATAGGCAGAGGATTCCTAAACCAGTTTCATACCTCAAAGTGCATTTGTTCTAAGTCTCCAAGGTCAAGTGCAGTACATCATTTGATAGCTAAACAGAGTCAAATGGCCACACTTTAAAACTTGTCTCTCAATTGTGAGCATTAAAGAGTCAAGAATTCATAAAACTGAACTCTCTTTATTTTGATTAGAACAACATGTTTCTGCAGTGTAAAAAGACACCAAGAGCTGTAAAAAAAAAAAATCACTATGTGGAAGCACATACTCTGAGTACATTACTGGGATGCATAGCTACTGTAGGACTATACAATAGAGTTAAGGCAGTCTGGATACCTTACCTATAAATTTCTTCACCCCTTTAGTGAGTTTCATTACTGTCTAAAATATTACTTTAACTTTATCACTCATTATCTATATTTGCAATACTTGAAGGATACTTGCAACATAATTTTATTAAAAATCTTGTAGTATTACTATATTTTCTCAACATAGTTTTTACGTTAGGAAAACATGGGCATAACTAAGATCCAACTTTGGATTCAAAAATCTTAGTCTATAACTGCACATACACAAAGTGGGAAGATTTAGTATCATCTAAGAGTTACATTTTACAGCAAGGAGAATGTTGCAACTATCTACCACTTAAAGTTCAGAAGCTGGCCATTTGGCCATTCACAATTCATTTATTTTGGTTCAGTATCAACAGGGTAGCTACCAGAAATTAACAGATGACAACTCACCTGGTCAAAAAAAGGAGAAGGGGGAGGGGAAGGAAAAAAAAAAAAAAAAGAGGGAGCAATCATGAAAAAGAAGTTATAATACAATAAAAATCACTAGTAATCATTCATGCCCAGTTAATTATCAAAACATGCCCCAATTCTTATTAAAATAACATACTCATAGCTAGCTCACAATCACTGTTTACATTCCAAGATAATTTACAAGCATTTTACAACTGCATGTTTCAATAACCTTACAAGGACTTTTATTCCTCTGTGGAAACATAGCATTACAAAATGTCAAACTTGTTGCAAAACCACTGATGAAATTGTGAATAAAATCATCTCTGCTAAGATTCCAACAAAAAGATATGCTATACAAAAAAGAACTAAAGCATTCCTCCCATGTGAATATTTCTTCTTTGCAAAAAAATATTTTAAAATGTATGTAAATAATACAGGACTATTTTTTCCAGTTCTATCATCAACTGTTATTTCACTTTATTAAAGTTACAGAACAAACGCACCAAAGCCTAAACTGATATTTTAATGACTGGATTACTATAATATCATCATGACATCTGCAAACAAGGGTATAAGATTCTTCTTAAGTGGCATGCACTGATTTGACTGCATGGCTTTCAATTACATTCAGAAGACTTCTAGATTTTACAACCTCCAAACATAAATGCAGAGAACTGTTCTCATTTTCAAAGTAGTCAACTTTTAAGAAAGGTTTTTGGACATGCAAGGTAAGCAAGATCATCCATAACGGGAGCTATCCCGCTGTTAATGAAAACTTTGCCCTCTATTTTGCCATGCAGAGTGCTGAACACACATTCCAAGGCAACTGTAAGCCAGCAGTAGCCCAGACACCATCAAAACTCGGGACACTCTAAGCAAACAAAAACTTAATCATTTACCACACTTCTTGATTCCTTTAAACAGATTCTGGCAATTTGCAGGCTCCCATAGTATTCCCATTAGGCATATCTGAAGCACTTACACATAAAGCAAATTAGGCAAGAGGGCATGCTACTAGCCAGGACACATCCCCCGAAACTTCAGAAGATATACTCCCAGAACTCCACAATGGTGTGAAATCCCCCCTTGCTCCTCTTCCCTACCCTTCTTCTCCAGGGTAATTTCCTCTCACCTCTAGCCCTCTGTGCCCTTTCACCTGCCCAAACCCCTCTAATTAAAAGCAAATGGCAGAAAATGCCAGGACCAACTCAAAAGCAAGGAAAAGAGGATATCACGTATGACAGCAGGTTCCTTGCTGCAAAATATCTCTCTGAATGAACCAACTCCATAGGAGCACTCTCAGTCAGTACGCTCTCATAAAAAGAAAATAATGAACTGACACACGCTAAAGTGAAGGAAAGCCTCCTTCAAGCTACGGAACATACACAGAAGTATCAAATTGCTACTCTGCCAGCTGCTTGGATCTAAGAGCAAATTCTGAGGAAAAAAACCCCCACAATTCAAAGCTATCTGAGGCTTCAACAAACAGGTTAGTAGAGTGCAGTCCACAGATATTCCTGTATAAATAATACGCTCCAAGGCAAGGTTTGCCAGTGCTGTCTGGACAGAGACCTGGATTTTGCTAAGTATCTAACTTCGTTTGACTGCAAGTACAGCAAAATTTTAAATGCAACAAAAGAAAACAACAACAAAAAAAAGCACCACTATTCTGATGACAAAATCTCTTCCGTAAGATAGCCCAATAACACTGGCACACTCCAGAGAGATATGGAAAAGCAGTTTCTCTCCTCAAAGGAAGAATTAAAACTTAACTTGCCTGCAGCAGCATAAAGCTGGTCTCGGTCTCCAAGTTCCCACATAGGTACCTGGTCCTCCATTACATTGCTCTTCATAAAAATATCAATCATTACTTAAAATGAGGCAAAGGGGGATGTAGCCTCTGTACAGATGCAACTAGCTACACTATGTAAATAACAAGATACAGGTCTTTGAGGAATGTTGCTGACAATGTGCCATGTGCTGCAATCACATGCAGCAATTTTTTTTTTTTTGTTAGTCCCCCCAGCCTCATACAATTTCCAAATGAAGGTGCACCTAACCAAAGCACTCCAGCAACACAACTGGAGATTTATCTTACATGTTTGGAGCAAGTCACTTGGCCTCTCCATGTTTCTGTTTCTCCATCTGTGACACTTCGCAGAAAGCTTGAGAGGCTTAATTTATTAGCAGCTTGCCAAGTGCTTTAGACAAGTGTGTTACTAGCGCATTAAAACTGTGTCCCCTGGTTCTGAAAGGGTAAACGGTTAGTCAAACCAAAATAAACCCAACAATATCTTTAAAAGAGGGCTACACTTTTAAAATGCAGAAGTATCATGTTTACCTTATTTGCCTTTAAGAAAAAAAAAAAACCTCTCCAGACTTTAGGTCTTTTATTACAGTAGGACATCAGATATCTGACTTTCTTCTGAACCCCCTGTCCCTCCATTTACTGTTACACTCCTGAAGGAGGTGATAAGCAGACAGAAACAAACCAGTAATGCCAAACGAAAAGTGGCACGTGCCCAGCCAGACTCACTACCCCCAGGCCACAGGGGAAGACCTCTACACACCAAGGCCTGTCAGCAATCTTTAAATGACAGCAGATGTCAACTACAGGTCGCCTCACCAGGGCGGAAAACAGTCTGGATGCTAATACAGACAAGGGCAAATTGTTCCCAACACCTGCAAAAGACAATGTATTAGATACTGGCAGTGAACACTATTTAAGCACTAGACTTCTTTCAAAGCTGTAGCCATGTGGAAGTTTTGTATCTATACAAACACAAAGATTAGGCTTTTGCTCTTTTGTAGATGTTGCTTTTGCTGCAGTATCACTGACAGAATTCTCACAAAGCCATCCCTGGCAAGAGGAACGGTCCACTGTTGACAATGGACAAGGATCATCTAAAAATACCAGCTATATAATATAATACAGTCCCATATTGACCAACTCCCAAACACTAGTTCCACTTAAGAGTATATAATATATACTTTTTATAGCTAAAAGCAGTTGCTATAAAAGAGACAGCTGAAACAAAATAAGAAATCCAAAAGAGAGACTGATGAACAACAGTACTGACTTCTTGTAATTTTTCAAATTATTAAAACATGAATAGCCAAAGAAAACAAATATACTCCGACGTACCACAAATTAACAACAGCTTTAATTTAGGCAAGAGACCCCCAGCACACTGTATAAAAGTTTTAACATCAGATGAGGGAACGTAACTGATGCCTTGAAAGAGGGACATTTTGAATCACCAGATGCTGAAGAAAAAAAAAAAAAAAAAAATCTCCAAAATGAAGAAAGAGTCTCACAAGAAGTCTAACGGTTGGGACTTGATGATCTTAAAGGTCTTTTCCAACCTAAACGATTCTATGATTAGACAAATTAAGAGAGATGACCAGTTTGGTCAAAATTGTCATCCTGGTTGAATGTTTATATTAATATGGCAATCAGGAAAAGCGAGAGATGACAATGGAAGATAGGAGAAACAGCAATCTATACAAATTAGATGCTTTTGTCACTGTAAGAAATTCACCTCTCCAGACTTTAGGTCTTTTATTACAGTAGGACATCAGATATCTGACTTTCTTCTGAACCCCCTGTCCCTCCATTTACTGTTACACTCCTGAAGGAGGTGATAAGCAGACAGAAACAAACCAGTAATGCCAAACGAAAAGTGGCACGTGCCCAGCCAGACTCACTACCCCCAGGCCACAGGGGAAGACCTCTACACACCAAGGCCTGTCAGCAATCTTTAAATGACAGCAGATGTCAACTACAGGTCGCCTCACCAGGGCGGAAAACAGTCTGGATGCTAATACAGACAAGGGCAAATTGTTCCCAACACCTGCAAAAGACAATGTATTAGATACTGGCAGTGAACACTATTTAAGCACTAGACTTCTTTCAAAGCTGTAGCCATGTGGAAGTTTTGTATCTATACAAACACAAAGATTAGGCTTTTGCTCTTTTGTAGATGTTGCTTTTGCTGCAGTATCACTGACAGAATTCTCACAAAGCCATCCCTGGCAAGAGGAACGGTCCACTGTTGACAATGGACAAGGATCATCTAAAAATACCAGCTATATAATATAATACAGTCCCATATTGACCAACTCCCAAACACTAGTTCCACTTAAGAGTATATAATATATACTTTTTATAGCTAAAAGCAGTTGCTATAAAAGAGACAGCTGAAACAAAATAAGAAATCCAAAAGAGAGACTGATGAACAACAGTACTGACTTCTTGTAATTTTTCAAATTATTAAAACATGAATAGCCAAAGAAAACAAATATACTCCGACGTACCACAAATTAACAACAGCTTTAATTTAGGCAAGAGACCCCCAGCACACTGTATAAAAGTTTTAACATCAGATGAGGGAACGTAACTGATGCCTTGAAAGAGGGTCATTTTGAATCACCAGATGCTGAAGAAAAAAAACCAAAAAAAAAATCTCGAAATCCAAACCCAAACATGACATTTTGAATCACCAGATGCTGAAGAAAAAAAAAAAAAAAAATCTCGAAATCCAAACCCAAACATGATTACAGAGAATTTTTCAAATATATGAATATATTTATATACATATATTTTTAGGATACCTGCTGTAATCTGCCTGTAGATTTTTAGCATACAAATATGCCAACACTGCAGTGCCGTCCTTCATCTTGTTCTTGCTAACCTTTTTAGTGTGCTTTAAATGTTTTTCAGACTGCAAATGTATATTTGTACTACACTTTGCTGCCAGTTTAGCTGGCATGCAATTTAAAAGATGGCCAGATGCAACTGTCGGGATTGTGCACTAGCTCTCTGCATCCTTAAGCTTCCACATCAGCAGGATGTGTTTCAGAACTGCAGAACTTGCCCTGCCTACAGCATCCTGAAGAGTCACTATAATAAAAGTAACATTTTTTCCTCCTGACAGTTCAGTGTGGCACCCTCTCAGCAGGTGACTGGCAGTAAGGAAGTAGAGTTTCAGTTCAATCGGACATACAGAGATGGAAGCACTCCTCTTCTGGAGCTGGCATCTGACCCATGAGCCAGATCAAGTACACACTGTTTAGCAAAAGCTAATGAGCTTCTTCACATCCTGCCATTCAGGACAGGAACTCTTCTGGTGTGAGTGACTGCTGTCATTTGTCTCCTGCAGAAGCACACCTTGACATTTTGGTAAGGGGAGTGGGGAAGAGAGGAAAGGCTTCTTCGTAGTCAAGAGACATCAGATGGAAACGCATGGTTCTTGATGCCCTGCCTTTTGATAGGCAGGACACTGACACAAAAAGCCAAGGAAATACACAGAGAATAGTTTGGTGCTGTCATGTGCTATATGAGGCTCTAAAGCTCTGCAGCTTGTTTCTCCTAAAGCAAGCACAAATTTTGGAAGATGATGGTCCTGATCCATTTAGACTTTGAGAATGTGGCATGACAATCCAGAGCATGATTTTTTTCGACATGTACCTTGTCCTGTAGAAGGCAAATGAGAAATAAGAAGTTTGGTGCTGTTAACTTCCAGCTTGAATAACAGCCACGAGGAACACTGCCTCAGAGGAAGGTGAAGCCTTGAGCTTTCTACAGTACAGTGGAGTTTCCATACATTTTAAAGATCTTTATCTGACAGCAATGGTGAGATAGATCTGCCTAACACACAGCCCATCAAACCACTACCTTAGCTAGTCACACCGTGCAGGTATAATAACTTCATCTGACCGTTTCCTCCAGTTTTTAATTAATCTGTCCCTACTGCAGGGTATCGATCTCCTTGAATTCCTGCTTTCAGATTAGAAATTACCCTTTTTAGTGCCTTAATGTCAAAGCAAATATAATCTTTTGTTGTTGTATTTGCCATAGCCTCAAGCACAATTTACCTGCATGCAGGTATGGATTAAATGATGTTGGGAAGGTTAAGTAGACCAGTCATCTGCTTGATCATAGCATGGCTGTTAGTATTCTGCAGAGAATACTGGCCTAACAGCAGATCCTGGCCTAATCCAGCATTTGTGAAACTGTGGATAGAGGGATCTACATGGTGAGGGGACTGTGACAGGGACACTCAGTCCAAACATTCAGTCCAACTCACTACACAGGTAACACACTAAAGGTGACTCCGAGTGTAAACTTCTAAATATTTTGTAACTACTCAGCTAAGAGCTGATGGATCAGACACCTGTCCAGCTGTGCCACCTTGTCGCAGGCAGCAACAAAGAACTGAGGAAGATTCAGATTCGCTGGCCCTTTAGAACCCCATCATGGTACTACTACAAAGTAGCACAGGACACGTGCGACCCTGTACATTCCCGACCAGAAACAGCCTGAGCTCACACACAGAGGATTCACATGGTTCTAGAACAGAACACACACTGAAACATGTTTGGAGCAAAACTCATCTCCCAGTTCACAGTTTGTTTTAGTCTTTGCAACTGCAGTGAAAAAAACCCCCAAAACCCCATCTATTCTGCAGTTCTGAAATTCTTTAATTTTGCTGGGTGTGTAAGCTCAGAAACCTAACATTTCATAAAAAGAAATTTGATATTGCGTATTTTCTTTTTTAGAACCTCAATTCATGCTGCCTTCTTCTGCAAGCTTTTGGAGGCAGAAATACTGGTAAGGGGATGAGGGAGGAGAATGTATAAGCTTAAGATGTAGCACATTTGCTTTCTACTGATTTTGTATACAGTGCTTACAAGAATTACAGGACCATCAACGCTGGGGAAACCTCTGAAAGTGTGTCTTCACTGAAAGTAGGTTAGGTGCTTCCTTTAACCCCACATACACAACATCTCTCATCTAAGTTGAATGGTACCTTAAATCAGCATAGATTGGTCTTGCTGTAGGTGTAACCAAGATAAAAGGTGGCCCTTTCACTCAGACTTGCGATGATTTGTCAACAAAGAGGCAAACTAAATGATGCAAGTGCTAATGTCCTTCAAAAGATTCCTATGATTTCTTTTGCAAAACCAGGACAAAAAGAGTTCTCACACAATTCGTTAGAAATTACAGAACCTCTTACCTTACCATAAAGATTGACCTGCTTTGCCCTCATAAATCCATGGACAAGAAGGCAGCACCAGGAAGAACATGTTAATAAAGGTTGCTTTGCTTTGCAAACAAAGTAAAGCCAATGAAGGCGTTTGGGCCCAGCTGTCAGTTACATGAATTTACAGTGAGAATGCACAAACTATCTGCAATGCTTCCAAGAATGCTAACAATTATATTGGTAAATGATTAAGTTACGCTCAGAATTAATGACTGGAAGTATATTTTTGGTTTTGATTATCAGGAAAGTATAAAGGGAGAATAGAAAGCGTGACTTCCTCTTTTACCTGCCATTAAAGGATGGTCCCTTCTCACCCATCCCACTAGAAAGCTGCCTTTTTGCTTTGATCACACCATCTTTCACATGAACTTCTCTTTTAACAAAAGAAGCATTTAACATGTATGAAATTTTAGGGAGGGGAAGAATTAAGAACAAAAATCTTATGATCTGTACTGAATTTCTATGTTAAAACAGGCCATAGAAATTCATCACATTATTCTAACTTCAAATGCAAGCTTTCTGGCTGGCTAAAGCATCCTTCCTGGGAAAGCACCAGGGCCTTATGCAAGGATTTTGTGCAACAGAGGGTCTACTACATCCCTTGACAAGCTGTTCCTATTTAATTGTATCATTAGAAAAGTGCACCTTATTTCTAGTCTGAACTGATCTCACTTCAGCTTTCAGCCATAAGAATCCCCTTAATCTAGCTGACAAAGAACCATCTAACTGTCAGATACCTTCGCCCTGTCTAAGTACTTACAGACTTATCAGGTAGCCTCTATCGCCTGTTGATAAACTAAATAGATTGAGCTTCTTAAATCTTCCATGCTAAAGCTGATTATCCAGACCTCAAATTAATGTAGATTTTTCTAAACTCCTTCCAGTTTTTCCAACACCTGGTGCGCACATCCGTAGCGGGATACAGTATTTCAGTAAAGCCGTATAAAAAGTAGCAGTATTCACCTCCCTCCTGCTCTCCCAGTCAGGCACTTCCAGCCTTCTTCAAGACTGCTTTGCACAGGGAGTAATACTTAATCAGCCCTCTAAGGTAATTCTTCCTTCCCTACTTCTATCTTAGACAGAAGTTCTTCCTAACACAACAAATTCAGAATGGACCATGACCAAATTTACTTCTGTTTGTTATAAAGAAAAATATATGTATTTTTTAACCCCAATTGCTTAAGCTCTGTGTATGATGGAACATATGAATTCAGTGCCTGTATTTTACCAGAGAAAAACTGCAGAGAAAAAGATTACGTTGCAATCATGTAATAGTTACCCAATTTAAAGCTACCTCTTTAAACTACTATTTCATTCAATAAACTCACCACTCCCAGCCTATTTTGCACTACACTGTTCTGAAGCTCACTTGTATATTTGCCTCTTGAGGTGCTGGGTGGCCACAGCAAATTTTATTTTCAGCAAAATCCAGCGGGCACAACGAAAGATTGCTTCAGGCTAGAGGCAGTGTTCTACCAGACAAAAGGCAGAGCTGCAGGCTAGTCATGGAAGATTTGCTAATGTTATAAATCTACCCATGCAGTGAAAATTAATTGCCAGTTATAATCTTCAATTATTACTGTATCACCAGCTAGTTTCCCTTCCTATCATGGATGAAAAAAGAACCCAAGTAAAATCATGAAGTATCTAGGATGACCATTTCCACAAACAGAAAAAAAGCAAACTGCCAAAAAAATCAAAATAGAGATTATAAGATCATATCCTATCTTATCTGGTAAAGTGTACATGGTCCTCACTGGCAGAGCAGGTGCAGAAAAGAAGATGATGCTAGTGATGTTTGCACAGGAAAGGAGCATATTTGCTAAAATATAGTGAAGCACTGTGGGTTTTTTGCTATAATAAGAACTGCCCTATTCTCATAAGCTTGGTTTGGGTAACTTTTCTTCGGTAGAAAGATTAACCCCACCAACGTATTTCAAAAGATGGCAGTCTTTGATCGCTTCTTAACTTTAACCAGCAAAATTTAGTGCCAATGGGAGCATCATCTTTTGGAAATGGGTAAACAAAGCACTAGTCAGTAAAGCCTGCCATGACCTCTCACAGGGAAAGGTAATGTGCTTTGGTCATTTTGCTTTTTTTGGGGGTTGGGGTTTTTTTTTGTAAATAAATACATTCTATGTACCTGTATTCTCTTTGTAATCTAGAAATAAGGTATTGTTCCTTTCTTTTCCAAATCATTATGCAATAACACATTTCAGTGAAGACTGGATTACACCCCATCGGCACACAGTAGGCTTTCAGCATTCTTTCATTTCATTCCAGGGCAAGTAGGATCAGGCGTTCAGCGGCAGCCATATTTGCGTTCAGAGATGTGCCTGCCCCCTTTCAGTGACAAATGGATTAATTTCTGCACATAGCTGGTAGAACACTTTGGGCCTTTTTCCAGTGAAAGGTGATCTATAAACATTATCAGTAGTCAACTTGTTTATTCTCATGACTTCTTCCCATTCGCTCCCTCTGCCTCTCCTCACACTGATAGGTGGGCTGTAGGCATGAATCACATTTCATACCTTTCCTCTGGATATACACACACTGTCCTGATTATTACTCAAAGCAGCTTTAATACATGATTTTGAACACAGGGAAAGTCTTTCTCAGAACCTCATAGTATTAAACGAACAAGCTTTTAAAGGCACTTGTTCTGTGCATGGTTTTCATTGCACTCTACGCTTGCACATGGTATGGCACAAATCTGCCATGAAAAGTCCACATTCAAGGGGTTCCCCTGAAATTAATTCAAACTTCAGAGGAATTTAAACACAACAGACTCACTCAAAGGTTGAAAGTCCATAATAAGAGTCAAAGCTGCTTAGGATTTTATATGTCATTTATCCTCTGATCCTGTAACGTACAAACACTCGGGCATAAAAGAACTAATACAGAAAAAGACGGAGGTATACGAAAGAAGGACAAATGTTGTTGCAGACATAACATGTTAGTTTCTCTTCACTTTTTGCCTAGTATCAAACTAAGGCACCGTTCAAGAGAACAGATGAGGCTGAAGCCTAATAAAAACCGGAATGTTTAAGTACTTGGAGAACAGAGGGCACATTTAGGGAACAGAGTTAAGGAAGATTAAGATTTATCTTTCAATATTTACGTTATTTTGCAGTTTGGCAACTGCAATTAGTTTCGCTTTCCAGCTCCAAGACAGTAAGACGATGTTAACAAAACAAATAAACTGCTTTCACTAGAAATCTGTTCTGTACACTACTTGCCTGTGCACTACACTATCAGCTTTGATGCCTCCTTCCTCCACATCAACTAATTATTCCCTACCTCCTTCAAATTCTTCCTTAAAATAGCTGCCTGCATGAAATTTTTCAGCATTCATAGACCAATTCTTGTCTTCACAACATACACTACTTATGGCTTTGTCTGAAGTGCACTGTAAGCTCGCTGAAGTATAGACCATATCTTACTGCTTTTTAAAGCTACCACTTTTATACACGTTACATCATTTGAACATGTTACACATCTCTCTAGAACTTTTCCAAATGTATACCCAGTAACAAGGAATTAAAAAAAAAAAGCAAAACCAACCCACAAAAACTCACATTCAGGAAAAACTCTTACCTTCCAGGAAGGAGACAAAGGTTTATACAATAGCTTTGATTTGCTTGGAAAACAAACAAGTCAGAATAGTGACAGGTATCTTGAGAAGCGCAAAATAAAACATGTAGCATTGCCTCCTTCAGAGATTCAGTCAAGAATAATTTTTTCTGATGAACAGGAAACCCAAAAATATGTAAAGCTGCATTATCCCTTTCAGAATCTAAATAACTACAAGGCTTGGTAGCATTCACCCCCAGTGTGTTGCGAGTTATGAGAGTAGCTGAAGAAAACTTACACCAAGCACAGAATGTACAAAGACTATTAAAAGCGCTATACACGTAGCTCACGATAATTTCAAGAGCTTAAACATTTTTTTCTCCTATTTCTCCTTACGTTTTCCCATTGCCATGCATTCAGTTTCTTAGTATATTTGCCCCAGGTTCTTCAAGTCTTCTAAAAAGCCAAAAATAAAGCAAAAGCATGAATATAGATTAGAACCACAAAAAAAACCCCAAACCCTGAAAGACCCCAAAGAGAAAATCTGAACACTTTTTTCTCTTTTTTTTCCTCCATAACTCTGCAAGACAATGTGTATAAGGTGTTGGGATGACTGAACAATGATAACATACAGGGACAGGCAGAAAGTTGCTTGGGAAAGGCAGGGAAGGGAATGGGTAAAACCTTCCAAGTCAAAGGATCAGCTCAATCCTCCGTATCTACTAAAAAGATGCAAAAACCTGAGATTAACTTCTTAAACACTGAGGAGCCTGCATTATGAATGACAGCCATTCCATATAAAGCCTCAAAAATCATCAAGTCCTGCTTTCTCACAAAAAAAAAAAAAAAAAGCACTGTATCATAAAGCATGCCTGCTTGGAGCATGTAGACAGCAACAAGCTTGCTTTGTGCTGCAAGACAAGCAAAAGCCGTACAGTGATGTCTACTGCAGCACCGCGCCCAATCTCTGATGATACACGCTGCGCAGTACGACATCAGCCGGGGCCCAGTCCATAATCATGTAATCCTACGGCCTTGTCTCAGCTCTGGAAGCAGGAAGCACAAGTCAGTACCAGTATGTGATAGATCACATAGATGCATTATCTACTTAGGATGCACTGCAAAGAACAGAACTCCTGAGCTAGAAACCAGCAAGCAAACTACTTTCATGTCAATCACACAACATGATAGATATGACCAGTCACCAAAGCACAGAAGCATTCTGCTGCCACAGCTATGGTCTACACACTCTTCTCTCTCCTTCGAGAAAAGGCAATATTCTCTGGATTTCTCAAAAATGCTGTTCTTCTTAAAGGCTTTGAACTTTATCAAAGGCGTGTTATGGATTTGACCATGGGGTTGTCAGAGAGCACAAACTGCCAGCTGTCTTCTCTCCAGTCATCTCCAAAAGAATTTTTCATCTGAAAATCTGACCCAAAGGCTGACCTGGCATATACTGAATGGCATCAATTTACTCTCTCAGCACTGCTCACTATTCCCATCCCATTATTTCCGATACCCAGGACTCCACCCTCCTTCATACTGACGCAATATTTTTTGCCCTTTTTGTTTCCAGCCTTGATGGTTTTTGCTTCTCCTTTCCATGACTAGGTCCAATTCCACCAATCCTGAACCCATGCTCATCTTAAATAACCATTTCCTTCACTTTATTCTTGCCCGTCCTAGAATTTGCAGTGGAAAAGGAAACCAGTCTGGAAATGAGGTTATTGCACATTTTCTCTCTCCTGCTGCTTACTAAGCTGTGCCATTCCTCCAGTTGAGCTGAACCCAAACCTGCAATTTCAGCCTTTTTTCCTCCTACTTTTGACTCACTCTTCAAACCTTTTCTCTTGTATCCATTTCCTTCTCCACAATAGAATGCAAATATTTATTCCAAGAGAAAGCCAGAAAACATAGTAATTGTTTCACGTTCTCCATTCCCACTCCCCTTCTCTTCCTTGCAGCTCTCACTTCTTCCTCATACCACAGATAAAAAGCACATCTGTCCTGCTCTTTCCGCTTGCCTAATGCACATCACCCCATACCTCACATCTCCTTTCTCCTCTTGCTCTGACAGAAGAGCAGAACAGCCAATCAGTCTTTCCTATGTTTGGAAATCTACCTCTGATCCCTTGCTTCTCTAACTACACCTCCTTCTATCCTTCTTTTGCCTCTAAGCATTATGAACTGCTTGACAATAAACTACACTTTTGTCTCTAACTTCAGCCTGAATTCCCTTTAGCTGTCCCTTGCACTCCACTGAAACTATTTTCACTAAAATGTCTAAAAGCCTTTTACTGTTGCAACGTCAAAATAAGTTAATAATTTCCCTGTGTGTTTTTCATAAAAAATTAAATGCATTTCTCCTTTTGAAGCATTCACTCTCCTTTTCTGACCTCTATGACTCTCCTGCTACCCCTCCTCCCTGTACCAACCCCTCCACAGGTCACTGGAAGGCTCCTCATTCCTTCTTTGCCTTCTGATAGGGCTCCACTGAGCTACATCTTTTGCCCTTTCCCTTATGCTTGGGAATTTCATCCACAAACTCAGCTCCTAAGGAGACAGGTCTCAAACAGAGTAGATTTATGTCTAAACAAAAAATCTCAGCCTATCTTTCTGACACCTCTTGTCACTGAGTAGCTGTCAGCTTCAGTTCAATAGAGCTAGAACAGAACTTAGATCTCATGTCTCCCACCCTCTTTTCTCCACCTCCTTTCTTGATCACTGTGGACAGCATTATCATCTTGCCCATCATTCAGATATGAAAAACTATGTCATCTTTGACAATGACTTCTCTCTTGATCTGTTCATTCAGGCTACGTCTACACCTAAATGATTCTTTCTGTCTTGCATCCTTAGGACAAAGTCTTCTCTAAATACCTTCAGAGCTAATGGTTTGTCCAGGCCTTCATCTCACATTAGTTATATCTCACATTAATTTTTCTTCTTTTTGTCTTGACAAACATTACCCTGCTAGTTCATGCTGTTCCAAAAGTTATTTCTTCTATATTGTCATACTGATCTACCATTATTCTCTCTGCATCCTTCTATGCATAAACCTCCATTCCAGCTTTAAACGCTGGGAATGACTCATCTTTGCTTTCCAGGCTCCTCTGTCTTACCTTCACTATACTGTCCACATCCTACTTGCTGTCACACCATTTGCTCACATTTCTAGCTGGCTCGTGATGTCAGTATCCATTTACTATGCTTTTAACAACCAGTCTGTATTTTCATTCAGGCCAACTTCCACACTTGCGTAAGGATACTTTCCAAGCTCTTGCAAAACAAATTCACTGCCCTCTGAACATCACCTTAAACCTTTCCTTGCCACAGTTCTAAGAAAGTCACTTCAGCTTAGGCTAAAGTCTACCACTTACCATGTTGAGCAACTAAATGCTTTTGTTTGTCGATATTAAAACTCCTGCTTTGTCATATATTAAAAAATTAGTTCTCTGCGGCACAATGATTTCACAATACACACATGCACACACCCTTCCTCCCTGCTCTGGTATACTGCACAGTAGCATCTAGCCTCTGATGGGGCTGCTAGGCATTAGGATCATGCAAACAATAATACTGCCTCCCCAATCATGGCAGTAACAGATTAATTACTTATATTCATCCAGATCATTGTCCTCTGACTGTCTCCATTATCAGCCCCAAACAAACAAGGTTTTGGCTCTGTCAGTGGTTGTTGTGGTGGCATGGGTCCAACAAACTTTTCAGATTTAAATCATCAGTAGCATCCTGTCTCAATGAGACGCAACCAAGAGCAGCTTCAAAAAATAACTGTATATGCTAACTACCATGTGATAATCTATCTAATCTGGACAATCACAAATGGCCAGCCTAAAGGCCACTTGAGGATAGAATACCTATCATAGATTCAACGATGAACACACATGATGATTTACACTTCTGTAAAACTCCGCTTCCATTCTGACCATTTTAGCTCAGAACAATGACAAGCTGAAGTCACCTTTTTCTGCCACAGGAGAGGTCCAGTCCATCCTGTTTTGTCTTGGTAGAGAAGACACTTCTGATAAAACAAACCTGTCCACAACTATTACTTATATGATGTTAAAGGTGTTCAACCCAAATATAACTCCAAATTCCCAGTCTCTGCCGGCCCCCTATGTCTAGCCCCACGCAGCAGGAAAAGGAAGAAAAAGAAAAACTGGGCAGAAAACATCACTGTGTATTAGAGAAAACTTATAAATAAAACAAACAAAGAAAAGAGCACAGCAAAGACCACCACACAGAATGAAACCCCATGAACTCCTGCCCTTTGCCAGTCACTCTTGTATCTTGATGTTACTTCATCAGTCACGCTTCTGCCTCTTCTCCTGAACACCTGCTCCAAGGGAACGGAAAGGGAAGCAAGCCTAAACCCCTTGTGTACTGTGTGCAGCTCTGTCACAATACAACTGCTTCCGTTTTACAGATGATTCAGGAGGGGCCTGGGGATTAAGTGAAACTGCACTAGATGTACACTGGTACCAGTGGTTGTGCAGAACCTAGAACTTCTGTCTTCGAGGTCTTTGCTACTTCTGGCTGATGCTTCTTCTGGTCAGGGAGAACTCCACTTCTTTTTTGCCAAACACCACACGTTTTATAAATACATGCACACAGAAACCAAAAAGTAGCAAGACCAAATAATTCTAAATTCTAATTGCTGTCACGAATACAGATAAATAGGAAGATGTGTTGGGCTTAAGGGCTGCATTATTAATATAACTTAATAAATCACAATAGGAAATTGCTGAATAATAAACACAACAGTTCAGAAGTAAGCAAGACTTCTCTACTTCTATTGAATACAAGACCAAAAGCAATCAGACAGCCCACTTCTCTCCAGCAACATCAGTGGCTTTCAAGCATAACTTTTAATAAGCCACACAACAAGTTATGACAAAACCACTCCCTTAAAATGATCAACATTAACCATAGAAAGGGACACAAAGAAAAGAAAAAAAAGAGAAAGAAATGATGCATGCAATAGTTGGTTTTCCTCTGCCCCACATCGGTCTTAAGTAACTGTGCTAGATTCCATCTCCAATTTGAGTCAGCTTAGACAGCTGCACAGCACTATGATAAAAAATTGGATCATTTTACTCACACAGTGTTTGTCTTATCCAGCAAAAGAACCATCAAAGACTTCTTGCTATAGACTTGCTGAGAGACCTCTGTCAAACACCCTTACTGCGTCACAGCAGCTTTTGCCACAGTTTTTTTGCCGTATAAATTACCTGACGACACCAACTTCACCTGGCATCCTGCACCATTAACTCCTGAATCAGGTTTTTCAAGGACAAGCTGGAGAACTTCTGCACCGAGTTGAAGGTGGAAGAGAGAGACCCAGTAACTTAATTCATGCCCATATAAACCGAAAATCTTTCTCACTAGTTATTTCAAAATTACTCTTAATAACAAGTTGTCATGGCACTCATATAACCTTATGGTGAAATTAACTCTTTCAGAAATGCTCATATCTATATATCCTATTTTTACTGAAGGTGATCTTTCTTAGTAATGCATGCAGTGTTGTAAATCTAAACTTTCACCGGGACTACCAGAAACTTACACTTTCTGCCTACAGGATTCCTGTTGATGCACAGCTTAAACAAAATGTGATTTGAAACATGTTTTCTATAGAATTTTCCACTGCTTCTATCTCGTACACCTCAGCCTTTGCTAAATGGTTAACCTTTTTTGCCCCAGAGGTAAAACAGAACCTGATAATGTTTATAATAAGGCCCATTTCAAAGGAAATTACTCCATTTCATAGTGGAAAGGGTTCTACTCTTGTGTAGGTTTTTTTTTTTTTTATACATGGAAACATATATTTAATCTATAAACTATCAATCATATACAGAGGTAGATCAACAAGAAAACACGTGTTTTTAGATCTCAATCAAAATCAGATAGAAGTCATTTCACCTTCTGTGGTGACAAGAGGGCTTGGGTTACATTCTAGTAAACATATAATTTCCTTCTTTCTGAAGTATTGTTGTAAATTACAAGTAGAAGGAATGTCAGAGACAGATCTTTAGTGACAGTGCTATCAGTTGACAGAAAACCACACGTGGTTTCCCCACCAGTGTTCAAACGAGGTACCTTAAACTATGTGAGATCTAACCTCTTCAGAACAACTGTTGCACAAATACTGGGAGAAATATCACCCGAACTCCATCAAAATATACGCGACCTAACAAAACCAGGATTTTTAACGTCAGCTATAGAACAACAGGTTTAGATACATATTCAAACACATCAAAATCCTGACTCAAAACACAGAATGTCTGATCAGAGAGCATTACCATTACTCCACTCTTTTTATCCAGTGTGTGGGTTGATGAACTAAAGGACAGGTTTCAGAAAATAACTATGTAACTATGAGGATAAACTACAATTCTGACTAAATTTCTGGGCACTATCATACATAATGTTTCATTCTTCCTCTGTCACCATTCCTTGAGACACATTAAATGAGGTGACAGCCACAACTAAGAGCCACGCCACCCCCCTGCAGAAGCTGTCCATGGGGAAAAAAAAAATTAAAAAAAAAAAAAAAAAAAAAATCAGACTCAGCTATCATATACTAAACTGATCAGGTATTTGAACAGCAGAATGCACACCAGAATTCAATCCCACTGTCATTTCTCATCCTAAAGAAAACCCCCATGGGGACCTTTGCTCATTATTCTTATTCCCGGCTTAAAGCTCCAAATGGTAAGAAAAAGTTTCTCTTGACAACAGCCACAGTTTTGTACCCTGCCAATTCTCAATTCTTTCGCTCATCAAGCTCCACCTGAATATTACATCTGTTTAAGAACCAGTATCTCTGGAAGACCTTATTAGCTTACAGGGAAGAAAAAAAAATTACATACCATTCACCCCTCTTTTGCCCACTGCAAAACCAAAACCAACCCCAACCCCAAATTACCAGCTAAGATGGCCTGAATTCAATAACTTCACCTCTTCCTTTTGGGCTATGTGTTTAAAAGTTTTGTTATAATTTTCTTTCCCTCTCAGCCCTTTCCAACATTCCCTACCACCACAAAAAGGTGAAAGATGAAGGCAGCTAAGAAAAACCAGAATGTTTTATTCTTAAGTTTTTGTTTGATATGTTTTTAAAGGAGACAAACAGCACCACTGGCAAACCACTAGTAAACAAAAAAATAAATAATAATTAAAATAAAAAAGATCGACTCCAATCCCTATGCTTACATTAACCAGCTGTTTTTGTCATCTTCTCTTCTTTCACAATCTCCTCATAATTTTAGTTCTCTTCCTCTTGCTTTTCATAAAGTAGAATGTTGTATGCTACATGCTTTTTTTTTTCCCCCCTACAGAACTGTTCCCTACCATCTCCCAGCCTCCTTAGTATCTTTTTTTTCCCCGTGAAGAATAATAAAATCATCAACATATTTTTCTGAAGATTAAAAAAATTCTGAAAGCAAATCTAAGACGTATCCCTTGAATTTTGTTCTGGTGTTGCCAAAGGATTTACCAAAAAGTTTTCCATCAGATATTTATGTGGGAAGTCAAAATAGGAAAATACACTGTAAACAACTGTCCAATATATTTAAAACTCCAGTCTGCGTGTGTAATCATCAAGTAAAAAGGTCAAATTTGGGGCTGCACAATAAGGATAGAGAATCTCGAATTTTAACCCAACATTGGAAAAAATGCATAGAATATTTTATGTAACATCCTTAACGCTAAACAATAATGATTCAATATGGTTAGTGAAAGATTATCTAAGACAAAGCACACACATCATCAGATTGAAACCTCAATAATACAAACCCACTGAACTGAGAAACTGAAGTTGACTATGACACCAAGTACCCAGATACAGATCTAAATCCCATAGGTCATATTTAACCCTGCTGTAGTTCACGAAGATACACAGGATATCTTTTGCTCCTTTACAGCCTGTGCCTACCTAGAAATACTCCCAGCACATAATGCTTGCACATTTGCTAAAGTGATTATTGGTAAGAGTTCTGTGCATAAGACAATAAAATTCATATTCTTCTAATATTTTCTTAAATGTTGTATAAAGTAAAACATATGCCTCCAAAATTAATCTAAAATCAGTTACAGGTTATGACTGATAACAAAAGACCACTGTATCTACCTCAGGCATACAGTTACTGTGGCTTTTTACAGGACACATTGTCAAATAGACTCCTTTTGCTATGCATGGTATCTACAAGAAAAATCTTCAATTCTTCAAATATGCCATTCAACTTTTTAAAATTCAATATAAATTCTAAATGCTGCTCAAATTCCGATAACCCCTCTTTTAGCTAAGCTGGTTGGTTAGTAGTGATTTGGCAGATAAGTTACACAATACTGTTTCTGCTTCCTGATTAGATAAGCAGATAAGTTGTTGTTTCTTTTTTTTTTTCTGGCACAAACATTTACACATAAAATTTTTCATTTTCTGTGAACACTTGCAACTTTGTAATCCCCTCTTCCCAAACCTACATGCCAGTAGAAATCAACAACGACATACTGCATTTGCTAAAGGAAAACATAAAGTAAGTATTAGCATGCAAAAAGCAATTCCATCCACAAAACTGAACAAACGTTCAGGAAATTTCTCTCCCTCTGTGCTGCCTACATATACGCTGTAGAATAAAGGAAAGCAGTGAGCAGTATTTCTATGCCTTTACTGCTGCCCTAACGAAGGGGCACAGGGGGCACGTGGCCTCAGTGCATCTCCTGCATTACAGAAATGAACAGCACAGCCAGACTGCGACCCCCTTGCCCAGGGATGTGCTAAGAAATACCAACTGCTTTGGCAGATGAGAGGTTTGGCAGTGTTTCTCTGCACTATTGCCGAGGAATGCTGACTCCCAGGTCCCCGCCTGGGTCAACAGGAGGAGGAAGAGCAGCCCATCACTTCAAACACATATAGTACACAACCAGAAAGGAGGCAGCGATGCAGGGATTAAGCTAGCTAGAAGCATTTTTTGACATCCAACATAATTTTTTCTACAAAACCAAAGTGAACCACCTTGTCATGGTCTGGAGGAGACCACCATCTTCCCACCCCTTCCCCTCACCATGCTCTCTGCAAAGAGTTTCACTAGTCTAAAAAAGCTCCTTGCTTAACTGCTTACAAGGGAACAGCCAAGTGACTCTGGTCGTATCAACTAAAGTTGACAAAAAACAGTTGACTCTTTACAAGAAGTAAACATGATGGGATCAGATTTTACACTATCTTTATCAAACAGGACAGTAATTTCTGGTACTTAGAAGTCCTGCCCATCCATAATCCTCCAGTTACCTTATGCACGTGAAGTCTGATTTTTCTAAGACACCGCTTACAATCTCCTGGCATCACAAATGCCATAAGGCCTACTCAAATAGGGAAGATTGCAAAGAAAAAATGAGTTGGGTCTGGTATTAATAGACCTACCACGACCACAACCCTTCTCCGTGAACAAAAGCAAACAAAAAAGTCAACACGTCACACAAAAGACGCGTGCAAGATCAGAGCAAGCGCACAAGTGTTTCTGCAAGTACATGAGCAATGTTTTCTGCAGACCAATCTAACTCTTCAAATTTTTCCCCACCTTCATTAATAAGGACAGCGAGGCTCAAGGAAGATTTAAAGTGGGTGTTCAGATGGGTGTGGTGAAAACACCTGTATTAACAGACTGCTTAAGCGAACACAGTAGAAATATTTCAACATACTAATTTATTCAAACTTTGTGAAAGTTCTTTCTAAGTGACCCAAAGCAAGTTACTGCTTGGAAGCAACAAAATTCCTAAAGCTTTTTATTTTCCAAATATAACAGTCAGTTTTGTTTTTTTAAACTGTATTACAACAAGAGTACTGTAAAAGCTAATAAGTGCTTCACATCTGTCACTACTGTAACATCAGCAATGAAATTACACTTTGTTTGGAAATAATTTTTCTGGATAGTTTAAATAGAGCTCCTTTGACAGAGTCTCTAACCCCCCCAAAACCAAACAATGAGAGACTAGAGCTGATAATCTAAACTGAATCACTCTAGGAAACAATTTGCATATTAGGTATGACTAAGGAGTAGGGATGTGCTTAGATCTTTATGTCTCAAGTAAGCTTATAACAGGAATTTGTGTTCCAAAACTTCTAGATGTAAAACATTTTATCTCAGCAGATTAAGCTCCTTATTAAGGCCAAGCTCCAGTAGCAAGATTTTTGTTCAATTACTTTTCAATCAAACATTACTGATAGGCGTACCAACTGTTTGAGCCTTGAACCTTTTACCTATAAATATAATACACAAAAATCCCAGTTCTGCCCCTAACTTATTTTTGGGCTGGCAAAATAGAGAGGTTCAGGCACATAAGAATCAGGACAGGAACACAATCAAGCTTGGCATCTCTATAAAGGTCTTTCAAAAAGGAGATTTTATGGTAGTTCAAATAATTTTATTTAATGTGTACTCTACTCTATGCAATTTTAGAGTTTATCACACCAATCTACGTTACTGATTAAGTCATTCTTTTTTCAAGAGCTTGTTTAGAAAACATAGGATTCCTTTAAGCTCCCAAGATGCTCAAAATTAAATGCACGTGTAACGACAACTATAACATAACGAGAAACTTAACATCATTTCAGAACATATATTATGACATTACAGGTAATAGCAGGATTTCTCTCAGCATCAGTAAGTCACACTGAAGTTTCACTATGATGGGATCGTTAGTTATGAAGCAGCTTCACCAGAAATATTTCTCATGACATTGTGTATGTATACCGCTTCCTTAACAGAACAGAAACAAACAGAAAGCTACATGAAAATATGTCCCCAACCATTTCACTAGCCACATTAGGTGTTACCCCAGCGTGATGTTAACGACGCAAGCCACAAACAAAATGTGTCAATTTGATTTGCCTGCGCTCACCACTGAAGTCTTCCTCTGACAACTGACAGAACTGTGTCAGGCACGGTGTATTAGCAAATACCATTAGCCTGGAATTTGCCTGTTCATACTTATGGTACCAGAAAACCTTATCGCCCAAATAACCTATTATATTTGGTTTTGCATAATACACATGGCTTAGCCTAACGTAAGATAATATTAGACGTTGGCTGCTCAGTTGACTGTAAGCCATGCTCAGCAACGAGAATGAAAGAATAAAATGCGACTTGAGCTAAAGTGAATAAACTCAAAGATGGTAACAGACCATTTTCCTCCACGAGGGAAAATGTTTTTCACTACAGTCGCCAATGATAATGTAACGTTTAAAGTTGATGCACAGGTCTATACGCTTATCTTCACACAGAAGCAAGTGAAATGTTGCACCAAGAAAGGACAGGGTCTTCAAAAAAAAAAAAAATCCAATATGGCCACTGATGTGTAGTTGTCTTTTGACTTAAAGTTGCCTTATCTTTTACCACGTCTGTCAGTCGCACGCATACACCTGTTATACTCGTACTTCAAAAGAAGTTGACACAGTGACAGTCGTCTGTGCGTATCCAACCCTGAAACATTCTTCACGGCAGAGAGATCCACATGCTATCAGGCTACCCTGTCAAGGCCAAACCACAGTCATCCACAGCCACCAAGAGACAGACAGGTAGAGAGGTGTGCCAGCACTATCGACTTACCTTCTTTATTAAGCCTCATAACCTCCCTGCTTTTTCCACCCTCCTTTCCAGTCTCTTCTAGATCTACACCTGCAGGAGAGAAGCAGAGTCAGGAAGCGCCGAGGGCCCAGAGGTGTGCATTTATTGTCTGGCGGGGGGAGGAGGAGAGGTGAGGAGGTGAGCAGTGTTTCTATTTGCAACAGCAAAAGCACAATGGTCGGAGCATCTGCCAGGGAGCGGAACCG
>NW_009260125.1:2596752-2665292 GCF_000687185.1 Egretta garzetta
AGTAAGTCCCTGGGACTCGCTTTCGGTAATTGCGGCACGGCCCCCGCGCCCCAGCGCCGCCCGAGGACGGCCCCGGATCGCGGTGTCGGGGCTCCCCCTTCCCCCGGCCTCCTCCAGCTGCGCCCCTGCGGATCACCTATAACCGCAACCACAGCCATTTTGTTGTCCAAATACTCCCTAATCCGTGTGTGAGTACAGGCTTCGTCTGTTTGCAGCTGGGTTTGCTCTTGTTTTGGTGTTCTAGGCTACGGCACAGCAGCTCTGCGCTCACAGGTCCCGCTCCTCTCAAATAATACCGAGGTTTTCATCTCCATGTACCTAACTTATGGGACGTACACGCTTTTCATTTAATCCTAGGGCTGTGTCATTCTTCGTTTATTTCTCCATTGAGGTAAGAATAGGAAAGAACACTGAAAATTTTTGTGCTCCATCTGCCTAATTTGCATCAGGAATTAACAGCATAAGACCGTTGCTCCAGCTCACACTTACTAAGCCAAACACAAACACCGCTGGTGAAGGGCTTGGTTTCATTTAAGCAGCCTCACTGGCTCCCCATGCAGCATCTTTCCCACAGCTGTGCAGCCCCGGCAGGAGTACGGACGATTGAAGTTTATGGTTCAACAGACACTTCTCGGAGTGGCGGTGTAGGCTTTAACCGGCCCCTTCCCTGTCCTGCCTCGCTTCCCTGCCACACATTTAAGACCCTTTGTCACCATTCACTTGCTGGCTCAAACCGTTGTGGGGCAACGCTGAAGCAGAGCATGGAATTAATCTAGGCTCAAGAAAAAAAAGAATGGTGTTTAGAGCCAGCTCAAGGGTTGGAGCAGTGGCCAGAGAGCCAGGACAGGAGTTGCTGAAGTCAGCGCTGCTGCCTGCAAAGAGGTATATGGTGCTAGAGCCTACCATGGATTTAAGTAAATTTCTTACAATTTCATTGAGACCAGGCTCTTGACAATGCTAAAATGGACAAACACCTGGGGCAAAGGACAAACACCCTTTGCCTTATATACACTGTCAACAGATGCAGTATTAAACACAGCCAGCATTCACACTCTTACCTCTTCCAAAAAGTAGGTGGAAGTCCCATCCTTAATACCTGGAGGCAAGCCTAAAAGCTTTCATACCATGTGGCCTGGCCAGAGTGCCTCTGGTCATGTAACTAGCTACAAGAAACTGCAGGAACACAATTGAAACAATCAAAGAAGCTGAAAGCTCACCAAAGTACGCCTCAAAAGAGAACCAGTCAGTCGCAGCAGGCTTAGTAGCAACCAACGTGAAGCACCCATAAGGTGTGTGACCTTAGATACATTGCACACACAATTTCCAGGAGGAGGAAGAGTAGCCATGATATAATACAAAGCCCTGCAAGACCTGTTCAGGAACATTAAGTACAGTTCTAGCCACCAGTTTAAATTCATCTTCCTACAAAAAAGTGTGGAAAGGGTTATCAGAATGATCAGAGAAATTAAGAGTGTATCATATGAGAAGAGCTTGACTTAATCTTAGCAAAATTCGGCTGGGAATGGATGTGATTGATGTTTTTAATTATAAGGAGACATAATCATCAATGAAGAAGAAAAAATAAAGAGTAGACACAAACTGCTTATGTTGAGGTTGAAAACCCTGCTCACTACACATAAAACTCTGTAGTCAGGAACAGCAAGATGGAACTCCTTAGGAGGAATGATAAATGGTGTGAAGTTAATAGTCAACCATATTTGGCGCTTGTGCTCAAATTCACTGCAAGATAGTCGAGCAAAAGTCTTGACAGCAGCCAAATAGGCTCATAATTAATGAAGTTACACTGCACAGCTTATACCATAACACTTCTGTGATAACCCAAGACATGTATCTGGAGGGAAGATGCAAAAGGCAAATGTGTGAGCACCCAGGAAATCCCCATCAAACATCTAACTAATACTAAACACTGCCACAGGATACACAAGCAATAGAGCAATTCCTAACCACACAGCTGAGAAAAAAGGGGAGGGGGAAACTATTTAATACAAGCTGCCACAAACCAAGCAAAAAAAGCGAAGAAACTTTCCGACTTTAACACATGGCATTAATCTACATGCTGCTTACCATGACACACTGCAGAACTACAGTCTAGGCTCTAACAGAAACAGACCGTATGAAGGAAAATTAGCATAAAATCAAAGGTGCAAGATGTACCAATTCCTTCCTAGACAGAAACAATCCAGTGACTTACAGTTTGAGAAAGGTTTCTAAAGCCCTCCCAGAGGAATTCTTCCTTCTCCCTGCCATATATATACAAGAACAACATTATCATTAAACAAATGGTTCTGTAATCATCAGAACAGGGATGCCTGGCTTTCCAACGATCAGCGTGTTTTGTTTGAAAAGTGCCAAGTTCTGCTTTGACTGTGTCTATGCTACCTCTACAGTCTGCACCGAAGAATGAACCCCATCCCTGAGCATACTACAGGTTGGCTTGGCTCCATTGGCTTGTAGGGTGCAAGTCCTGAAGCTGCAGAAAAGCAGCCTCCCTCCTGAGCCAGGGCTCCTCCCTAAGAACATTCCTTATTTCACTCCAGATTGGAGCCAAATCAAACTAGTGTATGTAGGGTGGACAACTGTGCCTTACGCTCTAGAGCCCTGTAGCGAAATAGGGAGAGAGCCAATCTGACATGACAGAAGTTTTTCCCGTGGCTGAGAATACGTAGTTCTTGCTTGTGAATGGGAACTCGGGCTGCAGCTTTACCATAGCAAGGGCATTGAGATGGTTTCTTCCCTTTTCCTTTTCACAAAATTTGTAGAAAGACAATTAATTTAAGACTTCTACTCCTCTTTCAAATTTATTTATATTAATCAATGGGTCCAAAACTTATGGGTGAAGAGGAAAAAAAAGAGAGAAAGGCACAAACACGATCACAGAAGACTTATTTCCATAGGAAATTAGTAAAAAAAAAATGCACGTGAATTCAAAGATTAAACATCCTCTGTTTCTTTTTGACCTGCTCACCAATACAGAAATTTTAGTCTTCTGTGACCTTGAACAAGTCACTCTGCCACAGAAAAATAATTAAGTCAGTCAGGAAAGGTACTTCTTTACCTCCCCGGTCCCTGTGGATCTTGTTTTATTTCAACTGCCAAGTAGGGGTTTCCTTTTACTATGTGGTTTTTCAGAATTTAATATAATGCAGTCTTGATCTTGGTTGCAGCTTCTAAATACTACAGTGATCAATCATAACATGGAATTAAAAAAGTAAACTATAAGCAAATTAAGGCCTTTAATTAATAAGCAGCAAAATACAGATGAAACCTTAACTCTAATCTTTTTAATCCATATATCACTGGTCTTTTAATAAGACAATCTCCAAATGCAAGCCTTCTGCTAAGTAACCAGGGGATAAAAATCATATGTTCCTATATCTACTTACTAGAATTATAGTTAAAAACTTGGGCTTTTTAAAAGCACAGGAAAAGTTATGACACTTAGAAGAGATCCAAAGCTGTGTATCAGTCTTTGGCTTATGTGGAGATCAATCCAACATTTATATGATTTTCAGGATCTAAGTGTTAAGAGACAACAAACTAACCCAGCAATTCTCACATGTGGCTATCGGGAACATCGTATGTAGTCACCATGTACTAATAAATAATTACATGATTCCATTTCAACTCCATTGTCATACACTGAGAAAACATCATGAGTTTGCTGAAGGTGCATGTGTAGTCACAACAACAACAAAAATTTGTGACCCTCTGCTTTAAATCACGTATACCTGGCAATAAGCGTGCCAGATGGCTTTAAACTGGCTACAAAAGTATTACAAAACCCACATGTATAAGGCTTCAGTATCATAACAAGATTATAAACATATGATGTTCATGTGACAAAGTCGTTATGATTTAAGCAGTTTGGCAAGAGATTCATTAGTACTCCTCAGGATCCTATTTTGCAATGGATTTGCCACAATAGTGGCTTTATCCTATACAGCAGAAATTATTGCATAGCAGACAGTTTTATGAACCCAGGTACCTACTTTGGTGGGAATGGAACAGTAAATGAATCACAAGACTTTCTTAAAGATAGTCAGTGATGCAATTTGCATAAGAAAAGCACCAGCAAACTAGCTGGCTGTTAGTCAGAGAAGTACAGAAACTTCAATCCTCCTCCAGGACGTTGAGAAAGTATAAAACTCATTTATGTTGACTTGTGTGCAAATTATTTTTATAGTGAACTTTTACACTCTTGCTAATTTTAACCTGTACATTATCTATCTGTAGTCTCTCTTTCCACAGTGTATAAATTAAGTTTCTTTTTAATACTACAGCTGCACCTCAGGGGAAAAGATACCAGAGAAGTTTGTATTGAGAAGGTGCAAAACCCACCAGATAGATAGCGCTGCCTTTCTCTGGCGAAACTGGTACTGAAACTTTTTTTTAATACAGTGTAGCATCCTAGTCTGCTGTGTGATAATTAGAGTAGCTAAATTCATTAAACAAACCAGATACTCAAGAAGTCCTATGTCTAGGTTTCTGCAAAAAGATGCATACAGGATGGCCATTAAAACAACTCAGCACTTAGCAAGGCAAATGTAAAAGCCACTATGAGCCAGTCTCCCTAGAGCCACTCTGGCCAGAAGTTCAGTCCCTGTGCTATTTCTGATCTCTTCATAATTTCAGAAGCTGTCTCAAACACCATGTGAGTGCCATCACAGAAGACTTGAGCAAGAAAATTGTATTAAATAGACAGTTATAGCAGAGAAATCTATTTTAATGTCCTCTGGAATAACACAAGAAAAAAAACTAAATTAAGCTTTTGGTTCCATCTTAGCCAAAGAAGCCAGCACTTTAAAAAGAACAGTCAGAAAAATGGAGAACTGAAAAAGAAATTCTAAGCGAGATACTCTTGTATCCTGACAAAAACGTATTTCTCAAACAAGTGTTGCAAATTGCTTCACCCAAAACAAAACAATGCTTGAAACACTACAGCAGCACTGATCAGATAAAATGGGAAATCTAAAGAGAGGTATACCGCACAGATCTATGAACAGAAAATGCACAATAAGATAACTTATTACAGTGAAGTCTGGAAAGTTTAAAGAAGAAATGCTACCAAAAAAAGGCCATGAACTAGAGGTAGAAATCAACAGTTACTACACATTTCAAACCCAAGAGAGTTACGCAAGCACTGTGAAAAAATAAATTGCATGTCCTTCTGTTCCAGTGTCTAAAAGCTTGTTCTAAACAATTTTGCTCAAGTATTGGTTGTAATCTAGATGCATTAACATGGCACTGTACTGCAGCTAATTTATCCTGCTTTTCAAGAGGATAATTTATCTTATCTACTGTATTACCATAGCTGGAGTGTTCCTGATACCAAAGCCAGTAATGGTAACTATCAGTGTATCATAGGACTGCTTTTGTACAATGCAGACATGCATCTCCACTGGACACGGGGACTTACCAATTGCTTGTAAGAAGCAAAACAGTTTCATTTTTTTCTGCAACAGTTTCAGGTTTCAGCCAGGAGTCCCTTAGGAGTTCAGTTCAGACCCATCTTCCTTTCCAGTATTTTCTCTCCCTTGAGAACGTTCCCCATGTCCCAGCCTCCACCAAACACCTCTCAGCAGTATGATACAACCCGTATGAAACCTCCATCTCAAACTCACTTCTTAAAACACACTACCCAAGGTCCCTGGTCTAGCCCTTCATCAGGTGGACTTATGGCAACAAACCGAGGGTTAGACCAGGTCAGGGGAGTACATTCACTGTGGAAGACTGAGGGGTGGATTCTTAGCAGTGTGGCTCTTTGGGAAGATGGGAGACAGGAACGACAGGTCGAAGAGTACTTGACAGACTAAAATTCAATTTCCTCCTATTGACAGGTACTCAGGAAATATTACAGGGGAGTTGTTTTAAAACACGGTCCATGTATGTTTCATACTGCTTCTTAAAATTAAGTGTATCTATCGCTGGTGCAGCGAATCACTTGTATTTTACTTATTAAATATTTATCTGTTTTGTTTTATTTGAAACAATTTCTTGGTAAATAACAGCAACAATAATATCTTTGAAGGCCATATCCAGAGTCTAGAGGAAGGCTCTTAACCATACAGTTGGGACAGAAAAGTAGAAAGTTCTTGTAGGACTTCCCTGCCTTTTTGAAAGACATGACAAAGTTCTTCAGATTTTGAGATAGAAAACCACTTGGGGATGGAGAAAGTTACCTTGCCTCAGTATTAAGTCTGCATTCAAAGAGCACGCTATGTTCCTAAGCTTTGCTCTCTCACAATGCCTGTGTGAATAACGAAAACCACAAAACACAGGTCCCCAAAGATCTTCACACATTTCTCATGAGGTAGGCATAGAAATATACTTTCATTAAAAATTAAATTTGCCCTGCTGAATAATGTATATTATAACTTTCCATTCACCAGCCACGTTTGTGTGTGTTGGCAGCACACAACACAACTGCAACTTACTGCGTCTCTCTCACCGTATCATAATCAATTTTCTTCTGTTCTTTCTCAACAGATGCCATATTTCTCCTCTTTGTATCCTTCTTTCTCCCAAACTCTTCGATTTTCTGAATTTTGTTCCCTCTTTTCTGTCACTTTTACCCTAACACTGCAGGGTGGGTTTTCATCTCCCACCAGGTCACTCGGCTGAGGCACCATCTTGGGGCCTGTTTTTTGCTCCCCGGCCTCTCACTCGCCACCCTCCCACTTGGGCCCAGCTGCCTCACCAAACACTACCATGTCTTTTCATATGCCCTGCCTTGTTTTTTGTCCCCTGCTTTGCAGTTAGGAGCATCTCTTTTTCCCTGCCTCCCTCGGTGGAGGACAGGTCTCTCCCATGCCTCTCTCCCAGCCCTGAGTCATCTCTTCACCTCCCACCAGCGAGCTGCCTCTCTCCTCACAAAGCTGTTTGGAGTTGCCCTCTTCTCTCTAAACGCTTCCTCACCTGCTTGGGGGAAGCCCCCTTTCCTTCTCCCCCACTTTCAGCAGCCAGCTCTCCTCTGCCTCTGCCTGGGAAGCCAGCAATCCTTCCCAGCCTTGCCCTGGTCCTGGCTGGAGGCCCCTTTCCCTCAGTGTGGGGGCCTGCCTCCCCTTCCGCCATTTTCCACAAGTGCTGGTGCACAGGCTGTCCCCCTTTCCCAGCAGCTGGCTGATCCCCACTGTAAATGGGGACTTGTCCCTGGCAGGACCAGGCGGTCTGCTTGGGTGGGCTGAGGGGGCTCACCCCAAGGTCTGCTCAAACATTGAAATAAAGATTTCAGCCTGGACAGACTGTCCCTCACCATTCAGGAGACACTCAAGTTTACTTCAGCGCGGCTCTGAAACTTTGGGGCTGCCGAGATGAGAGGTTTGAGTGAGGGTCAAACTGTGATTCCTTTGGTGGAGGTCATGTTTGGGCCCTAAATCGGTTGATAGCAGAGAGGGCCCAGCCCACTTGCATGGCTCCCCAAGCCCTCGCTGCTTCCAGAAGCCGGCTCTGATTACACCTTGCTTGAGGTTCTGAAATGTTTTGACAGTTGTTATGGTATGTCCTATTTCCAGCCCATACAGGAAGCAGACATGTTGAAATCGCAGAAGAAAGCAAGCCTGTTCGTCTTGTATTTCTGGCTGGAAGTGGAGTGCAAGAAATCAGTTGTGTCTCGTCTATTGTACAGGGAAGTCGCTTGTAGCTCCTCGCATCGATGTGCTAACTTCGCAAGGACCTTTGTCCTGGTAAGATTTCCATCCCAACCTGGAAGAGTCAAAGATAGTATCTTCTGATAAGCACTGCAAATTCTGTATTCAGTTCAAATGGATCCCAAAGGCCTTAGCAGGATTTTGGGCATAGTGAGTAACGTGCCTAACAACTAAAGGCAACTGAAGTAAAAAGTATATTTGATATTTAAGCATTGGCTTACATGCAATGAGAGATTGTTTTGTAGACATTTTGATACTGTCATCCTTCAAAACGTCTCACAGGCCACCCTACGCTTCTGTCATCAGACTCTTCACCCGACATTTTACAAAGGCAATATGGTTGCAGAGACCACATGTGAGTAGACCTCAGTTATGGTCTCACCGATCTAATGAATTTTTTAATTAGATCCTCCTCTTGATGATATAAATAGGTTGTTCTTTGATAGTCTATTTATTGGAAACCTATGTTCTGTTGAGTGTTCCTAAGGCACTATTTCCTTCAACCAGACAATGTGTAAGCACACAGTACTAATGATACTCTGGGGTTAAATGGATAAACAAGTTAGTCAAGATGACAAAATAAAAGTTGAGACATTATTAAAAATATCCCATGTTGCCTATGAAGGGTGCACACTTCTGAAATGCATAGGAGCTAGGATTGCAACTTGCCAGGTTCAGATTAAGAAAATCTCTGTACATCTATGGCCATAAAGCATTTTAACAGGCTAATAACCTCCAGTGATGCAGCTCTGTGTGTTGAATCAAGTCTTGTTTTGTAGATACTCAGCACGTGACATCTGGTATATGCAAAAGTTACAAGACTGATGAAAAGTGAACAATGCTGGTTTAGGGGAAAAATTAACTAAAAATCATTATAACATTATAATCTGAATATTTTGTAGTTCAACTTCAGATACCTGTTTGTTTGATGCAAGATTATAGCCCAGAACTGGCTGTTGTTTTCCAAATATTTTAATTGACAGATTAAAAGAATGCTTTTCCTTCAAAAGACTTCGAACGTGTCTGTGTTTAATTATGCTGAATAATAGTAATAACAATAACAATAATAATAAAAAATTAAAATGCTCAAATTCAAACAAGTTACTAAACACAAACTTGTCTTCTTCCTTGTGTGATACTGGAGTCTTATTCCACATATACCAAACCTGAGCTCTTACATTTTTACTTGCATTCATATTTACAGTCAAAGGCTATAATAATCTGATAATGTAATGCCTATTTTTCTTCTGCCTTAAGAACATTTTTTTTCCTCTTGGCATTGCAGCTACTAGTGACTTCAAAATACTGTTACAGTTACAGCCTGTGATACAGGAAGGTAGTCAAAATCAGAAGGCATTATGTATAGTGGGCTGAAAAATCTCATGGAAGACTATTTGTCTAAGCATACTTTGACTGTCCATTCTCTATGGCAAGAGGTGTTTTCTGTTTACAAGAACAGTGGAGCATTTTTTTCTGTGCCCTCATGCGTCATCATAATTAGCGCAATGATACAACTCAGTCAAATCTATTAGTAGCATAAGCAGTGGCATTTTATTGAATTGTGTTCATGTCACAATAGAGTTGGGCACTTTTAAATATTTCTAAAGTTTTTCTTAACCAATGGACCAAAACTTACATCATACTGTTATAAACAAATACAAATATGACATTAGAGGCTGTATGTAAACAGAGTGAGTTATGGTGGTGAAAAGACCTAACAACAGCCCCATGATAAACACAACATTTAATAGCATTACAGTATGAATTCCTTGAAATAGATGAGTCTACATTGGAGGGGTTAGGAATGGTCTTGTTTCAGAACTTATGGGTGGATGAAGCCATAAACATGGGTCTTCTGGATTTGTAGAGGGAAAACTCAAAGGGCATCTCTAGGTCCTGAAAGTGCTCCTTATGTGGGTGAGTTCCTCCATTTATTTAGGGTTTAATATTGTTGCCTATGGAAATTTTTACATCAGCTGACAAAACCCCCTCAGTCTGTCTTTGTCAATCTGAATCTTAATGTAGCCAACTATTCTGTTCAGTTCTCACACTACATTTGTGGTGTAAGCATCTAAGAGCATGCTATGTCAGCTATGGGATTATTGGTCCTAGATTTTGCAAAATTTCCCATACAGACTTTTAAAACAACAGCAGATAATTATGAGAGTTGGCAGATACCACAGACATAATTGTTTTCAGCAGTTACCATAGATGTTTTAAAAACATTTCCTTATTCAAACCTTTAGTTAGTTCAGGGCTGGTGAAATACAATCCTTCCTATTGTCTCCTGCCCTCGGTGTATCCTCTGGGTACAGCAACCGGCAGGACCTCCCTCGTTCTCACTCCTCCTTGCTCTTCAACCACCTATCTCACCTTTTAGATCACTGCTCCAGGTAGTTTGCTGGGCTGCCTCCCTAATCTGCTGCTCCTACAGCTATCCAGCCCTTGTAAAGGCTTCAGAAGAATCATACATCAAAATAACTGTTCCATCAAAACTGAACCACATCTGGAAAGATGTTTGAACTCATCAGCATTTTATTTCAAAAGGGAACAGGGACAAGAAGTTCCATCTGTATCAAAATGTCATGTGTTAATATTTAAAGAATGGTGATGATGTCACTGTCATTTTACTTTCCTTTTCTCCTGTCCTTCTCTCAAACTTGACCTGACCTGGGATTAAACAATCAGAAATGTTGTCACCGTAACTTGCTTCTCATGCTAAAAGAGCACAAATAGACTGTCCTCAGCAAACAACAGAAATGGTTGGAGTGGCAAAAGGTAAACAATAGACCACACGTGATCTTGACCGATTCACTTATACCCGTACCCTGCCTGCAGCACAAGTGGCCATGCATCAATGAGATGCTAGAAGTTTTCCTTTCTTTTCTATACATTCTCTTCCCTTCTCTGTTTACCTAAGCATCAGGAGTCATCGTAACAGTTGTCAGTGAGATAAGATACAGAATCTAATGTATCTTCTCAACCCTCAGGAAAGATTTTTGGTAATTTTGGAATGAATGTCTTATTCTCTCCAGGATACTCTGAATGTAAATTTGGAAAGAGGAATTTCTTCAAATAATTATAGTTTAAATGCTGAATTCCAAATATATTTATTTTCTTTGCTTTTTTGTTGGCGCACTTGCATACATGCTTTAAGAGATTTCTTTTTTGTGGTTGCTATGGTAAAAAGCAGTCCCCAGTCCTTTTACTTAAAGCCCATGAACTGCAATTAACTGTTTAATGTTGCAACATACAACAGCTCTAGTAACACCTTAACAGCTTTGAGCATGCTACTCCATCATCTCAGCAGATGGTGATTTTTGGCATTCTATGTCTCCAGTTTATTCTTCTCCTTTATAATCCTTGCCATTATATCTTTTGACAAATGCTTCTGGACTAGCTTAATTGCAATTTGGCTATACTGAGGCATTGTATTTCTGTTAAGGATGACCAATACATGAAAAAAATGTCTGTACGTGTATCCCTGGCAGCAGTTATAAAAGCAGATTTTAAAGTACCTTAAGCATTTGTTTCTTCTCATCTGTAACCATAAAAATACAGTCTTGAAATACCCTTAGCATGCTATAGGAGCCCTATACCTCAACAGAGAAGGAGACATAACTGATTCTTTTGTGAAGAAAGAGCAACCCTGAATGTTTGTCAAGAGTCTGAATTAAACAAGAGTTACCAAATTCAACTTGTTTCACCAAAGGGAGTTGCCCTTTATTATTGTTTCTATAGAGCTGGAGACTGAATTCCCCATGAATTTTGCTCATTGTTTCAAAGATTTATGACCATATAAATCCCTTTTAACATGGAGTTTCAATCATATTTAGAAAAAAGTTGACTTTGTCCAGACATTATCAAGAACAAGATTGTCTGTTGAAACTGTTTTTCAGCTGCTCTCCCTCTTTCTCCCATATAATACATTCATATTCCATTTCTAATTTTTTTTTTTTTTCAGTTAGAAATGGATTCTTTGGATTAAAATTAGGACTGTTCTTCATTTTGTTCCTTGAGGGGATTTTATGTATTAAGCAGGCAGGACACTTCAGATGTGTAATTCTGTAATATGGGACCAAGTAAACTTTTTTTTTTTGTACCTTCAGCAGCAGCATTAGCATTTCTTCTTCTTTAGGAAAACAACAGGGAAAAAGGAAAAGAAAAGTTTTCCCAGAATCATAACAAGATAATTTTGCAGTTTTGAGTTTTAAAATATGAATGTCTCATTCACAGCTATTTCCTGGCTGACTCCAGGTTTCTATGATTATTATTTATTCAGTGCTGATAGTGTGCTTGACATTGCGCAAATATAGAAAGAGATATTCATGTGGACTATCTGCCAGGATTTCCTAGTTGCTAGTGGCAGTGTTAGCCTCTTTAAGCAAAAGCTTGAGGCTGTCTTTAAAAAGGAGACGCTTATCCATCCTGCCAACATGCAAATTCATACATATGACCGTGGGAAGCACTGCTCAAATGCACCCAGCAAGGCTTTGGAAGGATGGATCCAGTGGAGTTTAGTTTAATTAGGACAGCAGCAGCATGTGGTAGCTCTGACTGATCAAACCCTTGAGACCAGTCACGATAATTTCAAAAGCCTGACATTTTTTATGGAAAGGAAACTGGGAAGAATCAATCCTCCTGATTTGACACCTAAGGAAAGACTGTTTGCCTGAATGCTACATGTCTTCTGTGAATTCCATGAACAATTTTGTAACTTACCAGTAGGACTTACCAACAGTCGATGTACTTAATTCACCTGGACAGTGTTGTTGATGTCCCTCAAGTTGTTGCTGCCACTGGCAGACCATCCATTGCCAGACTGACATCTGCCACTGATGTTGTCAGAAACAGTATCTTCCAAATGGTATCAGTGGAAGGCTTTTGTCAAGGACTAATATCTCAGGTTAGTAGCATTTGACCAAAAAAAAAAAAAAATCTGAGTCTAAATGAGAGGATTGTTTGTCTCTTTCTTAGAGAACAGTTACCATCTTTGGGTTTCCTGTCCAGTGGAGCCACAGCAAAATCACTCTAACAGACCAGATCTTTTTAGTGACTATTTCTTAACTTTATACATGAAAGAGCAGAAGGTTTGCTGTTTATTGTTTCATAAGTGAAGAATATTTTCCTCATGATCACTTAAAAAAATAACGTCCCCCTACGCCAATCCCCATAAAACCCCCAACTAGCAGTGAGCGAAAAGGTGGAATGCAAATACTTATCCTTGTTTCCCCCCTGGCTAGGATGAGCATTTCATTATCTGGTCCTTTCGGATATACCAGCAGAATGAATGGATGATGACAATCAGCTTCTCTCTTTGTCTGAGGTGGTGATACCACCCATCCAAACTAACACTCAAAGGCCTTCGTTAGAGCAGCACAAGCCATATATAGGAGTCAGTATCAAAAAGCCCCATGTCCAGAAATGAACACATTTGCCACGTATTGTACAGAAGCAGCCAAACCAAAAAGACTTGTAGAAAAATAAACAAACCTCTGAGGGATTTGAAAGCTGAAATCAAACATATTGAGCTCAGTTCAGAACTGTGAAGAAAGTTAAAAAGGGATATATCAAATCTAATGTATAAATTACAATTCCCGTATTAGTCATAGTTATTATATCCCAAATTTTGTTTGGAAAAGGAAAGGGAGTGCTCAGATTTCCTTGCCTCTCCACCCTCCCAAAAAAGATTTCCCTTTGCTTGCGAGCAATTTTTTACACTGAGCAAAATGCCCGGTTTACACTCAGAGGAAAAGTTTAATTAATTCTCATTTTACAAATCCTCCACAATATTTATTCAAAAGATTGGCAAATTCTGGGAAGTTCACCCATCCCTGAAAGAAAAATTTTGTAAACAAATCTGGCAACAAATTTATTTTAACAGCAGCAACCCTGCTAATCTGTCAAGATGTAGTTTGTTTTCTGACACTTGATTAAATTCTTTTAGTTTAAGAATAGAAAGTAATTTTCTACAAACAAACCATTTAGCTGGGACATGGTGACTGCCCCTCTGATACTTCACAGAGCATTTAAGTCAACAGAAAAAGCTAACAGTATAATGTTTAGGACTTTTTTTTTAAAACAGAGGCAAGGCTAAATTTCTGTATTCACAAAATAGCAACAACTTAAGAGGTTTCAGGGACTGCAAAACCCATTTATGGTGTATCCCACAATCTGAACCAGCATTACTCCACATCCTCTGGACACAAATGAAGGGAGTGTTTTAGGCAGTGGTTCTGTAGGCACTTTCTTGCCCAGACCCCCTAGTTCCTGGGCATTTGTTCCTGGCTGTGTCATCCACTTGCTCAGTTCTTATCCAGCATCAATTCGTGGATCCAGTTCCCTGTGTGGCGACACCAGCAGTTGTGTGGGCACATTAGCCTGGGGTAGCCCAGGCTGAGATGAAACAACTGAGTGGACTGTACAGCTTAAGCTGGTTTTGTTAAGAAAAATGCCCGTGTCCAGAAAAATGGTTTATGCAAGGAAACAGGTTTGCAAATATCAGTAAAGCAAAATGGCTAACCACTGTCTACCATTAGTGTCAACTGAAACAAAAGATACATAGAATCATAGAATGTTTTGGGTTGGAAGGGACCTTTGGAGGTCATTTATACCAGCCCCCCTGCAGTGAGCAAGGACATCCCTAACCAGATCAGGTTGCCCAGAGCCCCGTCCAAGCTGACCTTGAATGTTCCCAGGGATGGGGCCTCCACCACCTCTCTGGGCAACCTGTTCCAGTGTTTCACCACCCTCATTGTAAAGAATTTCTTCCTTATATCTAGCCTAAACCTTCCCTGTTTTAGTTTAAAACCATTACCCCTTGTCCTGTCACAGCTGGCACCTACATAGGTGCTGTTGTTAAACATGTACGGACATTACCTTTCTTTCATTAGAACTGTCCATCCAGCTGGACTGCTGGGTGTGTGAACATTTTGGACTGTCCACCTCTTGATTCTTAAAGAGATTTGGCTTGTCAGCTCACTGCTGCCCCTTAGCACAGGAAAACAATTTGTGAATTTTTGTGGTAGCTTCATAAAGCTGTGTGTGTCTCGGGTGAAAGCTCGACTGGTGCAAATTTCAGTGGAGCCGTGACAGTTTGTACCAGCAGGTAAAATGTCCATCCTTCCTGCCACTTCCCCAGCTCCTTCAAAACGGATCCAGACCCCAGTGAAGTCAGTGAGAGCTTTCTCTCTGCTGGATCCAGCTCCAGGCAAGTATGCAGCCTCTTAAGTACAGCAATTAAGATATTGAGCTAATGTTAGTAATCCTTTCCTGCCTGCCTAGAACACCCAAACTGTCTGAGCTAGCCTTCATTTCAGGCAAAAGCCTGAGGAAATCAGCTGGGCTTATGTTGCATCTGAAAGGTCAGCCTGTGTCCCCATGGGCTAAGAGGTATGGGGAAATTCCAGAATTTGCTGCCAGCTTCTTGGTATTTATTTCTGGAAGCTGTTATCTTAGATTTTTTTAGTTAATCTTTATTATAGGGAACTGAGACGATAAGAGTGAGGGGTTTAGAAAGTCACATTTCTAGGTGCTTTAAAATGTGTTTGTAAATCCACCATCCTTGCTTTTCAGGTTCCTTTTTAGATGGAATTATAATTCAACAGTATTTATGGACACAGGACAGTGCATATATCCTACTTTTTCTTCTAATACCACATGTAAGGACTTTGCGAAATGAACCTCCCTCTAAAGCAAAGAAAATAGCCCTAAAAAATCCCGGCAGAGTTTGATATCAGTAACTTTATACATTACCATTATTGTGTGACTTTTTATTACCTAAATAATTCCTCATTTGGGGGAACTTGTGATACACATTTTTTGCAGCATATTTAAAATCAGCATAGACAAGGAAAAATCCCATGTAAGGATTTATATTTGATGATGTAAAATAACAAATTTTTAAAACATAAGCAAATGAATTTAGCAGCCTCTTGCTTAATTGGGATTCATGCTATTTAAAAGAAAATGGAGTGGTGGATGTCTCAAGTATTCCAACCCTTCTCAGGTTGAAAAATAGTATTATTTTACATTATTGACTCTGATTCCCTCTGTGATTTAATCCTTTTCTTTACATGGTTAGTGGGTAGAAATAGTGGGAAAGTCACAACCACAAGCAATAACATGGCAATTAACTCAGAGGTACTGGTGGGACATTTAAGTAATTTTAAGTCAACATATATAAACATTACGTTGCTGGCTTAAAAATCTGGACGTTGTTTGCAGCTGGAAGATTTGATTGCTTAACTGATTTTGATTTTCAAATTGCTTTTGAAAATCAACCACTGGTTTGAATCTGCTCCAGATGGGCAATGACTGAAAATTGTTATAATCTGGCACGTATTTGGTAGCATAGATAAGCGAGTTGATGGCCTCATTAAAAGTATCTCAAACATATGCACTGATTAAAAACCCCTCATCTCTGGCTCAGCAGGGTCTTGGTTGAGGGGAACTGAACTGCTCTGTCACCCCTAAGGGCTCTTTCTGGCCCGACAATGGGAGGAGGTTCATAACACTGTTGCACACAGAGGTGAATATAAAACATGTTGTGGCCCAGTGTGCCCGCCTGTCAGTGAACGCAGTATGTCATGGGCCAGCGCTTGTTTCCACTGCGGTCAGTGGGACCTCTTGTGACAGTTACGTGTCCCCTTGCCTCAATGAGACCCACACAACTGGGATCGTGGGGTTTAGGAGTCTGAAAGTGGTATTTATTTTTCCACAAACAGGTTATCAAAATTATTGCCTACCTGGTTAAAAAATGGTGCAGAGATACAGGCACTAGGGGTTGGAGGGATCTGAACACCAGTTAGCCATCCTAACCCCCTTTATTGACCCTGCAGAGAAATAGACCTTTCAAAAGTACAGCGCTTCCTGTCCTAAAGGTGACGGCTGAAGCTCGTCACACCAGTTGAGCCCTAGGAGTGCTTCTTCGTTTCCAAAAGAAGCATAGGGTGACTATATAACATTAACATATGCAGGTCTGTGTTTTAGTTATTTCAAGGTAGGTAAGATAATTTCCATCCTCAACAGCATCCCATCATTCTAAAGCACTATGTGAGTACTTTTGCACTCTTTTCAAAACCTCTGAACAACTGTGAACGGGGTCTCTCCTCCAAAGGGTTATGACTCAGCTCCCACAACACACTGTCATTTTTTTAAAGGAGAAAATGTACCATTTTCAATAACAAGCTTGGCAAAGACACTGACCAAAATGCTGTCCCTGGCACATAATGTCCCTGTTTTTTAGTATGCTTTGTAACCGTTGCCTACATGAATTAAATGGCTCTTTTCTGTTTAGACAGCTGGATTTCTGTGTGGCACTAGATGGCAATATTCCCTCAGCTCCAGCAATGGTCAGGAGAGCGATACACAGCAAAGGGACCTATTCTGACCTTGTTTCCTTTTATCACCCATGTAGCTCATAACAGCCAGGCTTTATGTGACTGAGGTCAATCTGGGCTGCAGAGGTTTTTTTTTCTCTTGGTGCATTCACCCACCTACATTTACAGCCTCACAGTTCTCTGTCAAAACATTTGTTGGACAGTGCGCTTACTGTATGGGGTCTTCTGTTTCATTAAGAAAACACTTGTGGTCTCAGGCTGTTCCATGATGTCGATGCTCAAATCCACAGGCAAGAAGTATCTACATCCAGAGAACTGCACTGCTTTCCTGCTGCCTTTTGTGTATTAATGTGGTGGCAGACTCAGTCAAGTCATTACTCAGATATAATGTTGCCTCATGTCACTTGTTAAGTGGCTTGTTTTTTACACTTATATTTGCTCTCAGATAAAATAAGCATAATCTAAACTCAGCAGCTGTAAAAAAGTGCTTCTGTGTCTGTACCCAGGTGAATTTGGCCCTATCCCTGTGTGACATTTCTGAAGACTTTCTCTAGTCACAGAGCTTACAGGCAGCAAGGAACGGAGCCAGCGATGAATATTGCATCTGTCTCCTTTGTGTGATTAAGATTTTGTTTGCCTTGGGGCCACTGTATTCAGATTCTATTGGAATCGCTCCTTTCAAAATCAGTCTTCTCATTGATCTTTGTGAGACCAGGATTATTAAAATTCTTTTCCAATAGCCTAAGTGAAATAGTAGTGCTACCCAAATGTAGAAAGATTCCACGGATGGCTTTAGACAATGTATGTCCCAGGCAAGATATTGAGGTAGAAACTGAAATTATTGTGGAAAAGTTATTTTTTTTCTGTTCCCTTAGTGTCATAGGACCAGCCAAGCCTCCTCTTCAAGCTGATGCCTGTCACTTCCCATTGACCACATCACACAACCTTTTTTCAAACTTACAAACCTACGTCTATGCTGCCACAGCTGTTCTGCCACATGCTACTTAGAGTGAAGATCCCAAAACCACATCCACTGCCTCGCTGCCACAGCTGTTCTGCCACATAGAGTGAAGATCCCAAAACCACATCCACTGCCTCCCTCATCCTCTTACTACACACCTCCGTGTCCTCAGATTGGGACCCCAGCTTCCCATGCCCCATCTTTTTCTTTCTTCTACTCCTCAACTTTCCCAGCAGAGATCCAACTTTTTCTCCACCATTTCCCTTCACTGTCTCATACTTCACAGCCCCAGCTTCAATCCTCTGCCTCACAAGCCTCTCTCCTCGTGTCCTCACATAGCTGAGTAAATTGTGGTACTACTGTGTTGGGTATTGCTAAGCAGCAATAGAGAATGGAGCAGAAACAAACCCGATACACCAGATCCTCAGGCAGTATTAGGCTGCTGCATGCTGTCTGATCCACGGTAATATTAGGGCTGAGACTGTGTGCACGCTGCGGTTACCATCAGTCAGCTGATGGGTAGTTATTTGATGCAGAGAGAAGCTCACAGGAACATCAGAAGCACAGAGCCCTGAGCAGTCACCTTACAGTTATTTAAGGTCCTGCATAAAAAGAATATTGTCCTCTTTCAGGCACTTCAGTCCAACAGCCAGACTGCAGCTTATACTACGAAACACATGGGGAAGAGAGTGAAAAGCCCCTCTTTACTCCCTTACACACATCTTCTAGATGCCAGGTACAGTCGCAGAGGAGGGCAGAAGCCACATTTTCCCCAGGGGAAGCCTATGCTAGGAGGCATATGCAGTACTTATTTTTTCCTCACTGGCTTTCCCATGCCAATACCTGGAGGAGAATGTCCTCTCCCAGCTACGGGCTACCATTGGGCTACAGTCTGCTGAGGAGAAATGAGTCAATTCAGCGCCCTGTGGGGCTGGAGGCGAAGCTCATTGGAACTCTGGAGTGTTGAGACAGAAAAGGATGAGGATCAGGGAAAAGCAGCGTCAAGTATAAAGCAAGCAGCTGAGGTAGAGATGTGCCTTTGTTTTGTACTACATCTGATTTAAAAGTTTAAGGAAGAAAGTTCTGACCAGTGCCTCGGGGGAAACACAGCCATCGAGAGGGGTGAACGAAGATGGCTATAATACACCGTGGCACCTCAGGGACCTGGCACAGGTCAGTCCCCACCACGGCCTTGGCAGCCCAAGCAAAACTGGAGTGTATCCAGGGCTACATGCCCGTTTGTCATCACACCCCCCTCCTCTGCTCCCCTGGAGAGCTACAGAGCTCTGCTGAAGATCTCAAAGTTCTTGAAACCATAAACAAACAAAATTTCATGCTGTTGGGAAGTAGTGAATTATTCTCACTCCTCCTGTTCAAAGGATGGAAGAACTTAGGTGTAAAAAACTGTCCACCTCCAAGTGAAACTCCACCACCTGAGCCCTCACCCTGTGCCAGCCACGCTCTTTTCTGCTAATTCCATACTCTTTTTTTTTTTCCAAAGCCAACAGAAAAAATTTTATTAGTGCCAAAATGCAAGGTTGCTTTTTCAAAATACAATCAAATCCCTTTTGTTGATAAATTAAATGAGATATAGTATGTTTCATGATGCAAAGGCCTGTTGAAGTAATTCTTGGTGATATATTAAAATACTTGACTAAGTGAAGTGCATCACACTGTGTACATAGAAACCTCAGAGTTTCTGTACCCTATTTGCCCAGAGCATTCTTTCTTGTTACATTTGCATCATTTGCTACTTCACATCCTTGTTTATATATTTAGCAACCAGCTCGGGTGGCCAAGCAATTACAATAACAGACAAACTTGTAATAGGCAGTAAATACTGTGTCATGAGGTACAAAGTATTACTTCATGGGTTCAGACCCTAATCCAATACCCAGTAAACTCAGAAAGAAGACTTCATTGGCCTTGACACATTTCTTAGGGAATCTTTACTTGCACTAGAACTTTTTTGGAAGACAAATTGCACAATTAAAATTCAAGCGACATACGTGACTGGTGTGGACAAGTGACATAGTTTCTGACATGTATTGAATGTTCTACACCACCACATGTTTTTGGTCTTGAACTGCAAAACACAGAGTTGTTGCTGATTACATCTACTTTTGCTCACATGAATGAATATTGAAGCTTGTGTTTCACTGACTTCCATGTTGTGTTAACGCTGAAGAACATGTAATATTTTTAAGCAGCACAAGAACTTCTCAAAGAGAAAAACATTTGGCAGCGATGTGTGTTTTACTGTCATGGTGTCTTACAGTCATTGTGATTGAGCTTGGGAGTGGGACCAAGAACTTCGGCTTTTCTGGACTTTCTGGGTGGCCTTGGAGAAGTCACTTGACTTCTTCGTAAGGAGGATTCAAGTACATTTGGAGCTTTCTTGAACTTATGTCCTTGTAATCATCTGTCTGCCTCAGTCCACATTTGTCAAGATGGAGCAGAGGGAATGGGAAGGATCAGAACAATCTCCACTATCTTAATGCCCTACATCCTCCCAATCCTCCTAAAATAAGTGCTCAAATTCTTTGTGGCAAAAGACAGACTCCCGGGATTCCTTCTTCTCTGGCAAATGCTTTCATCCCTTGGGTGTGTAACTGTTGGAGCAATGAGAGAACTTGTTTTCAGCACTGACAACAGCCCATTTTTGGACTTCTGTGTGTACTCACCCAGATTTTAGGCTGTTCTTTACCTAAATCTGGATCCCCAAAAAAACTCTTGGTGTGATGGAAGCACTTCTTATTAACAGACACCTCAAGTTAATTATCAAGGAGGTGACCAGTGGGTTTATGTGTTTACAAGTCAACGCTAGAAAATAGATGGCCCGGATATCTGTCTGGGACTTTTTTGCATAATTGCATGGGTTATTAACCTTGCTAAGCTGGGATTGCTTTTAAGGTAGCCTGGATAGTATTCATGACTTTTAGTTTGCTCTTGTCACTCACAAATGGTACAGAGGAAGCTTTTAGCTGAGAAATCAAATGAAATGGTGCATAGGTTTTTGGTGTAGGATGCTAAGGTACTGTTCTAATATTTTAGGAAAGGTTACCAAGGCAGCGGATGGAGAAGCTGAAAGGACATGAAAATAAAACCCGAGAATTTAGGTAATTTAATTCATGAAATCCCAATAATAAATACTCTTGAACTGAGGTTGGATCAGGTGTGTGAAAGTTCTCCTTAGGCTGCTCAATTTTTGGTGAGTAATTACCACAGTAAGAGCAGAATGTCTCCTTTGGCTAAGCAGAAGAGAGCCACTACTCTGGCTGAAATAGCCATTAATGGGAAAATTATGTCCTGAACCTCTGATGTGTTTGAAAAGTGAGAGAACATTTCTTTCCTGTTGACAGACTGGAAGTCAATTGAGAATTAAATGCACAGAAAAAAAGATTAATGTCCTGACCTGCACATTTTGTTATGCAAGTAGGCTACTTCTCTGAAGCCGGCCTCTGTTAAAAGCCCTCACTTTTCTGAGGACAGGCAATTGAAATCTTGCACATCAGGTTCTGCTCTGTCCCACCTGATAACCCTCACTTCTCGTGTTCTTTCTCTCTGCATCCCAACCTAAGACCAGTGCAGTCTCTCTCACTCCAATCTGTTGGTCTTCTCCCTGGAAGCAAGATTCTTTAATTTCTTGAAAGATGTAGAGTCTTCCTCACATTCTCCACCCTACCTGATAATCCAGAAAACATTTTTCAGAAGTGCATTTTTTTCTGCACTGCTCTAAAATGCCCAGGTTTCAAATAATTTTGAAAACCAAGGAATGATTAAAACCCCAGTTTGTTCCTTGACCTTTTAATTTGCTCCAATTAATTTTTCTTCCCTCTATTTCACCTCCAAACTCCCTGGTTGCATTCTTGCTTGTGCTGCCTTGACCGCTTTTCATCTAGCTGCTTTGTATTCCCAGGAATCTCATTCCTGACCTTCCTGCAGTGGCAGAGCTACTGTTGCCAGCCTGACCAGAGAACTTCTGCCTTGCTCACCTTTTCCTAACTCATCTGTTCCTAACCAGCCTTATATTTGATGAGACGCATTTGCTTATTTCTACTTGACTTTCAACCTGTTTGGGGCTCTCTTTTAACTCTGGCTGCTTTTTCACCTCATTCCTCACAACCTGGCAGAATGAATTGGAGAACCACAGAAATGCACTCAGCAAAGGAATGTAAGAAAAGAGGGATGTAAGGGAGGTACTGCAGGATACTTGCAGTGACTGAAGGAGGAAGGAGCCAGAGCCCTTTCGGCTCATTCCCACTCCGCCCGCCTGAGCTGCCCTCCGCACCCTCCTCCCTCGCTGTGCGCTACGCTTGGCTCTCCCCCCGTCTCCCTGGTGACCTCTGCGGTCTCTTCCCACAACATGCTTGAACCGTGAGGCTTATCAGGGGCTATCTGAAAGCCCTGGAGACATATTTTAGAGAGAAAACAGAAATTAACTATGTCATGAATATTCACATAGCACCTGAAATGGTTACCTATTGCACTTCCAGGTGAAGCTGGGGGAAGGTCCATGTGTATTCCAGATGCCTTTGCCATCCATGTCTCCCATATCCCTCTGTAGTGTCTTTATCACAAGACGTGCAGAGAAAGGCCTGATTTATGTACGTGGACACTGAACTCTTGTTGAAAGTAGATCTGTGTAGATTCTCAGATGAAAGAAGGACAAAACAAAGAAGTTGAAATATGTATTTACAGGGAAAAAACCCAACCCAACCCAACCCCCGAAAAAAACATCCTAAGAAGTAAGAGAAAGAAAATAAAGGACAAAAAATTGTGACCTCTGAGCTCTGGGGAAGGTTTGACTATTCAGAGCATAGGTTGAAAACAGTCCCATGCTATTCAGAGCATACTGAACAAATTTAAACATGTATCTGAAAGACTGGTTACTTTAAAACTTAGCCCAGATGTTTCTATAGTTCCTTTAAGACTAAAAGAAACAGCAGTATAATGGGATAGATTATACATTGCAACTAAAAGGAGGGAATAAAGCCAGCAGCAGTTTTATAGTGTTCTGATAATTAGTAAAAGATCACAAGCTTATTGTACAAGGCTGGTTCATGCCTGTGCACACAGACCTCATCTTTGTGAGATGTCCAGTCAGATCAAAAGCTTCTTTGTGGACCCAGGATATGCACATGAAGGGATGAGCAATAATCTGGTTGGTAAAGGGACAGGCTAGACTTCTTGCCAATATGAATACATTGACATTAATATCAGCATGACTAGGTCATTTGAGGGTGAGGCTTTCCATGTATTTTTTTACTAACATAAACTCTAGGCACACATGTCCTGGGGCAATGGAAGATTTGCTTTCTCAGTGCTACAGGTTGATGCAGTGCCCAGATGATACAGTGTGGCCACATTCACTTTAAACCCAGGCTGCATCTGGACTTGGCAAGGCCCTAGAAGCACTTTAAAATAGATGCAGATCAACCATCAAATGAATGTTTCTTATGATTCCCCAAACCAGTATCAGATATGTAGGTATGGCTCAGTTCCAATCAGTAGGTTTTACTGATGCATCTTTTCTAGTTTCATTATATCAGCAGAATCCTCCAGGGCACATCTGTACGGTAGTTTAAGCTGCACATGCAGCAAGCATAGGCAATGCCTGCCCAGCGTAAAACTATCTGTTCATGTTCAACATGTTCAATTAACATGCTCATACAACTCAAAACACGAGCACAGGACAGAGCTTTCTGAACTACCACCAGCTTTCACTGGGGCAGCCACAGCGTTTCATGCAGAACCATCTAGAGATGCTAGCTTAGCTCACAAATCAGTGTGGTTTCTCCAGAGCTGTGTTAAACCTGAATCTCTAAATTCTACCTCTTAGCAGAGCTGTTAAATTTGTGTGGAGGTGTTGAGAATCAACTGGAAGACTCCCTGAGCAACCTGGTCTAATTGAGCCTTCTTTGAGCAGAGTGTTGGACTAGATGACCTCCAGAGGTCTCTTCCAACCTGAACTATTATATGAGCTGATGCTGATGCACCTATATTGCATACAGTTCTAGTATTAGTGTCACCTCTATGCTAGGCTTCATGAAAAAACTCTAGGACTGCCCTTAGATTAAAACAAAAAAAAGTTGCATGGGTGTATCGTGGGCTAGCTGGCTAAACGCCTAATCTAAAGGCACCATGGTGGTCCATGCTGTTCCTGAGGCAGCTACAGCAAAGCTAACTTCATCATCTACATATGCTGCAGTCTTACCTCCAGGTATGCAGTGTGTGTAGTCTGAGTAATTCTCTTGATATCCAGAGAAATGGGAAAACTTCAGGTTCTAGGTTTAAGTAAGAAAGAATGAGTATTTGATCCCGGTGTGTGAAGAGAGCACATCGTTTGCCAGAGCAATGAAAGCAGCACAGTATTTCCAGATTTAGAACTTACTAGATTCTTTTGATAATGCTTCAATAAATAAGATGATTGCAGTGAAAGGACTATTAATGATTGTTTTCTCAAGCATGGCCCAGGTCTGTGGATGAAATGCCAGCAAGGAGCAGTTCTCTGACAAGCAAACAAGCTGGCGGTGTTTAGAAACTCCCTTAGAGACATAGGTCCTTTGTTTTGTTTCTCACTCCACAACATGACAAAGAGGAAGAATTAGGCGGAGCTGATGTAAACTAGGGAAAACGTTCCATGATCTTCCTTCAATTTGCATCCTGGGAACATGAAGGACAGGGTCGTAAAGACGATGAAGAGCATGCTCCTTCTCCTTGGTTTGCTGGGAGTAGCGTCTGGTAAGGACATGATTTCATTATGCTGCTAAAATTAGAACACTGTTGGCTGTATACTGTCTCTTGGGAGCTTTATAATACATATTTAGGGATCAGACACGGATGGAAATAATCAAGTAACAATTATTTTCCTACTGAAATGGATTGAGCTCTGTGGTTACAGCAGTATAATGAAGAAGAGAATATGACTCCTTGCTAAGACACTTTGCTGGGTGAGGCACTTTGTGTGCAATAGCCACTGCTCGGTGTGACAGTGTTGGAGTGGGAAAGGAGGTCAGCTCTCCAAGAAACAATATCTAGTATTAATACTCCCATATTCTCCTTTCAAATATTGATAAAATTTCTCTTTGATGAAGTAAAACAAGCAACCAAAGAGGATCAAAGAGGAAAACACTTGTGGAGAATATTAGTAGGGTAATATCACTATCTATCTTTGCCTAGTGTAAAAACATGGGAGATTTGCCAATATGAATAAGTGCGTGTTAGCAACTTAAAGTAAATCTTCAAACTGTGGTCTGTGTGGCTCATGGAGCGCTTGGTGTTGCGTGTAGTAAGCTACCTGATCAGGTAAGGTCACTTGGCTCTTGGGGAACTGGAAGAGTTCTGCCAATCCTCAGGAACCTGTCAGTATTTGGTGGTTTTCCTGATGTCCCCAAACCTGTGATCAGGACACAGCATGTGATCTCAGCCTTCCTTGAAAAATAGTTTCTTTATACTGCGTGGCTGTGGAGAGAGAAAAGCTTGAAGGTGTGACCCAAGCACGCTGAGGACTAACAAATCACAGATAAATAAAACTTACATATACATATACTTCTCAAAGCCAGTCTCATGATTGCTTTGTCTTGGACTCAACATTTGTCAATGTTTGGGGTTGGTAATTCTGATAAATAATGTATTAAATTGCTTCAGGCATGTTTTGTTCTCTGAAGTAAGGAGGTAAGCAAGGACTTGTGAATATGTAAGGAGGGCTTTTGTAAAATTAATTGGAAGAAGAAGAAGCCATTTAAATGCAGTACTGAAAAATTCAGTTAAAAATAAAGAGCAAGAAGTAAGAACTTGTGATTTAGAAAGACAAATCCTGAATAAACAGCCAATGAAATTTTTAGAGATAATATAAAAATAGCAACTCTTTTTTTTCTACATTTCTAAATGTTATAAATGATTTCGCTGATTTTATGAATGGTTTCCATTAATGAAATGTGGCTTGCTGCAGGAACTGGACTCATCAGATACTGTCCACAGGAGATTATATTCAAGGTTGAGCTCCACTTATGGAAATGTATCCCCAGAAGCCCTTCTCAGCCCAGTCTCATTTGCATGGGTGATTTTTGTTGATGATGTTTTCCAGAATCCGTAAGAACATTGACAAAACCTCAGTCCTTCACTGGGTCCTGCTTCTGCTGACATAAATCAGTAACAGCTCAGCTGGACTCAGTCCTACCAGAGCATCAGTGTGACCTGTTCAGATTGGCTCTTACAGGCAGCTCCCACCTCACAGTCTCCCACATCTCAGCCTGTACTTCACCCACCTGCAGAGCATCTCCAGGGCCTTTTTTTTCCTTAAATGCCAGAGTAATCCCACCCAGATCAGTGATCCATGGACCTGCTGTATTGAGTGTGAGAGCATGGGAACTTACATGCAATTGCGGAGAGGCTCCGGGGAAGTGCCTCAGCTCTGCCTCTTACCAGTGAGGTCCTGTGCTCAGAATAGGTCTTCCCAGAGGCAAACTCTCCCACCACAGCCTAGTATGCCTGATTACATCAACAACACCCCCCATGCTCCCTCCTTCTCCCCCCACAATGCAGTGAGTCTTGCAGGCTGCAAGAGGAAGATCTGGAGGTGTCTGATGGAGTCAAGCTGCTCTAAGAAGTGCTCCAGGAAACACTGCAAGGACAAGTGCCTCCTGGGGTGGGATGTGGGGAGAAAGGAGACCACAGGACTCCATGCTTTGTCTTGTGGACTCATCCACTGCTATTAGTTTTGCTTCTCCATGAAGCAAAGCCACTGGGACCCTAAGTCATAGAATCATAGAAGCATTAAGGTTGGTGTGTGAACAGCCCAGCCAGGCCCTTGGGTGAGCAGTATCTGCCTCTGTCTTGGCACACAGTATGTCAGAAGTTTGACTGAACACAGCCAGTTTTCTTGTCAAGTGTTTTGGACAAGCCAGCGAAGTCCCCCCAGGCAACATTCATCCCTGCCATAGTCTTATGTTGAGGTACATTGCCAGTTTAGGGATGTCCTGATTTATGTTTTCTAGACAGTCTTCATGAGATAAAACACTACAGCCCTTTATTAAAATAAGAAAACCCAAAAGCTAAAGAGCAGAGCAGATTTTGTTTTGGAGCGTCCAGAGGTCTGACTGAGAAACAAGGAGCTCACGCAAAGCTGTTGGATGCTGGAGCGCTCTGTCCTGCTTCCAGGCAGTTTTGAACCATAGGTTGCTTTTGTGGGCCCACATCTTCTCCAAGGAATGGAGGTTGCTCTTCTGTGCTCAAAGTAGAAGACTCAACAGCACAACAGTCCAAAGTTGTTGCTAACTCACAGTGCTGACGAGCCAGGCATGCACAGAGCTGTGCTAGAAAGAAAGAATAAGAAGATGGAGAATGGAGGAAATGGGTGCTGCAGATGGTGTAGTCCACAAAAAAGATTGCTGCTTTAACATCCAGCTCTGTGTGATTCAAGGTGCTTTCTGATGTGATCAGTGCACAGGGGCAGCAATTAGCACGGGGGTGAAATGGAATAGTAGAAACATGTTCAGTTTCTTTGCTTCTGTATAAAGGTATGTATGAAGGCAAACGACGCAGTAACAATACGACTTTAACATCAGCCACTCTAGATGTATGGTATAGTACTGAACAAGAGAAAAGACTGATTCTTTTGCCATTAGCACTGAATTTACTACCGCGCGATGCCACCATTCATAAGCAAAAAGAGAATCAGGTCATTTTGTGCTCATTAATGGCAGCTCTTGGCACAAGCTGTGTGCTCCTGCTGGCCTAAGATTCCCAGAAGTAATTTTACATTCATTTTCATCTTGCAGGAAGAAGAGCCCAGTTGCTTAAGGGCTTACCTGCAACAAGCATGGTTGAAGAAAATGCAGCAGCTGGTGTTTTGGTTTATACCTTTAATGTAACTGTTTCTCCACTGTCTTCTGAAGGGGTTGCAATACTTCCGACCATAGTAAATTCAAAACCACTTACAGACGCTTTTGATATTGAATCAAAAGGAGATCTCGAATACAGGGTGAGTTTTACGTTTAGCCTGAGCAACGTTCAGTCACGTAGGCCGATGCTTCCTGGCTTACTGAGCACTGACAGCGCACAGTGACTCATCTTTTAATCAGAAAAGAGTTGCAAATGCAAACTGTGGTGGTATTTGGACATTCTGTAACAGATGTGACAAATTAATAACAACGATTATAATTTTTAATTGCATCTAGGCAAAACCCACCTATCCCAATAATTACACTTATTCTGTCATAGTAAAAAACTTGATTTTTGGAAAATAAGAGGTGAAGAAGGACATACAGAACCTGCTTCTGTTTTGAGGATTTGTCCATAGTTTTTTAATTTATATGAAGTCATTGTGAATTTAAGGTGGCTTAGTTAAACCACACACAGCTTCTGTTTAGCCACTCTCACCTAGAATTAAAATGAATTTGACTCCCAAAATAAAATAAGCTGAGTCAGGTCAAAGTCGTATTTAATTCTGAACAAAGGCTGTGACACATGAGGAAGTTATCTTGAGGTTAGAAGTTATCACACTTCCACACATCTGTGATCTATTTCTGGCTGTTGCGTGCTCTTGTCCTATGGCAAAGGCAAATTCTATTACTTCAGGGTAATTTTCATTGCTGGATAAATTAGCAAGTATTAGCTCACATTTGTCACCGGCAATGAGTGTTCAGACACATGATAACTTGTCATCCCGTTGTAACTGGCTTGTATGTCTGAGCCTGAACAGTGACACTGAGGTGTGCCTTTAAAAGATATGGATAGACGCTGAGTAGAGACTTACAAAGTTAATTTGAATACATTTTTCGGGGTGTTTCCAAGGAAGTTCAGGTTTTCACAGAACTGATAAAAGGGCTCTTTTCTTGCTCTCTTTGCTGGTCTTTCTGGGATAAAATGTGGGGAAAGTAAGACCGTGAGCCTAGGCAGTTGCGGCTCATTGATCCAACCTGCCTGGGGGAGCTGCTCCCACCCCCACGCTCCCACTCCCAGCAGAGTACCCAGCTCAGTTCTGCCACCTCTGCTGGTTCTTTAGCTGTTCCCCAGACAGATCCATGAAATGGTCAAAAAAACTCTCCACAAAGCGCTCTTTCACCTGTGAAGCGTAGGATGTGGCTGCACGAACACCTGAACTGGCTCAGCTGAGGAGATGTAACAGGCAGATGGAAATGGATATGTCCCTTAAGGCGGCTTTGCTGACAGTGAATTCCTCATGTGGGACTCCCTTCCTGGGCTGTAGTTTGGCATTTCGAATTAAAGCTATCCCTTCTGCTGCAAAACATAGCCCTTTTTTATACCTGCTTGTTCCTGTCCCATGCCACTCTACACTGTGCAGCACAAGCATTTTATGTTGCTGCTTGTTTAGTGGGACTGACAAATTAATCTGGAGGAAAAACAACCCTGCAAATAGATGCAAAGTCTGTCATTGATTTTTTTCATGGCAGGGATGATGGAGAAATTCTTGTTCTAGCACAGTGCAGAGAGTGACACAAGGATGAAAATGAATGGCCAAGAAAGGGGAGTTTTAGTCCCCTTTTAATCCCCCAAGGCTGGGGACTGCTTCTTCCAAAGTGCCAGTCTGTATCCATTTCATACCACAGGCCCATTACCAGAATGGCCTCTGAGGACTTTGTATGTCTTCCTTGAACTGCGGTTGTTTTCAGGGTTTCCTAACTTACTCGCAGGACTGAAATCAAGAAGTTGGGCCAGTGAATATCCGTCATGAGAAAATGATAAGGAAAGCTACATACAAATTCTGCAAACTAGCAGCTGAGAGCTAGTTACGACTTGTAAGGCGAGGATAAATACATGAGTGTCCTTAGTTCAATTACTTGATGAGCATTGCTACTTTTAATTATTTATGCTATGTTGTAGCAAATTAGTACAATATTGCACAGAAGTAATGTGATCCAAAACGAGATACCTACCTACTGCCATTAAATCTCTGCTAAGCTATAGAAAAAGGAAGTATTTAATGTATGAATTATGGGGTTTGCAGATTAGCTAAGTACCTGTTAGCACAGGCTCGTCTGTATTTATGAAGCACATTTACTCCTGTTGCAGCAAGCCAAAGCAATATCACATTTCTTGATATGTTTTGAGATTTCTGAGAAAGTCCTGGTTTCTGAGATCTGAGATCTGAGCCCTGCCCATTCCTCCTCACCTGACTCTTGTCTGAAGAATCCCACAGGCAGAAGATGTGTTGAATGCATTAAAACATAGTGCTGCCTGAAACTACGTCGATGCTGTTAGTGATGCTCCCTCTGCAACCCGGGAGTGAAGGGGGGAGCAGGGATCAGTGAAATTCTCAGGTGGAACGAGGGGTAGACAGTTATGGGGTGACTCTAGACCCCATAATGAAGTCCAGACCCCATTCACGAAGTCTGCAGCTGCTTCACGTGTGTACAGTGCTTCCTTTGTCATTCAGCATTGCTCCTACCTGGAGAAGCGGTGAGCTCTGGCTCACAGCCCGTGCCAGTGGCAAGCTGTTCGCAAAAGCAACCCACAAAGAGGCCATCTAGATTCCCATCTTCACTTGCAAGGTCTCTATAAAGCAGGGTGGAAGATGTGTATTTAGGCAGTCTGGCTGTAGTTACGACACCAATGAAAATATTTGGCTGTGAACTGGAGGGATAATCCCCAGAGCACATAAATTCTGCTTAGAATTGGACAGTTGCTCATTTTGAATTCATTGCATCTGTTTACAGTATTTAGATCTCCAGCAAACATTCATTTTGGAGAACAACCTTCCCATTGGCATTACAAGCTTTTGTAGCATGTTTTTTCTGAGTTAGCGTCACTTTTATGGGAAACTTCTATTTGCACAATATAGGAGAGAAGGAGACCATCCAGGACACCGTTGTTTTCTCCTGCAGTATTGTAACAAAAAGATCCACAAGGTTCCGGAGAGCAGCTGTTTTACAGACCAGAAGGCATAAAATGCTTGTGCTTCTGTTCACTCTCCTCCAACTGTCTTTCTTAATTGGCTCTATTTTGGCTTCTGTCTTCTAATTGTGCTGACATCACTTTTGCATTTGTCCTCTGGCCATGGCATCTCATCTAAAATCAAAGATTTATTTCATCATTCTCCTTTGCATCCTCCCCAGGCTCCTCCACTCTGCAGTATTGTGAATGCACTGACACTCTCCTTGCTACACACACTTGTGAGCCCCAATTCTTCTCCTTCTCCAGTTCTACAGCATCCCTGCTGCTGGTATTCAAGCTTCAGAGATTTTTAGCTACACAGCAAATTTAACAGTCACCTTTTCCTTTCTGGGCCAAGAAAGAAAAGTTCTTGTTTCTTTATTAGTTTCAGCAGTGAAGACCATGGCATACAACTTTCACCATCCTGCTGTTGCTCTGGACTTACCCTAAATCCAAAATGAATGTATTTAATTTTTTTTTTTCATGGAATTTCAGTCTTATGCTTGCGCATCTTCTGTGTTAAGAGTTGGTGCGCAGAGCTGGAAGTCTTTAAAAAAAAAACCCAAAGCAAACGTTTGCCTTACCAATCTTACAAAATGTAAGGCCTATTTTATTTTTCAATTAGTTCAACATTTTCACCAAACAGTTCTACTCCCTCTCCCATACAGTGTGCTCGTGCAGCTCCCCTCTTTCTTTGGTTTCCTGCAAGTCGTCTCCCAGACCCAGCTTATACAAGGACGGGGCTGGTGCCTGCTAGACCTTAGTCTCCTGCCCTCACACTCCTTATTGCAAGTAGAAGTTTCTCCCCCCTCATCCTCCTAACTCACAGAAATAGTGAAGCTGCCCTTGTGTCTTACAGGGCTTCCTCCCAGTTTTCAGTCTCATCCCACCTCGAGTGCTCCTGGAGCTTGGTGTGGAAAGGCGAGGACTTGACACAGACAAGTTCCTGCAATATGTAGTCCTGGCCTTGAAGGCAAAGCATTGCCTTTGAGGCAGGACGGCTCCTTCCAGGCTTTCTCCTCCTCAAGCTGTCCCTCACACAAAAGGTCCTTGAGTTGCTCCATGAAGCCACAACATTTTGGTCTTTCCATGCTGTTTCTCCCACATTTCTGCCACTGACAAGAAATGTGCCAGCAAGTAGAAGATGATCTAACATGCTCACCGCTTATTGATGGAAAGTCTCCCTTTACTTGTATTCATTCACTTGTATAGACCATAACTTATATCTCTTACATCATGTGCTAATAATAATTTTTCCTTTTCAGGTTGTTACCACTGGAAACCCTGTCCTGGATTATGAAACTATGCCAAAGAGCTTTGATTTACAGATTTTCGTTGAAGACACGGCTGGGAGAACCGACCTTAATGTACTGACTGTCCATGTAACAGATAAAAACGAACGTCCTGTATTTCGAGGAAATATGGCAATTCAAAGTAAGATAGTGGTGGTATTGGAAAGAATAATACTTGAAAAGATGACATCAGATTAAAAAAAGCCCTGTAGCTGCGCACAGTGCCTGTAGCTAAAGTGGTCTAAGCATTTTCCTTCAGGAAAACAAGGGAGCAGCAGGACACTGGTTTTATCAGAGCTTTATTTTGCACAAATATTTGGTATGCTTCATCTCTGGAAATGCCCTTTTAATTTTCTTGAAGCTTTGACCAAAAATGATTTAACCATTTTGAAGCACTTGAAGAATTATAAGGGAAAAAAAGGGGTTTATACCAATAAATTTATATGTTCTTTTTTTGATGAGATAAATAACTATCTAGAGGTATGCCTTAGAAACTTGAAGTTTTCTGGGGATATAACTACTGAGTATGGGCATGTGTTTCAGTAGTTTGTTGAAAACTGGACTGATTTGGAGAAGCAAGATAAATTTAAATTAGTGTATACTGTGTATGTGCAAGAATTTCTGAGGGAAAATGATAAAAACATTGCTTTGCCAATGTTCTACACCTGCATATTGCATTGCACCTGCACGTGAGAAATTAAGTGGGAAATCAGTTTAAGAGTGAGATCTCGGAGACTGTGATTTGTGGTGGTGCAAATGGAAAGAGGCAAAGGGTTCAGGCTCCTGCCTGGCGCAGATGGCCTTAGCCAGGTTTGCTTTTCAGACCACTGGCAAAGGTGCAACAGGGAGGAGTTTGCAGTAGACTCAGGAATGAGGCTGGAGTGTCTGGACCCCGGCCGTCGGTGCAAGGCTTTGCATGCCATGCAGTACCTAATACAAGTGACAATGCCATCAATCAGAAGGACGGGAAATAGCTGCCTTACTCTCTGAGCAATCTTATCTTGTTTATTCACCAGTGAGAGGAACCTGGAAGAATTGTACCATGAGGCGACAGAGTATAGCGACGTATTTATTATGTGTTCACACACAGACAGAACAGTTCAGGGTGTGCGTAAAAATATGCTCTTATTAGTTCATGAGGTACTGAGAGCCTGGTTTTGAGCCTTGATATTCTAACAGCATGTATGGAAGAGCAGTCAACAATTCAATATTAAATTTTTTTTTCTGTGGAGAAAAGCTGGACATGAGCCGGCAATGTGCGCTGGCAGCCCAGAAGGCCAAACCTGGGCTGCACCAAAAGCAGCGTGGCCAGCAGGGCAAGGGAGGGGATTCTGCCCCTCTGCTCTGCTCTGCTTTGGTGAGACCTCACCTGCAGTGCTGCGTCCAGCTCTGGAGCCCTCAGCACAAGAAGGACATGGACCTGTTGGAGCGGGTCCAGAGGAGGGCCACAAAAATGATCCAAGGGCTGGAGCACCTCTCCTGTGAGGACAGGCTGAGGGAGTTGGGCTTGTTCAGCCTGGACGAGAGAAGGCTGTGGGCAGACCTTATTGCGGCCTTTCAGCACTTAAAGGGGGCCTATAGGAAAGATGGGGAAAATCTTTTTATCAGAGCTAGTTGTGACAGGACAAGGGGTAATGGTTTTAAACTAAAACAGGGTAGGTTTAGACTAGATATAAAGAAAAAATTCTTTACAATGGGTTGCCCAGAGAGGTACTGGAGGCCCCATCCCTGGAAGCATTCAAGGCCAGGTTGGACGGGGCTCTGAGCAACCTGATCGAGTTAGCGGTGCCCCTGCTCATTGCAGTGGGGCTGGATGATCTTTAGGGTCCCTTCCTACCCAAAGTATTCTATGATTCTATCTGAAAATATCAAACTGTGATCCGTTCATGGCAGGTGTTTGGAGCTGGCTGCTGACCCCCCTGGTCTGGACTAGCGGCAGCATTACACCGGCTGCGACTCGCAGCCCTTGGAGCGGTCAGGGGCGCAGCGTGGCTGCAGCCTCGGCTTCTGCTTGCTGCAGAGGGCAGGGCTTGTCTGCCCGGACGGGTTCAGCCCAGGCCGGCTCCAATGCTCAAATCCAGCTCGCTTCACTAATGCCTCCGAAGCACGTTGACGTTCCTGCTTCCATACAATACTTAGTTTGTAAAGCAAATTAGCTTCCCCTGGGGAAGAGGCTGTGTCATCTTCGCAGCGTAGCTGGTGCCTTGCATATCATGGGTGCTGCTGGAATCTAATAATAATTAAATGTGACACTTCAGGGGATTGGCACAGCATGAAGCACATTCTACGTGGGAGCTTGTTACAAATAAGTGCATCAGCTTAACTCTCAGCTAGAGCTGCCATAAATTGGTGAGCACAGATGTCTGATCTGTCTAACCGTGTGGCTTTAGTTAACAGTACCGGCTACAATTAGACACTAATTGCGCATTCGCTGGTTATGAAAAAGCATCTCCCTCTCATTAAACTTTATATTCATATTGTTGTCCTCTGGGAACAACTCATTACACTGCTCTGGGATTCCCACTGCTCTGATGAGAATCAGCAGTCAGCAGGGGTCACAGTGGAAATTAATAGTCCAGAAACAGCAGGTCCAGCAGACACAAAAGGGCATAAAGCAAATAATGTGATCTAAAGATCTGTTGTTCTGTTAATCACTACACCCAAGGAGAGCTAAGCCCCTTGCCAGTGGCCCAGTACGGGATGGCCCAGCTGTGAGAATTCCTGACATGGGAAGAAATATGCCTTGCACTGAATTAGCACCCTTAATGAGGCAAAAATTGAAGTCAGCACAGACCATCCACTGTTTATTTACCTCGCAGGTGTAAAGGAAAAGCAGAAATTAAGAGGAAAGGCTCTGAGGTCTTCTGGCAGGGGGTGGACAGGGAGGGGATGGCGATGAGGAGCTTGCACAGGGCTACGTTCTCCCCAGCAGCATTGTAAAGAAAGACACCGCTGTAGCCCAAATGCATCATTTTACTCCATACCCTGTGAGCAGCTCAAGACTGGCGATATGTGAAGATCAGTCTTTCTCCAGAAAGCACAACTCATATTGCAGCTCACAGTGACGGCTGCCTGTTTACAGGTAGGCAATTGGTTTCTTTTTATCTTTTGAGTGTTTGTGCTCTTTGTGATGGTTTTGGAATGACCCTTGTGACGTGAGAAGATGCAGCAGGCAGTAACAGGTCTGGACAGCTTCGGTGTATCACTATGTTTGCTGCTGTGTCCTTTATTCTTACCCAATTAACACTGAGTACACTTATATCCATGCAGCTGTGACAATCTATGTCTTGGAACGAACACCTCTGGGACGCATTTACCAAGTTGATGCAGCTGATCCTGAGAAAGCTGAACTCAAAGTAAGTTGTATTAAAGAAAAAAAACACCAAAGATGATGTAATCCACTGTATCTGAAATGCTAATTGCCAGCATCTTTCAACAACTTACTTCCTCATCAGGAACAGGAAAAGGTTTAGTTAGGAAAAAAGAAGCATTTTCAATAATAAACTAAGAAAACCCAGCCTTGATGTTTGGACACAAATTGTATTTTGAGTTCTCAGCCCTCCAAAATTAAGGGATATTGAAGGCAGAGTTTGATATAGTTAATCAGAGATACAGTAGAAATTGTGTCTCTTTTTTTTTTTTTAATGGCTTGCAAAACATTTCTTGTAGGTGAGAGTGACTAAGAGTAAATAAAACTTTTAGCCTTCTGTATTGCAATGTAAGTTCTTTTAAATGAGACAGTAAGGAAATCGCTTACAAGGCAACCGAATCTCAGCTTTTTGACAATCCCAGGGCAAATTGTGACCTTCAGTTAAGAAAATGTGTCAGCTGATCTGAAAATACTCCTGGTATCAGCAAAAATTTCTGGAAAGTGATAAGTTTGTTTGCAGACAGGAGAAAAGCGACTGCACTTACCTAAGAATTGTGTTGTAGCTTTGCTTCATTGGCTTTGGCTTTATAAAACACAGCACATCCAAGAACTGAACCTGAAGAGGCTACTTCCATGTGTAGCGTTATTCAAGAGAGCAATTACCCTGGAGTCCGTCCGCAGGCTTTGCCCAGTCAAACCACCAAGCCTGAGCTGGTGAGGAGGGAAGCAGAGGCCCGGGGTTTAGCTCTGCTTTGTTTCCAAAAGCAGCGGCAGTGAGTTCCACGCACCTTCTAAGCCCTGATAAAGCTCTGGCATAATAAGAAGCTGCAAACATAGAAATGCTGGGCAACAGGTGAAATAATAATCTGGAGAGGGAATTTAGAAAAGGTCAACTGGCAAAAAAATAGTTAAAAGAACTGTGATCACCTACCTGCTTTTTTAAAAGCAATTTCAATTAAATCTATCACGGCGGGAGGCAAGTTGTTTCACTCAGTTCTCTGTACCTCCTGTATTTTTTTCAAAAGGCAACACAAGAGCAGTTGCATCCCCTGGACCAGATCCGCTCAGTGGATTTTGCAGATAACTTGTACAGTGCATGACCCTCTGATGTTGCATGCTTCAGACTTTAGGAGTATTATGAACACCTGCATTAGCAAAGGAAATGTTCTTGAGAGCTTTTTGGTGATGGCCTGGCAGGGGTACGTGGATGATCGCAGGGAGGACGTGGTGGGCGCGTGGTAGCTACCCCACAGCCATGGGAATCGGGGTGCTGCCTTTCTCCCTGCTGCTTAGGGTGTCAGGGTGCTCGGGTCCCTCCCGCACCCGTGCACTGGCGTGGTGCCCATGTGTGCCGTGCAACGCACAACGTGGCTGCCGCTACGCACCACCGCTGAACAGCCACGGTGACACCAAGCTGTTGCAAACACCTTTCAGCCTCACACCCTCACATGAGGGTACTCCATGAAAGTCCACTCTCCCCTTCTTGGCTTCTCCCATCATCTGGACCCCTAAACTTCATTGCCTCCTGTGCAGCTTGTCTTACACCCCCCGGATCCAGCCTCACCCCTTCTCTTTTCCTTGTGCATATACTTCTGGGGCCACCACAAAGCTGATTTTTGCCTACCATGCTGTGGCTCTGCTGGCTAGCCTCTATGTTAAATTCTCACTGCAGAGCTGGAATTCATGGAAGTAGAGAATAGTGTAGGCTTTAATGTAATTCAGTGTCTGTGAGCCCTTGCTGTTCAGCAAAGCATGTACAACCAAGTGAGAGCTGCTTCAGCTCAGACGATCAGGGCTTGTGCTGGCATCTGGATGTCAGCACATTTCGATACGCGCAGTTTTGAGGCAAATACTGTACTATAACTTGGCTGATTTTACAAAGCAAGGAATGAATGGAGGAATGTTTAAAGATAAAAAGACTAATTTCTTGTGGTCTTCATTTCAGTATTCACTGCTCCCTGCAACAGTGCCATTCCTCATCTTGGAAAGCGGAGCCATTTTTTCCACAAAAGAGTTTGATTATGAGAAAGATCCACACAGGTGAGAGTGTATGTTATTCACATGGTCTGTTAGCTTATGGTAGGCAGAGAAATGCTTTCCTACATAGCCACAGAACTATTCTTGTTTTGTTTTCTTATTTAACAGTTACTTTTTAAATATAACAGTGACAGATCCAGGCGGGCTGAACTCAACTAAAACAGTGAATATAAAGATAATTAACATCAACGATGAAGTACCTTACTTTACCACGTGAGTGAAAAACTTTCATTGTACTCAAAAAGTAGATGTTTTCCCAGCTTTACTGCTTTGGCACCAATGGGAGGGTGTAGCATAAGGGCAAGTAAATATAACAACAAAATACTACTGAAAACAGTGTTTTCATTTTGTTATGATTTCTGTTCTTTTACTGGAAAGCTTTGCCCTCATTTCCCTCTTTTATTCTTATTTATATTCGTAATAGTTTCAAGTTTTCCAGGCTCTGCCTTCATGCTAAGAACAGCCAAACAAGCTTGTTGTACTTGTTAGCATTCAGAGAGGTTACAGCTATGCAAAGACCTTTATAGACAAGCTCAGACAAGGAGATGAATCTTACCCCGTGTGAATACAATCATATAGAATTTACCCTTCATGCAGATGTGCATTTCACCATAATGACGCTTATTCATGCAGAAATGTCTAGACATACAAAGGTCTCACTTTTGATCTGTCTTCCTCTTCTTTGCAGATGCTTACACTTGTAAACAATCCTGGTAATCTTTGAAACGTTGTTGTCTCTTACTGTGTCATAAGCAGGAAATTGTGTCATAACACACAAGTCAGAAATAGGTTTTGAGGACTAACGGAGTTTTAGTTGGAACCAGGAATATTGTTGAAAATTTGGAAAAATGGGAAGGAATACACATGTGCCACCAGCAGGCTATTTGGTGGTAGAAAGCACGATGGACGATTGTTGCTGAAGCAGGAGCTTGACAATTATTGCAGTCGATCCGCTTCTGGTGTTGACTTATCTTTGTCACTTGCATGAGGCACCGATCAGATTCAAGACACTCTCTTTATGTCTCCTGATCCTGAGGCTCTACGAGGTCCCTGCTGAGAATATTGATGATGGCTGCCCTCCTGCCACCTAGGCAAAGGAGAAGATAATGTAGTACCTGGGCCATGCCAAGAGGTTTCCAGCCACTTGTTTGGAGCAATCTTCTGGGTGCTTTGCGTTGCCAGAGCAATGCATGGCTCCTGGGCTGGGGCCAAGGATCTGGGCCTTGCTGGGTAAAGGGGTGGAGAATCTGAAGAAACAGAAGAACAAAATGTTAGAAAAAGACATGGATTTTTTTGTTGTTGCTGCTACTTCATGTCTGCAATAATTCATAAGTTTAACAGCTCGCTCCATGTTACTGTACTGCTACAAGCAGGAGGAGTCCTCTTCCCAGCACCAACATTTGCACATTGTGCTCTAGACTGATTATTTCCTCCAAATGTTGCCATTTCTGTTTATTTATCCTTACGTCTGGAATGCTAAAGGAGCTCTTTTAAATATTTATCTACTTGTTCGAATTAGTGAAAGCTTGCAGTGACTTGAACATCCGCAACACCTAAGGTCTAAGATGCAGTTCTCATATGGCACAGATAAGGCCTGGTATTTGAATCTTCTCCCTTTTAGATTGACACTACAGACCAAAAAGAGCAGCTCAGTTTGTAAAGAACTTTAGATTAAATTACACTTTGTGAGCTGTCCTCAGTATGCACATGTACAGCGTCTCCCCTGCCAAAATGTGAGCTGCATGCTGGGGCTACGTACTTTCTGACACTGTAATAATTAGTGCTGGGATGGGAGCTGGGAAAACTTGACGAGTTAGCAAACCTTCTTTACTTTCTCCCGATCAAAGCTGTCAAGAACTTCAAGAGTTTCAAAGGGTCTTTTAAATTGTTCCCATATTTTCTCCCGATCAAAGCTGTCAAGAACAGAGTTTCAAAGGGTCTTTTAAATTGTTCCCATAGTAGATGCAAGCACATCTGGTTTTGGTGTTCACAACACTACATTGGCACTCAGCCTTTTGAAATTCTGGCTGTTAAAATCAATGGAAAACTTGCGGAGTCAGGAAAACAAAGGAGAAGACAAGAAAACAAACATACGCTTCCTTCGCAATTACATTGCAGTGCCTAAAAGGTCTGCTTGAACCATCCTGTAAAAAGCCACTGGCAAGTGGCAGGCACATGGACAACAGGACACAGCCCAGATGCAGCTGCATAGGAAGCGGCCCCAACTCCTCCGCAGCTGTACTAGTACTCAGTGCTATGGGGATGTGCTCAAAAACTTCCGAGTTCTTCCCAAGAGAGCCGGTGGGGACCAGACAATGGCCCGCGCAAGGCGCCGCGGGGCTGGCAGGGCTGTGAAGGTGGAGCTGCGGTGGGTTTGCTGTCCACAGAGAGGTCAGAGTTGTGGTCCCTGTGGGCACAGGGAGTTCCCTACTTTGAGCCAAAACCAGTTAGGGCTGTCCCTCCCCTATTCCCCAGCGATCAGAGAGGCATTTTGGGTTGACATTTTTGGTAGCAATGAAGGAGATCTGTTGTTATTTGTTTTGCTTCCGACTGACTCTGGAAGCAACAGGAGAATGAGAAAGGAAGAAATCCGGTGCCAAGAATGAGATAGAAACTTAATAAATACACTGACTTCACAGCCTCCCCAAACTCGTTGTTTACTTCTGGCTGTAAGTTAGGTGTTTTTACTGGGAAAACCCTATGCGATTTCTCCCCGGTATGCTTTCCTCCTTTCATATGAGCTGTCAAAACAGCTGAAGATGCTGTGTCTTCTTAACCATTTTTAAGATTGCGAGTGGAGACCTGGAGACATGGGATCTTCTGTTCCGTCTCTGCCATTCTCTGCTCCAGTTGCTAAGTGCCCCATGATATTGGTTTTCAGAGGACAACGAAGGGCTCATGCTTTCCTATGCTGGGAACTACAGACTGGTCAATTAACTAAGTGGCATAGGTGGCGTAGCAAGCTTAAAACAATCCTTCAAAAAGGATTCAGTCTTGAAACACACTTCTGATGTTTTTTTGAACTCTTGAGCACCTTCAACTCCCTTTGATTTCTTAGAAACAGGAGATGTTTGTATGTTTGCACGTGTTTCAGTAGAATAAGTCAGCCTTCATAAATTCCTTGCACAGTTTTTGTGTGCTTGTCCATGCCTGCTTTTCTATGTGGTTCAAGTACCATAACTGCATACCTGAGTACCCATGTGAACATGCAACTGCAACCATTATAAGCAATCCTGCACAACTGCCTGCCAGACTGTATCTGAGCTATAACAATCAATTAATTCATGGGAAATCTGGGAGCACTGGCATACTAAACAGCAGCAGTAAAGAACCATTTTCTCTATGTAAAATGAATCAGACAGATGTTGCTGGGAGTTTGGAGCACGTTCATCTGGTGGACACCCACAGGAGTGCTCTTCCCTGCCTCCACCTACTGCAGAGGCAACTCAGCTTTTTAGTAATACTGTTGTTCCCCCAAAGCCTCCAGCATTCATTCCAAATGATGATTAATTACATTGCTGCTTCTATTTTTGTTTTTCTCTTGCAAAATGAAGGAATTAAATCAAGTGGCTTTACAAGCTGGTGGCTCTGTAGGGAGATGGACTGCATGACTTAACAACCCCTTCCATCTTCAGCTTCCATGATTCTGTGAAAGTCAAATTGTTTTTACCGTGAAAAAGCTGCAAGGGAAGGACACTTACTTGTGCGTCTGTGGCATGCTTTAAGACCACATGTCATGCTTTAAAACCACACACCAGTTCAGCTCTTGCTACACGCCCAGCTGGCAGAACCAGTGACTGGGACATTTACCCTGGCATGCAAACAGCCGTCCCTGAGCCCCGCGTGGCTACAGCTCTGCTGCTACAGTTGGTGGCTTGGCTAAGCCTGGGATCAGCTGCTCTTGCAAACACAGATGGGCGCTTTGCTGAATTTGGTTTTATCTTGTAGCAAACAAAGAATCTACAGGATTCCAGAGGAGCAAAGCCCGGGCACCATCATTGCCAATATAACAGCTAGAGATCCTGATGATGAAGGCTCTCCCAGCCGGCTTTTCTACAGCATCCAGTCTTCTGACAGATATTTCTCCATAAATCCAGGTAAGACAAACAAAAATGTGGCTTCTGACATCCAAAAAAGAGAGCGGCTACTTTGGAGAAAATGTTTTTTTCCTTAGTTTTAAATTGACTTGCTTTATTCTGTGGCTATCCCTAGAAATAAGAAATGCTCAGTATGTTACTAGGGTCAAATTCTTCAGTCAGCTGACCAAGATATCTTGAAGAAAGTAGACTAAAGGTGACTTACTGACAAATATTGACTGATGGCTGGAGGGTGATGGTCCCTTGGGTGGAAGTAAGATTAGCTGCCTTCTTTTTAATCTCTGAGGACTGCAGTGACCCTTCCAGGGCTCTTGAAACAGCTGCACACAGTTAGGCCATAATGTCCTCTCTCCTGCCCGAAACCTGCTCTAGCGTTCAAGTGCACAGCAAATCTGCACATCAGCTTCATTGCTCGATTCATGACCCTCCCCAGGCAAGGCCATCCAAAAGATCAAGGCCATCCCTCATGCTGGTCCTGTCTCCCCATGCTCTCTGAGGTGCTTACACCAGTGCCCTGAGGTTTTTGCTCCAGGGCTGGCATTCGGTGACTGCTTTGCCCCTTGTCTGCTGTTGCTTTAGAACTGCTTATCACAGCTGTAAGAGGTGCCACACAGCACAGCGCTGTGGGGGATCAGGTTGATCCTTAAATGCTTTGGATTCCCTATGTCCTTTGGCCAGGTATTGCCACCCTCCCCCTCAATTACACTCCAAAAGGCAGAGGATATATACGCTGTTCCTTTACCTCCTTTGTGCTCTGGGAATAGTACTGTGCTCTGCCACAAAAACCTTCTCTTTTTGAACAGAGGCTAACAGAAGTGAAAAAAAAAATATTAAGTGAGTGGCCGACCAGAGCACTTAGTGCAGTCTGTCACAGCTAAGAGCAGTTCTGCTGATGTGTGAGTAGATTTAGAGGTGTTGAAGGATGCTTGAATGATAACAGAAGAGAGTGAAGCGGTCTTACCCACTAGAGAGCAAGGACAGCGCAGGCATTAGCAGCTCATCGCCCTCGATGCTCTGTGAGCGCACTCAGCTCTGACTTGCGCTAGCTCTGTCGAGCGTGAGGGAAATCTAACTGCTTTGCAAGCCCTCTGCTGAGGCCATCTATGGTGTATTTTTGAGCAATGGGTATCTATCCATTGAAGTCTTACACAGAACTTTCAGACCCATTTTGTGCCATCTTAAAAAATAACTAAACCAGCCATGATTTGTGCAGAACAAAATATTTTTTCTTCTGCTACCTGTTTGCAGAGGTACCCTGTCCTCTTGCATGTACACCACGGGTGCTTGTTACTTCCCTCCATGGCGAGCATCTAACTTCTGGCTGCTTTCTGCCCAGCGACTGGAGTGTTGCACGTGACTGGGAGGATCGACCGAGATGCCCTTCCACTGCAGCGCCATCCTAACATTTCAGTGATAGTCCGGGTGGAAGACAGTCCCAGTGGCGGTCACGCCAGTGAAATGGAGATCACAATCATGGTTGAGGATATCAATGACAACCCACCAGAATGCAATCCTTTTACCTTCAGGTATTGAGGCTCTCCATTGCTTTAGTGCTGCCTTGTTGCCCCAGGCCAGTGTGCAGTCTCGGGCACATCAGTTAGGGTCCCCAGACCTGCTACAGCTAGAGGTTCAAATGGACATTTATCTTTAAGCCTTTAATGGTTAGTCTTCACTGTAAGTGTCTTAGAGCACAAAATCCAATTTCCTGACATGTTCAAACTGGAAATTTGGACTAAAAATATCTGCGTATAGTCAGATACTTTATTTATCTTTCTTTCAGATACCTAAACCCTTAGCACATCAGAGCCATGTGTTAGTTACTTTTCTAACCCATGCAGATCCAGGCTCCTCCTTTCTTACTTTATGCTAAAATGTGGGGAATCAATCATTCATCAGGAAAAGCTTGCCAGTCAGTTCTGGAGTTTTATTTTACACTTCCTGATCTTCTCTTCTAAATTTCTCTCTGGTGACCTGCATGGGTTTTGTCTAATGTAATGTGCAAGGTCTTCAGAGCCCAGATCACCTCTCATTACAGGTGTCCTCTGTGGATAGTAACTTAGTCATGGATTTTGCTATGGCTATGAATGCTCTGAGACCTTTGTGATGGTCGGGTAGTTTATATTTGCAGGTGAGGACATAACGTTAATTCCGTTTTATGGATGAAGTGTGTCACAGAAAGTCTGAAGTCCAAGTTGTCCATCTGAAGTGTTTGATGTGCCTGGGCTCTGATCTTTGCATTGCATAGTGCAGTTCTTCAGGTGTACTTAGGGTAGTTTGACGGTCCTGCAGATGAAAATCCAGCGTCTCAGGCGAAGGACCTATGCGATGAGGAATACCCAGTTAGTAGGTATCTGTTTAAATTGCTTGTTCACTATTTAATAGGAATGTCTTGCATTTAAATTACATAGTTTTACATACTGGCAGGAAGAGAATCCAGTTCTTCAGAGTGCTGCTTAGTTACAACATCCATTACAGTAACACAACAGGCTCTTTGTTATCTAGTGAGCTTAAATTTTGATCTGGAAGAGGCAAAAACTGCCAGGGGAAAAAATGCAATCAAATAAAGAACTAGTCTTACAGGGATTGCACAAGGGAACAAAATCAGGGCTTAATGGTGTTTCAGTTGGTTCTTCATTTTTTTTGTATTTAATTCTCTTGATTAAAAAAAAAGGCAATGTGGCAGCTTCTGAAGTTCCAGGTTTATGGTTTGGATCTGGCTAAATGTTTGTATCTTGCCCACTGTACAGGGCCATTGTCCACCACAGCATCTGGACCAAATACTGGGCTGCTTCATCAGCTGTGGCCTATTTAGATTTAGGATTTCACTTAGAAAATAAATGGAAGTCAATGTTTTGGCATGTAATACACAAAAAGTTTGAGGGGAGAAATAGAAGTAGCTCTGATCTGAAATGTTTTCTTTTAAGCAGGAGAGAGGCAAATGAAAATACAGCTCCTGGGACATTTCTTCTTGATCTTAGAAATTACTGTAAAGATATTGATGTTGATCCATCAAACAATCAATTTAATTTCACTGGATTATCTGGTTTTGGAAGCAATAACTTCGCTCTGGAGTCCACTGCATCTGGAAGACTTGTGGTCAGTCATTTGAGGCTTTATTTTAGATTGTCCCATTTCAAAAGTCAACTTAAGAAATATCATAAGTTCTTTAAATTCATTGTCTGTACAAGAAAAAAAGAATTACTGTAATTCATGTTGCAGTGGCTATGATGTGGAGTATGACTGTTCTGACTGGATGTGAACTACACACCCTTTGGTAGGATGCTTTCTATGGATTCTACAGAATTTGGTGAACAGAGAACTGTTTTCTCCAGTTTTAAATAAATGTGCTAGCTATGATTGAAAAAAAAATCCTTTTTTAGGGAGTGTGAAGCACCAACTTTGATATGGATAAACAGAGAAATTCGATGCCATTTCATACCCATTTATTCATGACAGACTGCGGAAGATCCTTGCTCTTCAGCATGAAGAATTGAAACACTTGAGAAATCCCACACTCAGTACCTACTTCCCAGCCTCACTGGTCAGAATTGTAAAACCACTTCGAGTGGTACATTTTCACAAAAGCATCTTGGGATTTGCACTTGTGTTATTTTGCATGTCACAAAATACGGGTACCTTATGCTGGTAGGTGCATTTTGCACATTTGCATTGGCCAGAACCCCTACCAGTTGCTGGATGTGTGCAATGGTGGTTGTTTCATTGCTTTAAACAGAACTGTGGACAAATACAGAAAAATGGGAAACATAACAAAAAATAGGCATTCTGGCAAGGGTGCTACAGGAGCAGTAAAACAATTTTGCATGACATACTTTAATTTATGATCTGAGGTATACATGCCAATGAGCACTGCCCTTATCTGCTTCCATCTGCCAACATAAAAAGCGTTTGCATGGCTGCACAGGATATGATTGCTGTCAGCCCTTTGATCACCACGTATGTATAATCTAACAGGCTGCCTGAAGTGTCCTGTCCCTGCAGGAATTTCCCTGTAGACGATAAACAGCGGATGCTTGTGCCTTAGTCCTGTTGCCCCAGCGTTTATGAGGCCCCTACAGAAAGACAGAGAGCTCAGGAGATTAGGATTTAGATCTGCATGAGCCACCATTTAGTAACAACTTGGTTCCTGGGTAAACACCTGTGGCTGAACCCAACACCTTTAATACATCTCTGCAGGCATGAGCTCAAGAAGTAACTATTATTATTTAGCAACAGCAGATTCTTGTTGAGCCAACAAAGGGCACAGCAAATAGCCAGCTCATTACATACTCTTTGAATTAACCAGGTAAAAAGGCCAAGACCTTATGATCCAAACGATAAAACTTCCTGCACTTCAGGGGAATACATTTTGCTGGCAGAAGGAAATGGTTTTGAATTGCCAAGAGACACCAGAGCGTGAACATGTCGAAAAAGCCTGGAATTCAATCCTGTAATTGATTAATAGCCTATATTACTCCTGCAGGGTGATTCTGTATATCTAAGGGGGAGGCCACACTTACAGAACACTGGAAAAAGTAATTGCCATCATGTGTATTGTGACTTTGTGTAAGGAAGTATAAATGCAATTGTGTTTCTTTTAAATTTAGATGACTGAAAGTATTGATTTAGAAAACCCAGCTAATCTAGGAGTTGAAGTTTATTCTTTGACTGTCAGGGTGCAAGATATCGCCTGCCCTAACTACTCAAGCAAGTATCCCTTTTACACTTCTTTTGATATTTTCCTGTGCTATAACAGCATGGAGAGAAGAATACCATATGTATTTTGAATATATGCATGAGAAAATTTCACAGCCATACTTAACTATGATTTAATCTTCTGCTATATTTCCAGATATGATCTACATTTACATCAGGATAAAGCCAGTGAATGAATTTTTTCCAGTCTTCAGTAATTTATCATACGAATTTAATGTCCCAGAAATTACTAAAGGTACAGTAAGTAGCACCTACATGATAGAAATAATGTTGTCATGTTGATGAGTACCTTTCTGCTCCAAATGGATTTTCATATATTTGAATGAGGAGAATGGCTCAAAGTTCCAGTTCATCCGGTGTCTCACCGTACAACCACCTACTACCCTTAAATAGACAAAACTGGCAACAACTCCAATTGGACAGATGGAAGCTGAGATACAGACAAATTCAGCAATTGCACAAGAAATCTGTGACAGAGCCAGAAACTGAACTCAGATGTCTTGTTTTAGACCGTCTTTCTGCTCTTGCTAAATTAGCCTTTTGGAGGGACTGTGATGGTGCAAAGAAAGCGCTATAGACTGACACAGACAAGTGAGGACTCCCTTGGCCCAGGCATGGTGCAGGATGGCCACCCCACTGTCCCCTTAAACCCAGCTCACCTTGGGTGAAGTGGTTACCCTGGAGATGGGGTGGGATGGGAGTGCTCGGAGGAGGAGGCTTTGCTCAGCCAGATGGCAGCCAGAGCAGCTCCTTGTGGCTGGAACCAGGGCCCTTCCCAGTCCTGCAACAGCCCAGGACCAGCAGCGGCAAATGTGGCCTTAAAACTGACTTGGTTGAAACTGTTCACGTGCTTGACTCCCACCTCAGCATCCTTCCTGTCCCTTGGCGAGTCCTGCATCTCATGAGTTTGCAGAACAGTGCCACAGCTTCTTGCCTCCTTGGTGATCCTCATGTGCCAGCCTGCTCTGTGCTGTGCTGCTTGGGGCACAGAGGACTTGGCATGGGAATGGCATCTTCCCCAGCTTCAGCCTCTCCCTCATACGGCTCAATGTACCAAACACAGGCCTTCTGTCCCAGGACCTCATTTACCGGCTTTATTCTGTTGGCTGAGAAAAGATTGAGAGGTCCATTAGATACATGCTGGATAAATCTTGACCCTCACTCTGGACTTCCTAAGGTCACAGAAAAATTGAAGATGTAAAGGGACCTCTGGGGGTCTCATGTCCAACTCATACTCAAGGTGAAGCTAGTTTCAAAGTTAGATCAGGTTGCTCAGGGCCTCATCCAGCTGAATTTTGAAAATCTCCAAGGACTGAGACTCTACAGCCTCTCTGAGACCCTGTTCCAGCTGAGTAACCTTAATTCCAGGTAGTTTTACCTTGCACCCAGCTGGAATTTCCTGTGTTGCAGCTTGTGTCCATTCTCTGTTGCCCTTTCACTTTCCCCTTCCGAGAAGAGTGTATCTTGGTCTTCTGTATGATCACCCCTTAGGTAGTAGAGCAAAGCAATTAAATCCCCCCTTTGCCTTCCCTTCTCCAGCCTGAACAAACCCAGCCTCATCAGCCTCTCCTCCTGCATCTTCTGCCTAACCCCCTGACATCTTAGTGGCCTTTCCCAGACTTTTGCGAGTTTGTTAGCACCTCTCTTGTACCTGGGCCCCCAAACTGGTCATAGGTAGCTTTATGAGTGCTGAGCAGAGTGGAGTGGTCCCACCATGTGCCTGTAACACGCTTGTTACTATAGCCCCAGTATGCTCTCTCCATGCCCCCAAAGGTGCTCTGGTTCCTCATGTATAACTTGTCCACCAGCGCCTGGGGTCCATTCCTGCAGAGCTGCTGCCTGCTCGCTCAGTCCCAGCCTGTGCTCCTTCTGACCCAGGTGCAGGACTTTGCATTTGTCTGTGCTGAGCAACATGAGTCCTGCTGGCTTGTAGCTCCAGCCTGCTGGCCCCCTCTGAGCAGCAGCCCTGTCCTCCAGCACGTCCAACACTGCCCCAGGCTGCTGTTGCTCACAAACCTGCCCCAATGGCCACGTCACCAAAGAAGACGTCCAGCTGCATCACTGCATCTGAGAGGAACACGGTGAAGCTGCCCATGAAACTCCAGATGTAGCAGCCAGATAATCTAGTATCTGCTTGAATTCATCAAATTATTCCGGCCAGGGCAGGCTCCAAGCACGGTCGAAGGCAGCTGTGGCTATGGTCAGCAGAACTGTGGGCTCTATGGTGCCTCTGTGTCCATTTGCCTGGTCCACAGGCATGGGCACAATGTCCATCCTGCCAAGGTCCACAGGTCTGCAAAAATCACTCCTGCTGGCCCTGTGGAGAAGCTGTCATCGGCCACTGCTGGGTACGGGGAAGCTGCAGCATGGCCTGGGAGGGAGCTGGAGAGGCTGGGGGTGAGGCTGGCTCCTGGGGGGGTCTGCCTGCAGGAGCCAAACTGCCAGGAAAGCAAGGAGGGCTAAGAGGGGACAAGGAGGGACAGGGCGGCCACTCAGCAATCAGAGGACCCTGACCTTCAGGTGTTCATACCAGCACCTTGCATTGCTCAGCAGCCTCGTGTTCTTGCTCAACTTTCATTTCTGTGGTGCATGGATGGAGCTTGGCTTTCTACGCTGTTTCCCAGTGGATCCGATAAAGTGATTTTTCTGGCATTTCCTATTCCTCATACCACTGACGTGTACCTTAGAAATATAATACTTGAAACCCATCCGTGACATGGATATGCCTGTAAACCTCTCTCTGTCAGCCACAGAACTTTGCTGGACACTGAGACTATCAAGGGAAATGCTTTTTGGACTCAGACTCCCTTTTATTTTGAGCTGAGTTGACATTAACAGGGTGCTTGCTATTACTGTACCAACGGTTTGCAGTAGGGCTGGAGTTCACAGGGTCAGGAAAGAAAAAAATGCCATCCCTTGATTTCCATTCTCCTTCTGTCTTATTCTGTGCATGTGGACTATTCATCCTGCATATCTCCGGGTCATGTGGCTGCATTTAGCATTGAACCAATGTCTGCAGCGCTGGGTGTGCACAGTCCCATCTCCATTCTCACAGTTTACAGCACTGCCATTTGTAGTTTGCTTCATAAATGCTCGGCACAAAGGCAATTCAAACCGCCTTTCAAACACCTTGGAAGGAACGGCAGCAATTGCTTTTCAAAGCAGACAGGGAGCCTTCTTCCTCCAACCAAGCCAGCGCTTGGGCTGCCACAAGGCAGGGGTTCGTGCGTGTCCGTGCAGAGCTCGGGGTGGCCCTCACTGCCAGAGCACTTCTGTTGTGGTTCTCGACAGACTCCTCATGTTTTGGTATTTGTTGCTAGCAGGCAAGCCCGTACACGGGGTGAGCCATAGCATGGTGAACTAGTATTTCTCACACCTTTGCTTTACTTTTTTTGGGGTGAAAAACTCTAAAACAAATCTTTAGTTCAGTTTAATCAGGTTTGGGTTGGAACAAGTACTTCAGTTTCCTCAAGATGTTAGTGAAATATGGATTTTCTGTCTCTCAGTTGGATCCAGCATTGGAAGAGTGAATGCCAGAGACAAGGACCGGCCACCCAGTGTCATCACTTACTCCATTGTAGCCGGAGGAGGCACCAGGGATTACACAAATATCTTCTGGATCAGCCCAACCAAAGGAGATGTGAAGATTTTAGCTAGATTAGACTATGAAACAACTCAGAAACACATTCTCACAGTACAGGCCTCAGACCAAGAGAAGTCTGCAACAGCATCTGTGAGTAAATCCACTCTACTTCTCCCCCTTTATCTACATTTTCCCCTGTTCTTCCTGACAAGAATGATAAGACATTAGGCAAAGCACTTTGGCCTGTAAAAAGCAAGTCTACCCCTGCACAGAGCTGTATATTAGTTGGATGAAAGAGGTGGTATTCACTCAGTCTTGCTTTGTTTCTTACAGAAAAGAATTAAAGTAATATTTTTGTATTTTTAACTCTGTGGGGTCTTTTTCTCAGTCTTTTTTTCTTATTTCACCTGGGCAGTGATATCTGTGCCCTAGACAATTTAGGATATTATTTTTGGCTACATCTGTACCAGAAGATGGAAAAAGGAAAGGGTCTTGATGCCAGGTAGCACAACCTAATTTTAGCCATGCTTAGTGCCAAGCCCTTTTTGGACCTCGTGTAGTACCCCTTGGCCCTCAAACGTACTTTTGATTTTGTATGTGACTTTTTTCACTGTAAAGTGCCCAAAGTAGTGTGAGAATCATTTTGCGGCCCATCAGAGTTGTGTTACCACGGGGTGGGACAGAGGGGACATGCTGCCTACCTTGGGGATGGGATGAGGGCTTGGGCAGCCTCTGGGATAATGTCAGAAGGCCCACCCGGTACAGCTGTGTCCACGTGGCCTGCTGGGGATGGACCCTTCCATGTGCCTCCCCCTGACCGTGATCTAGTTTTGTCCCAATGGTGCTATCTGGCAGGAGCCAAGAGCGCGCCAGGGACCATGATAACATTGAACAGTAGGGGTTTGCTCAAGTTTTCTGCCCAGACCTGTTTTATTCAGAAGAAAAAATAGAGACGGTATAACCACAAAGGTATGTTACAATCACTTCTTTCAAAAAATCCCAGTGTCCTTCACATACAGACTCCTTTTTACACTTTTTCATGTCTTCTCCTTCATGACTGCCTTACATTTGATTTTTGCACATCTGTGGGGGGGGGGAACAGGTACTAGGCCTGCTTTCTATTCCAGCCAGGCACCACCCATGGAGATGCTAGGTGGGAGGTACTTAATTTCTTTATCACCTATAATATTTCAAGGTGATGATTAAGGAAAATTTAGCATCAGGAGGTTGTAACGATGACACGTCTATCTGTTGTATGTTAAAGACTAACAGACATTAGAGGAAAGAGCTTTGAGAAGAGTAACCTTTTTCTCTCAGTCAGCCCATCCCAGGCGACATAAGCACATCTGGCGCTACCCGGGGTGTTCCCAGCCATGCAGGAGGCCATTACCACCATTTCTCCCTCACTGGGAACAGCCAGTGTATAAGGACCCTTCCTTCCTTCCATGGATTATGCGCTGAATTATTATTAAATATGCTAAGAAGCCTAACAAATGACTGTGAAGCAATTTGAGAGATGCAAAATGAAGTTTAATTAATGTGTGGTACTATTATTCTTTCTCATTCTTACTATGACACACTTCAGGTAATTCAGAGTCGGACACCTCAGATCGAAACCCCAGTGGTTTTGAAAGGTGGTTCGCATTAAAGAGCCTGTTTCCAGAAGAGTGCTGATCACAAGAATTGAAGGTCAAATGATCACAGACGTTTTCTGGTAGAAACTAGATTAGAAGGGAGGTTCATTGCTCTTCAACTGCTGTTGACCAAAAGGGCAAAACTGGCAAAGCCAAACAGTTTCTGAAGTTAATAAAAATGTGGCTCAGCGCAGTGGAGGAGCTTCAGCTTGCTATTGCTCTTTTCTTTCAGGTAACTGTCAATGTTTTGGAAGTAAATGATGAAGAACCCGTTTGTTCACCCAATTTCTATTCATTTCAAATCCCAGTCAGCTTAGCTGTTGGGACCAATATCAATGGCTTCAGGATTGAATGTCAGGATCGTGATTCTGATCCCAGGTCTTTCCGTTACTTCATTAATGAAGGTACTGTGTCACAGTGCAGAACCGGGAGCACTGCAAAAATTAGTGAATGCTGATGGTTTGCTTTGAGTCATAAACAAAAGTCTTTCACAGTTTATGTGCTACGTGCATGGAGGGCTAGTTGTGATCCACAAGTTTCGCCCATCATTACTTTGCTGCTTACCAAAAGAGATGTCTCTCCACAAGCTGGCTACTGGTGCTACCACCTAGAGCCATTCCCTTGCAAGACTGGATTGCCTACCATGTTAATTAATTGGCAATTAATTGCATAGTTGAGAAAGACTTCAGAAGAATGAGCTGGAATGATAGGCAGGGTCAAATTTCACTTCCATTTACAGCTGAGTGACTCTTGAGAAAGCGTGGTGGGTTCTGTTACTCTGTAGGCCTCACCTTTACTTGCTGGTACACTGTTTGAAACGACCGAGCAAACCTGCATGTCCTAGGTCCATGCTGTATGCATTAAACCCCCATTTTAAGATGGTCTGTTTAAACCTAGTAATCAACTGTATCCACTCAAGAACTGCTATGGTATGGGATGATGCTTAGCCTCACAAAAAGGGGAATGTACTCTCTTGAAGTAATTTCTTTTTTTGTTGCTGAGGTGACTGCTCAGAAGGAGCGAGCAGGTTCCAGTAAAAAGCTGTGAGCATGCAAAGAGGGCACCTCTGTCCTGTTGCAGACCCTCAACACCACGGAGGACCTCTGCAGCAGTGGTCTTTACACATGAGCCCATATGAAGGCTGTGTTTGTATCAGTAAATCAGGGTCTGGCCACAGGTCCAGCACTGGTTCATGTTGCTGAAGCATTAAGTTGGTCTGTGCCAGCAGTACCTTCCCAAAGAGGTTCTGGGCATTGCTGAGGGACCCAGGACCTTGCCTGGCAGGTGCTCTCTATGGGCTGACCAGGGCGAATGTGCAGGGGTTCGGCTGTATGGATGTGAGCTGTGCCATGCTGTTGGTCTCTGAGCCACAGAGCAGCCCATGGCCCCTTTTGTGTGGCATGACAGACATGGCCTTCAAGGTCACTTCAACTCTGGAGCTCTGTGGGGCAACAAGAGCAAAACCAAAGCAAATCCAGTGCCTTTTCATGGCTCTGACCTCTCCTGTGTGTGGTCTTCTCAGAGCCCAAGAGCCAGAGCTCGTCTACCTGCAGCCCAGGCCACTAGCAGAATTCCAGTTACACAGACAGAAACTGGGGGGCTGAGGGGCCATCATCACTGAACTCTCCTCCCTGTCCCACAGTACAGACAAAGCCCTGGAGACAATTAATATCCCCTGAGTCATTATCTCTCTTCTGGGGGACCTGTTCAAAGGCCCCTGCCTCTGGGCAGAGGGAGAAGCCATGGAGAGGGGCTGGAGAGGCCTCTGGAGACTTTGGTGGTGTCCATGTGGCCTAGGGACCGCTCCAGGGACACCCCAGTAGCAGGAAGAGGCCAGCAATAGCGTAGGGCCCTTGCCCCGCTGGGCGCTGCTGCTTCTGGGTGCTGTCCAGGCTGCAAGGACAGGTCGTTCCGGTGGCCTCTTGCGTGCCCTACAGCTCTGAAGTGTTTCCACAGCCTCTCCTCAGCTGTGTCCCCATAGAGGGTCTTATTCCATATTTTAATGCTTTTACGACTATATTGTTTTATCTGATTTTACGTGATATCAGGAAGATCAAGGAGCCATTCTTATCAATGATATTTCACTGCACAGGTGTATAGTGATCCATAAGTTGTCAACAGAAACTGATCTTTTTGCTTGTTCCAACCATTTACTTTAATGTGGGATTGCTTTTCTCTTTTATTCCTTTTTTTTTTTTTTTGCATTGTTTTGGTTTTTTTCTGCTGCTTTCAGGCAACGTGAACAATCATTTCACCTTTTCACCAAGCGCTGGCTCCAACTCGTCTCGGCTGATTCTTGCATCGAGGTTCAACTATGAGAGCGGATTTGATACAAACTGGATTTACAGACTGCACGTCTTTATAACAGATGACAATTTACTATCTGCCAGGGACAAAGCTACACGCCTAGTTAAAACTGGAACAGTGACTTTAAGCATCAGAGTTATCCCAAACCCAACTACTGTCATTGCTACAAGGGTAAGTTCACTGAAATTTATGTCCACTTCTGTGGTTCTTTCATTGGCTAATCTCCATAGGAATGAAGAAAAGAGGGTAGAGGTATGCAAAAGCGAAGCAAAAACCTACAGTGGGTCCAGTCCTGGGAAGGGCTGAGCCCCGTGCTCTTACACTGAAGCCAAAGGTGATTGATATGCTCAGCATCACGAAGGATTGGTCCCGGGTATAGAGTGGTAACACATGTTTTGTGTTTTAGTTTCTAAAACAAAAAGGGCAAGTAGCCAAAGGACCAGGCACACTGCCATTACCATGTAACTGGAAAGTTAAAGATTTCGGCAGCTTTATTAATAAGGAAAGATCAGGGGTTAACCTTTGCCTGGAACCTTAACATTACCTCATGCATTTTGCACTACCTCTTTTTTTATTCATAGCTATTCAGTCCCCCAGCTGCCTTGCACTTCTATGTGCTGCTTTAGCAGTGGGACACATTAATCTGTGGCTACCAAAGTTAAAATAGGCAACAACAACAACAACAAGAAATCCTCATCACTTGGAAAGGGTTTTTTTCCATCTGAGGTCACCCTCATGCAAAATTTCGAGCTGCCCATCAGGAACTGCAGCAGTTGTGCACAGCCTCAGTGTGCTGCTGAGGTTTCAGCAGGTTTCAGACAGCAAAGCCAGAGGGGTGGGATGGATCTTCCCTGAGCTCCCTGCCCACACAGCGGTCCATAGCTGAGCCAGGGAAGCCTGCACAGCTTTCAGCAGCCAGGGTGGGATCTGGCCTCCACAGCCAGTGGAGCTGTGGGCCGGTGTCCCAGCAATACGGTCTGCTCCTCCGCACAGCCATCACAGGCAAGCTCTGGCTCACTGGTTTAATTTTGGAGCTGATTTCCATCAGGCTGGTGCAGGACATTAGGAGAGCTTGCTTTTGTCCTGCCTGCAGAAGTGGCACAGCCTGAGGGTACAGACCACTCTGTCCCCATCCCTGTGCCGTTCAATGCCTTCATCCCTTGCTGCACCACCTCTCCGTCATCCAGAGTCCATCCATTTTCTACCTGCCTGCACCTGCAGATGGCATTATCCTTTCCTCCCTCGCATGCAGGAATGAAAATAGAGGATGCTGGTGAAGAGGTAAAAGAGCTGTTCACTGTAAAGCGGTACAGATCTGCTAGGGACTACTGGCAACTAAGCCAGAACCGGGGGATCCTGCAAACAAACAGCACATGCAAGTCTGGACACTTTGCTATGAAAATGCTTAAATCCAAACTTGCAGACTGATTAATTACCCTCTTATTATCTAATGCTCTGTTGGGAAGGAATAAATGGTTTTCTCACAGCCTTCTCTTTCCCCTACTTGATGTGGAAACGAGAAGTTAAGCTGAATAACAAAACTTACTCTGTATTTCTTTCCTATGCTTTACCACAAATACAAACAGTCTAGACCGCATACCACAGCGTCAAATCTGCCTCTCCAGAGATATCAGCCTTCCACTTTCAGTCTGTTTTCCAGAAGAGCACTTCTATTACAGCAACTTCTCCCATCACTACCCCTTCCATGTGTTCAGTGCAGCAACTTGGCGAATCAGATGCTGGAAGGCTGGTAGCACAGAAAAGCAGCCCTGCCACAAAAAGCCGCTTGTGACTTCGGTCCCGCTGAGGATGGAGTGGTGGTGGTGATCTTGAGATTAATCTGAGAATTTCTCTAAAATTTCTCTAAGGATTGGATGTACCTTTTTTGTAAGGCTAAGTTATTTTAAAGGTATCCTTAAACAGGAAAGAAATAGATAGCCCTACTAAATTTCATACACAATGTGATTACAAATGTCTTACAGAAAATTAAATAAAAACTTCAGTAGATGATCAAAACTAATAGCACCACAATAGGTAATGACCCAGGAAGAGCAGATGAGTAATTTCTGATCCGTGTGAGGACAATTTCATGATGGGACCTTAACGATGAGTTGCTAGCACCAAGTGCTGTGACAGCTCAGAGCTGTGTCTCCTGGCACTCGGGAAGATGTGGGAGATCACAACTGCTGAGGAAGTGTGGTTTTTCCTTCTGGAACGAGTCATGGGGGAAAAAAAAGGAGTTTCATTTATTTTTTTACAATAACCCAGTTCCTCGGGGTTCAACTCCTCTTACGGAGGGGGCCAAACAATCACTGCAGTGAAAATGACCTACTTCCAGTTTTGCCTTAGGCAACAAGAAACCATTATCTTGGTAAAGGCGGTGTTCCCTGAACTTGCTCACCCTCCAACAGTGCACTCACAGCTTCTCAGGCAGCCTGAGGCTTTTAAACCCCACCACAGCATGCTTGTTTTAATATATTGAAACACGATCTGGAACCTCCTTTTTGCATCGTGGGTGGGCTCCATTTCACCTGCCTTTGGTTGCCCCAGGAGCTCGGTGGTCCATCTCAGTCATCCCAGCTGCCTGGGCAGCCAGCAGGCAGGGACGTGGGATGAATCACTGTCTGCAGCAGACGCTATCTCCCTCTGCCCATCATCTGCAGACCCCCGGGGCAAGCTTGGGCAGAAGTTCAACCAGATGAAAGGTGCCGTTGGTGTCAGTAACCTTACAAGTATGCAGCCTTGAGGAACTTTACCTATCTTGTTTTAAAAGCCTGGCTTCACTGTTGTGACGAAAAGGGAAAACCTGTACTCTGAATCGGCGTGGTACGTGCCGTTCGTCGTCACCCTCGGCAGTTTGCTGCTCCTTGGACTGCTGGGGTACCTGGGGTTCCTGCTGGCGACGTGGGTCTGCACCAGCTGCCCTCCGGCAGGCAGAGTGGACGGCGCGCCTTTGTGAGTCCTCCCAAACGTCCTGCTGGGGAAGTGGCCAGCAACACCTGGCAATGACAGAGAGAACTCAGGCCTTTCAGCCATAATGAAATCTATGCTTTGAATATTCTATAGCGGTATGCCCTTTGCTGCAGTAAATGCTATTACTGGCTACAGTGATATTTGGTGTTAACGACACGGAATCAAGGAAAAAATGTCCATGGCATTTTTTTTTCATGGATTTACTAACATTAGCATTAGCTGAAGGTAAAAGTGGGAATTAACAATTATGACCTCTAAAGGCAGCTGTGCTCATGAGGCGCAGTCAGAGTCTGTGCCTGACTTTGCTGAACAAAAATACAAATGTTTTTGGTTTGTATTTGGCTCCCACTCCAAGGCAGCTCCCATCTAGGTTGTTACTGGATGCATTTTCCTCCCTCTCAGCAACAGACCCCAGAGTCCTTTCCAAACCTTGGTGCTCATGTCAAATTCTTTGTTCTGGCAAAACTTCTGCAGATTTCCTGGAGTTTGACCCAAGCCCTCTGCAAGGCTCTGGCCCATAAAGCTTCACGGTACCTCTAAGTGCTCGCGCTTGGCAAAAGCCCCGGAAGCACCTGGGACTGGCTCTGGTTCATTGTGGGAAGCGGCAGAGATCCCTGCTGGCTGCCTTCTCAGCGGGCTGGAGCCAGGCTGCCTCTAAATTGGCTTTTTACTTCACAAAACAAAGATAAGCAGGTCTTTAAGTAAGTGGACTGGGATTAAAAAAAAAAAAGGATTTCTGTAAGTATTCTCAGGATTTGGACCTAAATTTAGAAATTATAGTAAATGTAAAGAGGGAATATATTCAAATGGTGCGTGCAAGGTATTTAGCAACTTGTGATAAAAACAACAAATGAATCTGGCAGCATATAGCTTGGCTATTGTCATTATTTATTAATAGGGCAAGTGATTCATTGGGAGCCAGGCTCTCCCATTAAAAAGCAATTTCTATATTTTCAAGAATATTTACAACCTTTCAAATATTTTAAAAGGTATTATCTGAGCACATCATATAAAAAAAATTGACCTTCCTCCAAGGATGGAACAAGATGACAATACTTGAAAATATATTTTTCTGTATTATATAAACCCATCATGCTATCATCAGTAAGACTTTATTTTTTTTAATATCCCTTCTTGGAGAGATGTTAGAGCAATGCTCAGGGTTGTTTTCCTGTTTTCCTGAGAGCAGCATTAAATGATGGAGGCCTTCAGTGAAAGCAAAACCAGAAACCAAACAAATCAAGCAAGTCCCAGAACTCAAGGAGACACATCCTTCTTGCCAAATGAAAGAGAACAAAGCAGGATATTTTTATGCAGGCAAAAGTATGACATTTGTTAACTATGCTCTTAATCTTTTTTTCTTTACAGGATAAATGCTCCAGGTGTGTACCTCTTTTCTGTATTTTAATACTGCATTACAAGACCTTGTTTACGATTCAGGGTAAAATTTGTAAATCCATTTCTATTCAAATAATTTTGACCCAGTACAAGAGTACTGAGATTAAATAACCCTGGCTGATTATGGGAGGCCTGCCTAAGTGATTTCATGGTCCTTTTGGTCGTCAAATCTATTAACCATTAGGTAAAAACCAAATTCAGAGTAGCCTGGTATTCTGGCATGGATGCTAAAGAATTACTGTGTTTTTCACATGCAATTCAACATCTGTTAAAAAAATAATCCCATCCCTCTACAGCACCTTCAAGAGTCCTCTCCACTCTAGTTGTTTGTTCTCTGATCCCTTCATTTGCTGCCTTGACACCATTACTTCATGTACCTGAAGTTCTATTTTAAAGTTTTGGTGTTTTTAAAGGGGTCTGTATAATTTAGCAGGGGTATAAATTGCACATTAAAAAGGTATAAAAAAAGTGGGGTTTTAAGCAGTCTTGTTCCTTTTAGTCCCATTAGCTTTTCTGCTAGCAAGCATGGTTCATATGCGCTCAGTGAGACCCTGCTTTTATAACTCCCTCTCCTCAGTCAGTATCTCCCAGCTTGGAAAAAAACCACCCATGACTAATAAAACCCAACAAAATTAGCTGTTCTCTTGGTTGCCCAATTTGAGATATTTCAGCATTGGCTGGTTTCCAAAAAATGGATGCCTGGTGCTTTCTGAAAAACTGGTTCCCAAATGCTGGGCAGCAAAGGCCAGACAGAACAGGTTTCCCATCAGTGTCCAGGTTGAGACCCATCTGCAGCACTTCTGAGTATTGCACGCCCGGTTGTAAAGCCTGTTGGTGGCCAGGCACACAGTTCTCCAAAGAAAGGCCATTAAACAAATAGGCGAGGAACAAGCAAGAAGAAATCATAGCAACTAGTTGGGCATCATCCACAAATCCATGCTGTTGAGATGCCCGTGGCACTGCTGCTGTTTTTGTTTCCATGTGGGATGAGTTAATAGTGTGGTAAATTCACACATAACCAAACTGTTCTTCAATCTGAATGCTACTTGACTGGATCCACAGCACTTCTCTGTTTTGTCTCCCAAGTGCAAATTTGAGTGCACAAGCTTTGCAACTACAAACATTCATGGGAAAAAAAACAAACAAACAAACTGTATTTGTAGTTCAAATATCCCCAAAGATGAATTTCTGTATCTGTTCATATTATTTAGAAAGAGAAATTTGTTAAAGAAACTATTGTTATTTATTCATTACTGAAGGAATAAGACTTTTCAAGGCTAAACTTTTGATTAGTCATCGGCAACTGTGGACTCTCACTCCAAAATGCAATGAAGGAGTTTGCTTTTCAGATAGTATGAGGGATCAGCCTTTGAAAAGAGATAAAGCTCATTTGACATGTCTCAGAAGCTGAGTACCAAGAATGTCTGTTTGTCTGAGGAAATCTTGGCTATAGTGTCTATAGTCACTGTCTGAGAAATCTGGTTCTTCACAATGTGCCTTTTCCTTTCTGTAGAAAAGAAGAAACCTAAGAAAGAAGTGGTTGTGGTAAGTACTGCTGACCTCAAAACAAAACCCAGTTTTTGCCCAGCCCCATCATGCAATATGATTGTAGGACCCTTTCTATGAAAGGTGTCTGTTTTCCAAAGAGAATATAAAAATGGTAGGCAAGGAAAAAAAGTTTTGCCCTCAAATGCAAAACATCTCAGTGCCCCAACTGGCCTCTGTATTTGGAGGCAACTCTGGCTGTGAGGGTGCTCACCCGTGCTATGGCCCCTTTGCTTCAACGTGCCGAATTCTCCAGCCTCTCTGGCAGCCCTGTATGTGGGAGGCGAGAGAGGCTGTGCCCGGAGCAGCAGAGGCAGGATGCTCCTAGATCTCAGGGCTCCTTCCTTTTTTATAGCCATAGTAGCAAAAAGGCTGCAAGGCACTTTCATTAGTATACTCTCCCTCCCCAGGTTCTTCAGAGGGGATTCCCAAACCTCTTCTGGGTGGAGGTGACCCTCTTGTGGTTGCACACGTGGAGGCATTTAGCATGTCAGACGTTATTAATTCTCCTTTGAACATCTCAAGGCAACACCCTACACCACAAACGGCTTTTGTTGCCAGTTTTGATTAAACCCAGCCTACAGTTCAATATGCAGGTCATACAAATCCACCTCCATTCATGTAGGCCACTGTTTCCAAGTCCCTACTCCTGCTTCTTAACTAATTCACAGGATTCATTTCGCGCTTTGTCTCTCTTCACAGACAATGACAAAGCTAAACACTGTCTTTGATGGAGAAGCCAGAGACCCAGGTAATAAAAAGCAATTAACAGTGGATATGAATATTTGGCTGGAAACAAACTGCATTAGTTGATTTAAATATGGTTCGACATTTGCTTTTCATATTCCAGGTTTGCTGTTTCCAAGGAGAACGGGAGCTGTATTTCACAGATAGTGAAAATCAAGACAGTGCCCTAGTAACATTTCTAATGGTAGAACATACTTATGGCCCTTGAAAGTGCACATCCGATGGCCAGATTATTCACTACTCTGCTGCTAAACTTGAATGTATGGATCTGGTATAGGAAGGTGGGAGGGGAGAAGGAATTTGCTGCAAGCCTCCTGCTCTGGTGCCGTCATGGCTAAGTGGTTTCACCCTTCCCATGTCTGGGAAACGGCCAGCAGATTAATGTAGCCACAGATGTACTGATTTTGTCTCTCAAACCTGGATGCAGGATGGGTGGGTGAGTTACCCGCTCCTGCACAAACCTCCTCCCTTGCAGCAACAGGGCATTGCCGCTGCTTATCTAAGGCCCAAGCATTGCCTGTTGGGGAGGAAAGGGAAGACCATTTGCTTTCAGATACAGTTGTGGTGGCATCAGCTACTGAGGGTGTCACCAGGCTCCAGCTATGCTAACTCTGAGCTATCTGATTAACCAGCTGGGAAAAGTGAAATTAAGGTGAAAGCTAGGAAAACCAGGACGACCCAGGAGCTGTAGTGCTTATCCCCTTCTCCAAGTGATGGCCACTGTGCTCTGGATCAGGGTTCATTATAGAAAAATGTTTTTTTAATAAGGGCTGATCCTCCTTACCTCATCCCCTTGAACCACAGCCCCTGCCTGAGCCCCGCATCGTGATGGCTGGCCCGGCATTAGGGTGCCCAGCCCCATGTCTAATGGCTGAGGGACCCAGCATGGAGAGGGGGGCTGGTAAAATGTGATAGTCAGTCAAAATAGGTCTTACACAAATAGATCCAAAAATTGGTCCCCAAAATAGCTCTAAAATGATCCAGAAGCCAGGCTTGTTTCAAGGCTTGGATTCATCTGGCCAAATTTCTGTCCAAGTGCCTGTACCTTGTGTTTCTTATTAGCCGGGTTGGAGCGGTCGGATGCTGTGAACTGATAGGAAACATTGGGCATGGGGACTTCACTAGAATTTGGGTGAACAAATGGAACTCTACTGTGTAATTAAGCCCATCCATGAGGCTGTTTGAGGCCAGTTTGGTCCAGGTCCAAGCCCGCCTGCTGTTTATACAGAGATCTGGAGGAATGGGCTCTGAAGTCCCTGCTTTTTCCCTATGTAACTGCATTTGTAAAACATTAAACATGGATGTTCTCTAGGCCACTGCAAGAGCTGCTTCCCCATGTTTTTGCAGGACGGCTGGTGGCTCCCTTCCTACAGCAAACCTGACCACACCGGTCTTAAGGCTATCTGAGCCCAGCCAAACTGCCCCCCAGAGCTGTAACTTTTGTATCATGCCTGACACAAACATTAAACTATAACACAGCTTTGTGGTGTCAGCAGAGAAGTGTGTGCTCCCCACTCCTCCTCTCTCCCCTCCATGGCTCATCCCAAACCCTAGAGGATCAAGTCTTGGCAGTTTGGAGATAAGACTGAGTAATTCCCAGGACACAGTCTGTTGCATACGATTAGGAGGGATGGTCAGGAGCTGCTTCCTGATCTGGGCTGCTTTAACATGCCTGCCTTGTAAGCAGTCCAAGGAAATAACATGTAAAGAGATCCAGTTTCATCTTTAATTGCTCAAATTGTGTTAATGTGTCAGAAACCATTAATTCTGATACAAACTGTAACATGTAATAACACGCAACCACTGTTCCTTTCCAGGCCTTAATGGTCTTTTGTCTGCCTCATATCAATAATATTTAATTGCAAGAAGTGCCACTATAGCTCCTGATTTGCTGTTTAGCAAGAGGCAGTGATTTACACTGTGAAGCAATCACAATTTTTCCACCTATCTCTACGTAGTAAATGAACTGAAGGAGAAGATATTTCTTTTAATGTACAAGTAGAAATTATGCATAAAATCTGAAGAGGGCCAAAAAATCATTCTAACAAGGAAAAGTAGCCATGTGTGCTAAACAATGCAAATTTAACAATATTTTATACATATGAGGGAAGCACGAACTTGCACAAACAGAAAATACATAGTATTTCACTCTATTAATGACAATGTGCACAGCAAGCCTGAATGAAAGCATTTTGTGCAAATGGAGAAGCAATGCACACAGCCAAAACTCATGGGGGATCCCAGGTCTCCAAATCTTGTGTCAACCAAGATGGCCTGACATGGTCTGGAAGATGCATGCAGCACATTGTGCTCCTAGCAGGTTTTGCTACATCAAGTAGGTAACTCTGTTTGAAAAAATAGGCACACACACATACACAAAAATAGGCCTTTCCAACCATGGCCAAAGACCTAAGTTTGGGAAGAGTTAGTCCTAACAGCTAAGGACTATGGTTGTGTTTGTTACACTGCCCATGTTAATCCATGGCAGCTGGTAGTTTCTATCCAAAGAGAGAGGATTAAAAGGTCCTAATTTGAATATTTCTATTCCCTGAACTGCAGAGTCAGTTTTTATACTGATAGAATAGCATCTCCCCTGAGAGGCCACCATGACACCCAGGTCCCCACGCTTATTTGCAGAAATCATAGAACATAGAATCCTAGTTTGGAAGGGACCTCAAGGATCATCTGGTCCAACCTTTCCAGCTAAGAGCACAGTCTAGACAAGATGGCCCAGCACCCTGTCCAGCTGAGGCTTTCCTTCTCAGGGCTGCCTTCCCCAAATGATCTGATTTTCCAGGTGCTTCACGTTTCCCATTTCAGCCCCATCCTGAGGACTGTCATGTCATACTCTGCTAAAGCAGGAATTATTTTAATCGATTGTCTTTTCTCCCTTGCAAGTCACAGGCAAAATGTATGAATTCAATACACGGTCAGGAGCCAGGAGGTGGAAAAAGAGCGGTGAGCCCCTTCAGCCAACGCCAGCTGTGCAGGTAACATCCAGTGCCACTGACGATGGTGGCCAGGGGACAGACAGAGCAGAGGCACCAAGCAAAAAAGAGCCTTCAGAGAAGAGGAAAGAGCTGATGACAGAGACACACCCAGCTGCCAAGCCCTGGGCAGGGCAATCAGAAACATCAGGACGGGATGGGCTGAGATTACAAAAGCAGAAAGAGGAGTCTGAGGACAGGGTGTTGTCCTCACCAGTCCCCCAAGGCAGACACTGACCTCCTGTCCCATTAAGCCAGCCTTAAAGCAGGGTGTACAAGGCTCCAACCACCCAGTTGACCACTGCTCCAAACAGCCAAAGAATTCACAGATGCTGGCAGGTGTGATTTTCTCTCTATATACCCTAGCTGCAAAACATAAGGTGGCTACCGCTGTGTAAACTGGACCCAAAGGCAGGATGAAGCCAGACTTACCTTTGGCAGGGGCAGGTGGGAGCAGGGCAGAAGGGAAGGATGTGAAAGGGGGGGAGAGGAAATAAAAGCAGAGTCCCGGATAGAAGCATCTGCTGCCCACTGGCCCTGGGCTACAGCCACTGGCAGTTTCCTCCTGGAAGAGCTCTGTGCCTCCAGACTGGCATGGCCACGTCCTTGGACCACCCCTTTGGGAAGGGCAGCGTACACATGGACATGCTTTCTCACCGGTGAGTGGGGTCTCCTGTCCCTGCTGAGCAGCAGAATGGGTGAAAAGCACATTAGGGTTAAAAAGTGTGCTGGTAACAGCTAAAAATATTTTCTTTTCATTCAGTATTTTATTTCAGCCCTTCCTCGCCCTCTCATCTTGCTGTAGAAAAAGACCATGGCTTGAAAGTAGTTTGGGAGTGGAGAAAACCCACAGCTTGTTATGATATCTCAGGCTGTCATGTCAATGCCTTCAGCTTATTTATCTTTTGTAGCACTAGGAACATTCAATATCTTCACCTTTGGTATTTCCGCTGGCGTATTTAATGTTTTACAGAATCAAGTGGCACACACTCGAAAGAATAATGACAATAAACACATGGGGTGAAATAATCTTTTCCGAGTGTGGGCATGTATAATGTAAGTGCTGTCTAAGAACCTGATATAAAACAAGCAAACCCTACAAGATTTCAGAAAATTATTTTCATCTGAAGAAAATTAATTATAAATGATGACTTAATACTCAATGTCTTGGCTTCTTTTCTTTCCTGATTACAAAAAGGTTTTTTTGGCAGCAAGGGACTGATATCAGGTGCAAAAGAAAATACTTGGTTTAAGTTGAGCAGGGACAGTCAATGAAGGTTTTATCCAATCTGTGACATATATGGTTTTTATTGTACAACAGAGGGCCTGGATGGGGACACCCAGGGTAATTTCACTGAGGATCCTATGCTTTACAAAACCACCCATCATGGTGCTGCGGCTCTTTGCTGCACTCTAAAGGAGCGGTTTGGCTCAGGAAAAACTTCCCTTACAAACACCAAACTTCAGTCAAATGCTATTTCACTGCACAGTCAGAAACCCAGTGTGTCATGAGCACCACAATGACGGAATAGGAACGAGTGATTTATACCCTCTGAACAGGTTATTGGTTTACCATGTCTGCAGTGGTTGTTATAGCATTGTTTAACCTCCAGCACCACCAGGGCTTGTCACACATTCAGCGCTCCAACCCACCCTTGTTTGCATTCATTTGCTCTAAATACGATGTATTTGATTTCTATACACGTGGTTTTCAGTAACCTAGAGAAGTTCTGTGGTAACCGGTAGCACCGCTGTAATTCTGATCTTCCTATCCCTATGCCACCAAGTGAGCCACAGGTACACCTGGCAACTACAAATGTTAAAACTTTGTTAACTGAAGAAGTTGACTGCATTGTTTTCATGACAGAAAGACACACAGGCTTTTGTATTTATTTTCCTGGGTATTTCTCTAGGGCAGCCGCTCTGCTTCCTCAATTCCTCTCATTCTACTTTTGTGATTTAGAGATAATTCCTTTTTTTTTTTTTTTTTTTTAAGGGGAGGCAGAGACAGGCTGTGGTTTCACTCAGGAAACCTGGAAAGAAATGGATGAAAACTCGTCTTTCTTTACTATTCTTGCTGCTGCTGAACTGCATAAACTTGCCTTCCAAGAAAAAAAAAACCAACAGCCTAACACGATATTACAGCATGCTCTGAGCAATGATGTACGCAAACACGTTGTCAGAGCCATCACTGCTGGTGCTGTAGTCTCCCACAGCTGGCCAACAGCTGGGTGAAAAGCAACTACCTTTGTAGTGATGCTCGCATACTCTAACCTCGGAATGACTGAGTGCTCTGCAAAGAGACACCATGGGTCTAAGAGCTGCCAGATTTAAAAGCTAATCGTGCCCAGGATGCCTCCATCCAGTTGAGATGAGTTTAGCTGGTGCGCTCAGCCTTTTGGGGGGCAGGCTCAGGGAAGATAAAGCATCTTGTGAGTCCCATGCAACTTGCTGCATGGGGAAACAAGTATGTTGACCCTAAAGCACAGCTATGTGCTTTCTCATTCACACTGTTGGTTCAGTATGGGCAATGGTGTTCTCCAGCTCCAAATAATTCTTCCTCCTGATCTTCACTGTAAGACCTCATTTTGGCCATGCACAAAACTATTTTCCTTGCTTGGATCTACAAAATCAAGGAATAACAAGGCTTTATCAGAGCAACAGCTAAAATATCATAATTTTCTGATCAGCTGCCCCTAGACTTTCCTCCCTGTGAAGGAATCAAGAATGATTTCAGGTCTCACCGAACCAAAGCACAACCATTCATTTCTTTGGCCTGTCTTCAGTAGAGCGAAAGCAGAGAAGACAGAACTGACTGACATAGATGTACACCTATTGCATATTATACAAAACAATATATTAAAAGATACTTTGAATATATGTATAAGAAACATATATAATTTCATATAATACAGATTACCATACTTACGCTGTGCAGCACAGTTTTAAATGGTAGAAACCTCATCTAACTGTTAAATCAGTTTTTGTGCTTTTTTTTGTTCAGAAGTGCCTTTGAGAACAGGGATTCAGTGTTGAAAACTGCCACTAGACTGAGAGCAAGGATTAAGTGCAGGCTCCAGGCAATAAAAGCATTTGATTATTGGAACAATTAGCCAGGACTGCGAGGCTTTTCCATCATTTGTAGACTTCAGAAGTCAGGAGCGGCTGCTGTGTGCTGCAGAGGGTCAGACTGTGTGATGGGAACAGCCTCTCTGCTCTTCAACAGCTCTGTTCGTCTCCGTGTGCACGGTTACAAGGTGTGAACTTTGGTGCCATTTATTTTAGAGCAATGACACTGATGAGCTGAGACTAGAAGAGGAAGAAAGGTGCCTGGTGGTTCAAGCAGAGTGGCTGGGGGCAACAGTTCCTGACCTCCAGCTGCCTGTTAGACATTACCCATTAATTTTATCCAAAGTCTACAAAAATCAGTGTGAATTCTGCCACAGCTTTTGATTGCTGTGGCTCCACCTATTATATACCTCTGAAGTGCTTCGAGACCTTTGGCTTGAAGTTGCTCTGAAAGTTCCAAGAGTGATTACAAAGGAGCACAGATCACTTTTCCTGACTGGGTCTAGCTCCCCCAGTAGTTTATGTGTGATCATATTACCGTTTTTCTGGTGCTCTTCTCCAAAGTGAATGTAATTCTAATGCACCAATGCTCTGCTTTCATGTTGGTATTATAAACAGCACTTGCAATAAACATCAGAAGTCTCAGCTTCTGGCCACGTAACTTCATTTATATCAAGGAATGTAAAAGTGCTGATACTGTATTTGCTCATGGTCTCCAAGAGACCTACACAGAACAGTTTCAGCTGTGGAGATGGAGAATCTCTGCCCAGGAGGCTGCCACTTCATGACTGCTCACTGGGAGCAGGAGATGGGCTTGGACCCCCTCCAAGAAGGGGGGGCAGACCAGGGGAACAATCCTCCTTCTCCTGAGCAAAGAATCCAGCTGCTAGGTTATTTTGTGAAACCCAGACTGCAACACCATAATGTCAATAACATTTTAACAGCAAGCAGCCACAGCTGCGTATTGCACGTGCCCTGGTTGACCAGTTCTCTGAGATCCCCAACCACAACAGGCCCTTTGCCAGGCTCCAGCTGAGAGGGTTGAATGCAGGCTCGGTGCCCGCTGGGCTTCACCCGTGCATGCCTTGTCCAAGCTAGTCGCTGCGAGCTCCCCGTGTGGTCAATGGGGAGAAAGAGACACTTTGGGGGTGACTTACTGCAAAGCAGACGTCTGTCTAGAATAGATCAGATGAACCGTACCCTAAAAGCCGCTCTTTCTGGCTGACTAGACCAGGGAGCACTGCCTATGCACCACAGGTGCAAAGCTAGATCAGCTGAGTCCCAGCCCAGGTTCTTCAGGAGAGAGCAGGTCTGTGCCACTGCACCAGTGCCTGAGGAAGCCAAAAACCAGCAGGAAGCTGAGCACGGAGACCAGTCCAGCTCTGCTGCTGCCTGCTTGGACCCTGGGAGGGAATGGAGCACCACCCATGCTTTGTTAGTGCTCTGAGGTCTGCAGGCTGCTTTCTGGAACCTGCCCTTGGGGTCATTCTGCACCTGGAAGCACCTTATGAGATGTGCTTCAAAGTAGCCAAGTAGAAAAGTGTGGACCTGGCCACAAATACCAGCTTCCGGGAGTTTCTGCAGCAAGCTCCGTCTTTCTGAGTGAAAGACACACTTGAAAACAAACTCGATGAATAGATCTTTCTCTGAAAGTTATTCAAGGATGCCACCGCTCTGCAGTTCTCTGGTACCAAACTCCAGGTGCTGTGAGGTCCACAGACCCCCTGGGATTTGATTTTGACGCAAGGTCCTTGCTTCATTTCCTGGGCTTGAAAAAAGCAGCTGGTGAATGCCATGGGCAAGGCAAGGCTTGGTCCAGCCACGCTGTTTTGTCCGATTTTCAATTCCTTCCCGCGGGTACTAGCTGGGGCCACGCAGACGGGCCCCGCAGCACCGCGTTTGCGCAGGCCCCGCCTGGATCA
>NW_009260125.1:2665867-2684119 GCF_000687185.1 Egretta garzetta
TGCCGGGGCCGGGAAGGAGGCAGAAAGAAAAGTAAATTTGAGGCAAGCGGGTCATTAAGGCACCGTACCACTGCAGACAGAGCAAGAAAGAGATGAGCCCGTCGTGGAGCACACTGGGTCATTTCTGGAACGATCAAGCGCATTATTTTATGTTTTCTTTGAGCTTTTCCCTTCACCGCCCTGAAGCGAACCCTTCTGTAAGCCACGGGATGGGTGCTCCTGTACTTCAACTACTCTTTATATCGGTGCAGACTGGGTGCAACTAGCAGGGGGGGAACAATGCTCTGGCATTTATCTGCACGGCCATGGACAGCAAAGCAATAAGGAATCGGATCCAATCATTTTCACATTGAATTTCTTGAATGCTCCTCCCTGCAATATCCAGCCTGACCATGTCTTCCCACTCCATGCAAGCGGGATTCCCACACTGATACCTACAGAGGCAGGTGAGCTTTCCCCAGTGACTGCCAGCAGCCAGGGCGAACCAGCTAATGCACTTGCTGTGGAACAGCCTTACGGGCATGAGGGCATGCAGCCTGTGGCAGAAGCATCTACCAGATCAAGACACCCTCCAGAATTCCAGGGGGAGGAGGGGGAAAGGCAGTTCAGAAGTTCAGAAAAGTGACGGCATTCAAAGACATCCAGATGAACACCAGTTTCTGCCAATGACCTTCTGTCAGAAGGCATTTCCTATTCCCTACACCGAGACACAGCAGTATTTACTTATTATCAAAGATTAAAAGGCAAGGACTAAAATCGCAATATATAGCCTCACCTATTCAGTTGCTACCCAGCTCTGAGAGCATCTGAAGAAGTTAGAGACCTGGTCTGTCAATCGCTGCCCCAAAAGCTTCCCCAGATGCCTGAGCATACGCTTCCGAGCCTGCCCAGAAAGACCGAGTCCTGACAATGTCCAACAGCGATATATCAAACTCAGGGAGGAATTTCCCCAACTACTTTGCCTAGTGCCAGGTGGTGTTCTGAGGTCCCACCTACCCCACTGGCTCTGGAGTGGACAAGAGGGAAGAGGGAAGCACATGGAGCACTGGTGTAACGCTCCCTGGCTGTCTGTGCTGGGTGGATAGTCCCTGTGGGACAACTGACAGCTAACCCACTTCAGCGTACTGCAGCTGGTACCTTATACACTTTCATCCCATCTCCCCATCGCTGTCATGCTTGGCATGAGGGAGCCAGCTCAGATGATCAAAGAACTAATGTGACAGATGTTTCAGGCCAGTATTTCAGCACTGTTCTGACAGGTAAGTCAGGACAAAGGTGGATGATCCCAAGGATTTCCTCACACACAGCCAGGGCTGAATCAATACCATACGCTTACATGCTCCTGAAGAGATCCTGCCCTGACACTGAACCAGAAGCTTTTTTCCCCAAGTTAAAAGAACATGAACTTACCCACTTCGTAAAATAAAGCAGCAGCGAGCCCCAGGGTGCCTCCAGCCAGAATTCAGCTGTAATCACCCTGCTGGCTCTTCTCACACAGCAGATGCGCAGTCCTTTCAGCTTTGTTAGCTGTAGGTCTGTCATGATGCATGATTGCAACTGAAAGGTCCCCCAGGGGATTCATCCTGAAGGAACCGATCTTTCACAGTCCTGGGCATTTTCAGGTACTGATGCTGATGCATGGCGGGTAAAACTCTTGTCACTCCAGACTGAAGGCCTATTGCACTTGCTGTAGATCCATACAAGTAACTTCACAGCATGTAGGAGAATAGGTAATGGTTCTTGAAGAAGAAAGCAGAGATCTTTCAAGTTTCCAGCAGTCCTGCTCTATTTCCAGCAAGGTTAAAAGGTCTGAAGTGCCCACACTGGCCACATATAAAAACAGCCAATCAGTAAAGTTCAAAATTACTTCCTTGGTAAGTGCTTTCAGGGCCGCAGGACAAGATGGAAATATGGGCCCTTTGGCTTTTTTGATTTAGCAATGCATTTCTCAAATTCATTTCTTGGTCTAGCTTCATCCTAGAGATATGCTTCACAGAGCTGAGTGCAAACCTCACAGACTCCTGTGCCTGCCAGTCCTTTCTCATTACTTTTGATGCACAGTCTCTGTGGAAACTAAAGCTAAAAATAGTCACCTTCATCTCCTCTACTGGCACATACTGTTTTCTTCTCTAACCGTAACTGCTTGATCTACCTGCACTCATGATCTTCTGGGAAGAGACCCTACGAGTACCATGCCTATTTCTGCATGAGTCCTGCCCGGGGGTACTGCTGGTGCTGTGCCTGGGGTCACTGCTTGTACACTGCTGTGAAGATGCCTTGCATGCCTCAGTCACTACTGGGAACCTCTGACAACTCTGAGTTCAGCTCTGAGCTTTTGCAGCTTGAAGGACTGTATCTCTCTCTTCTTCTGCTTTGGATCCTCTATTAGCATATTGTGTCCTTTTCTCTCCACTTCCACTTTCGATCAGGGATCTCTTCCTCGCTGGCCAGCTCGAAGTGAAATGTTTGGTTGGATTGCAGGCTGCTTCCAAGGTATAAACATGAGTTGTTCCAGAAGGGCTAGAAGCACACTGCGTCAGCAAAGAGCCCAAAGACAACACTGGCCCCTTTGATTGGGGGATGGCTTGCGAGATGCAGTACTCCATGGAGCCCTTGTGTAAAACCAGTTCCGTTTCGGTCCAAAGGCATCATAGCCTCGTTTTGCTGTGTTTAGACCAGGAGGTTGCGTGGCCCCAGAAAAAGGGTTTTTTCATTAGCTAGGCAGCATGTGTCCTTTGCAGTTTGCAGAGTCTTTTGTTTCTTAGCTGGACACCAAGCTTTATGTCACTGTGGGAAGTGACCTTGATAAGCCACTAGTACCACCCAAATGATGCTAACTGCTCTAGCTGAAGATCTGAGTAATATAAAAGAACCAACAAAGCCCCCCCAAGATCTTTGAGGCTACAGGCACCTCTCCATGGAAGAAGGAATGTTTCATTTCAGCTCACAGGACCAGGGATGATACAGAATAAGTGTTCTCTCGTTACTGTAGAGCTTCTGAATTGAAACTTGAGGATAAAATTCCTGTATTACTGTGACTGTTGTGGAAGCAGCTAAAACATTTTGTGCTAATTTTCCACATTTACTCTGTCTCTATAACTGCTTTGAGCTGAAAACTGTTCTAAAAGAAAATACTAAGAAACTTGAAAAGTAGTACAGTCTAGTGGCTCAAAAAGGTAATAATGAAATACGGTATTTTCAATTCAGAGAAAGGGAAAGAAAAGCCACAGAAGCAGATAATGGCAGAATCCAGTAGAAGGATTAAGATGCACAGCACAGCCATTCACCCTGGAGCAAAGGAGAGCTCCAAGGGAATCTGATCATATTAAATGTGGAGCTAAAATTAGATGCTTGGAAAAGCAGATCAGGATGCAAAAATTAAAAATAGCTGCTGTATCTGCAGAAAGCAGTGGAGAATTAGATTTGAAGTCACCAGAGGAAGATGATTTAGGGGTTGATATGTATAAATGGGAAAAGAAAAAGGAGCTGGGAACAGCAGCATGTATAACAACTGATAGATCGCCATCCCAAAGCAGAGGGTGCAGCAGGTAAGACTACTGCTGCTTGACAAGACAAGAAATGACCCAGGGGACTTGGGACAGATAGCTGCTGATCTTGGGCCACAGAAAGCAAACACAGCTGCGGACTAGAGTGTGGACCTTCTAGAGACTATTTCAAACTTTGAATTGAATTGAAGTTAAATGAGCAAATTGATTAGAGCTTATGTTAACACCAGCTTTTACTCAAATTGCCGAGCAGACAGGTAAGAAGAAAATGCAGCTGGCAGCACTAACATTAAGTCACAAGCCAAGAAAAGACAGAGCACATTTATGAATAAGTGAGGAATTGCTCAAATATTGGCAGGATGTAATACCAAGTACAAACCACCCGTTGCTGATGGGGCGCAGGTACCTGCAGCCCTCCTGGCAGCCACAGCAATCAATCGGGTTCCTTGAACAGGGGATGGATTATAAGAACCAGCAGCCCAAATGTGCCCCCACTATTTGCAATGAGCACTGGTGTAGCAGAACAAGAGGGAACCTACCTAGAATCAGCTAGAAAAGTACTTTACTGAGTATTATGGGTTTCGTCCAGGAGAAAAAAAAAAAGGAGGTGGGGGGAAGAAGGGAAGTCCCTGTGTTGGCCAAGCAGGATCCACAGTGAAATAATAACTGAAGACATGGACAGCAGAGAATAGGATCTGGTTGAGGCAGATTTTCTTAAGGAAAGAATGCAAGAAAATATGGTTGGGTTAGCACAGATTTCTCTAGGTCCTAGAGTACTTGCCCTGGATCAAAGGGCAAAACCTTTGACTGTGTCCATATGGGCACAAACTTTAAGGATAGCACAACCTGGCTTTATAGTGCTGCCTTCCTGACTCAAGATGAAGAATAAAATATCCAGACAAGAAGAGTGCTACTGAGTGCAGACAAGTTGTTGGAAGTTGCAAGTGAAAAGTATGAAGAAAGCTTCTAAAAACACAAGTCAGAAGTTTTGATTTCTTTTTCCCTGCTCTAGATACTGAGTGTCCATAGGAGGGCAGTGTTACTAAGGGCACACCTGGATTCACTTGCCATGCCAGAAGAAAAGGGAATTCCACATTTGAGTCAGGATCTAAAATACAACTCCAAGTAGCTGTTGCTTAGCATACATGGACTTGGTTGTGGCCTTGAAAGAAACTGCTTCATTTGCTAGTATTTAAGAGGGGGATATGCACTCCTACCCTGCAGCATTCTTTTGAATAATGTCATTATTCAGGTTAATATTTAAAGGTAACTAAGCAGCAAACACCGGCCTCTGACTTTGTGACAACTTTGCTTTAGGCTATACAGCAAGTCTGCTAGGAATGAACACATCCTAAATACTGCCACAAGAATAAAGGTAGATGATCCAGAATGTCTGATGTGCAGTTGTGACTTGCTCAAGTGTCAGGCATTTGTGAGATCATCAGGGATTATCTTTACACAGCTTCCAAGAGTGAAATACCCTACAGCTCCCCAGGAGTTCGCAGCAGGGGGGCAGCCAAACCAGCATGGCACAGCACAGCATGGCCAAGCTCCCTAGCTTTCTGGGCTGCTCAGTTCTAGGTGATAGGGGAAAATAAAAAGTCTGTAGCTACCCTGTATCTTTGAGCAGGTGATGAACCAGCAGTCTTACAGCTTTTCACATCAAGAAGGCACCCATCCTCTTTTTTGCCTTCAGTGAGAGCTACACACCTATGCCTTCTGCTGCTAGCAATAGGGGGTGCGCAAGCAGAGACAGAGCCCTGATGAATTCACTGCACATCACAACAGCTCAGCTCTAGTACAATACAAGCTACTAATACTGCTGACCTGTCATTTTGGCAGTTCAGTGTCCTGGCTCCAGCCTGTGTTTAAGATGGACTTCCTTGCTGGGCTGGTAGTGGCCATAGCTATACAGATCCCAGGGTGACCCCATTGAGCACTATCTGCACTGGCCTCTGGAGATTTGACATCATCAGATGTCTCTTGGTTTTGAGTTCCTATGGCTTTTCCTCCAGGTTGGTGGTAAAGCTCTCTGCCACCACTGACACCATGCTAGCTCCCATGGCAGGGACTCTTCTGGGGGTTAGCACATACAGTATATGCATTTCTCAGCATTGTCACACAGGCCTGACCCTCAGATCACTGGTCACAGCACCCTAAACCACAAGTTATTTGGTTCCTTAAACACCTCCTAATACTGATGGGATTCTATTCTCTCCCACGAAGTTCCCTATTGCTATCCCATACTGACCCTCAGCTTCATTTTCCTTCACTGCCACCATCCAGTCTTTCTTCCCACCGTGGGTTTCTGATCACCGCTTCTCTCTCTAGTGTCACACCAGGCATCATACTTCGTTTCACTCGCTAGAGCCGCATAACTGTAGCCTGCTACCAGCAGAATTCATGCAGCATGAGAGGATTTTCATGAGCTGGCTCCACTGATGGCTGCAAGGGAGATTGCTGCCAGCTGAGGATATCTTACCTTTAGAGACCTGGCAGAGTTCCAGGCCCTTTGTTCCCTCAATACAGACAGATCAAGTGCACTGCATCTCCTGATAGCAATGGCAATTCTTGTGCCGTCAAGATAAAGCTGGTAAATCAGTCAAAGAATCTTCCCCCCCAGCCTCTCATGAGTAAATAAGACCAAGTATTTTGGTGCTGCCAGCATGAATGTGATGTCAATTCAAAGGCAAAGGCTGCTCAGCCCTTTGTGGGTGTCCAGGGTAAATGAGAGCAGCTGCTTGCTCCTGCTGCATGATGCTTTCCATTTCATCTCAGCTGCAGGACTCTAGCAGACATCAAAGCCAACAGTATTCAGCATCAGCCCCTCCCCCTTGTGAAGGAAAACAAGTCTTATCCTAATGAACCAGAAGGGGACATGTGGTTATTTTTCCTTTTTAAAATCTTGCTTGCTGTGGACTACACATCACGCTTACCTTGGCCTGCAGAGCCAGGATGCTGTTAACAGTTAGCTGTGTAGAGCATGCACATATACAGCTTTAATTTCTACAGAACATAACCATGTATCTGTTGATCTATATTTTACCAGCTATAGTCCCGCCTGCCATATGTGGTCTCTTTGTCTTCTGAAGGAAAGCACTCTGGGGATGGGACACACTGGTTTCATTGACAAAAAGCGTAAGGGAAAGTTTCAGCCCTATGGAGAACAGGAACATTCCTTTGAGTACATAAGAAATTTTTGTTGAAACAATTGATCATAGCATGCTAAGCTTTCCAACTCTGTTTCAGTTGTTGGCTAGACGTTAGCCAGCAGTGAGGCAGACAGATCCAATCCATTCCTCCTCTCATGTCTGCAAAAATACACACAATTACCATTGCCTAACTAAGCCATCCCAATGACTCTTAACAGGGCTATTTGTGACAAAGTCAGTTTGTCACAGGACTGAAGCTTCAGTTGGTAGGTAAGCACATACTAAATAGACAGGAATATAGTTTTGTTAAAAATGTTAAAGTTAATAAAACATGTTTTAGCCACATCATGTGTAACCATAAATCCTAAAGAATTATGAGACTGAAAAACTTAATCTATAATTAACAGGGTTTTTTTTCTTAGGCAAGATGAAAATCCATAGAAGTTTTAGATTTTAGGCTGAAACATATTTTAAGTGAGCATGCACAATGATGCAAACCAGGAGCCTCTAGCTAAAAGACAGAAAAACAGGGAGCAAAGACAAACAATGGCCTATCAACTGTTAGAAGAACCGAGATCATTACAAAGAAGGGACCTCTGATAAAAACTTGGTTTAACCTCCTGCTCAGAGCAGTGCTAACTTTGATCAGGTGACAAATAATAATTTGCTTCTGGTCTAGCTTTGAAATTTAAAAAATAGTAACAGAGTTACCAAAACATATAAATATTGACCTTTGTAACATTGTACCAGTGATCCTATCAAATTATTCGGAACACAGAACCGATGCAAGCAAAGAGGTCAGAAAGGACACTACAGACGTCCTTGTCAGCAGGGGTTCTTGAGAGGCAGGAGAACAGCTAGCGCAAGAGCACCTCAGAATGACACCTCCTTCCATTGATAATCAACTATCTGACTCAGTACTTCAAATCTCAGTAAAAGCTTTGTATTCTACACTAGCGAACACCAAAACATTGCGATTGCTATATACGCAGCCTTTACCCCAGTGTCACACTACACGTATAGCTCAGTGTAATTCTGCTGGGTAGGACCTGGTAGCAGAGATGAAAGATCACACTCACCTATATAGCTCAGTGTAATTCTGCTGGGTACCTGGTAGCAGAGATGAAAGATCACACTCACCTTCTATCATCAATACTTCCAGCGAAACTTCAAGACCCAGTTCAGACCACTGAGATGACAGACTACCCAGCCATAATTCATTTTCTGATGGCAAAGGAAATGCAAACAGCATGGGACTACTAGAAGAATGCATGTGCCCTGGCCTACTCGCACGTAACATCTGCCTGAGCAAGGACCTTGACAGAGCTGGGTCAATTACTGCATTAACACCAATCTGCTTAAAGACCTTTGAGTGAGAAGCTAAAAACCACTTCACTGTCAAAACCAGTTTCATCAGCCCTTTAGATCATAGCCCAGGGTTGCTATAAAAAAAAACCCCAAAAAACCCATAGTAGAAGTAACTGGTTTCATATCTTCTGAATATAAGAAAGAGATCATCCTTCCTAAACCCTGTGCCTCAGTCTTCCCCTGCTGAGAATTGCCTCTTGGGTTGCAGAAGGTCCAGGATACAGAGGAAGATCCTGAGAAGACATTACAGTTTAGAGTGCCATACTATCGATGCAAGAGTTGGAACAGAGTACTGCTTGTCCTTTATCATCCCTCAAGGGTGATAAGGTGGGGTAACAACTGTTACTTGAGTAACCACTGAGAAAAAGACAAACCTGTTTTCTTGTGGCAGTAGCACAGCTGGTGCTCTTAAACAGGAATCAGCAGAAGCTCATTTCTTTTGAATCCCTTATCCAGGAACAGGGAAGAAGCAGAAGAACATGCTTTTAGAAAAGGACACCCAAACATTGAACTTCTTACCTCTTCCAAAAGGAAATTCAAATGAAATTTGAGACAGTTATAGGTAATAAAAGCCCCCGCTTTGGGCTGACAGAAAGAAGTGCTTGGCAGCACCAGGCAGCTTTAGCCTGCAGGAGTGATAGATAGTCCTCTAGAAAAAAACCCAAGGCATCAGTGTAAAAACCCTTCTGTAGGACAGAACTCATTCAGCTAGCAAGGTCAGCCATAGCTAAAGCCATGTGCCAGAAGCTACAAAGCCAATACATCTGCATCGCTGTTACAGCAGCAAGGACCCAAGGCACGTTCTCTCAGCAGTCATACTTTTATTATATTCTTTGGACTGGAAGTTTACTATCAGAAAGTCAGTAGCTCTGGCACACTGAACAATTAGGATTTCTGTTATATACACACCATTATGTCTGTTTTTATCACAAACAGTCTAAACAAGTAAAAATTGAAAAGCTTGTTTATTAGATTTGTCAATACAAACATTCTTTCTGGGCAATTCACAGAGTCAGCTGTCTTAATAAAGAAGTCCACATGAGAAGAACCAAATACTGCTCCCAATGAATAAGCTGAACAACATCAGTATAGACTTAATCATATTCAGACATCTCCAGTTATATCCTTTCACACACAAGCATTGTTCATGCACCTCAAAAGGAATTCACAGAAGCCCAGACACAGGCAGTTAGAATGCATCAGCTTTGATTGCTACAGTATTTGTAAGAGTTTGAGGCCATACTTCCCCCTGTCCCCAAGTGTTCAAGTCCTCTATTGCACACATATACACTCATCTTTGTTAAATGAGTTTATAATGAAGCTATAAGCTATCTTCTTGTTCAGAGATTGTCCCAAGCCATTAAATATTAACATATTAAACACAGAAGTAACATCCTTGCAGACAGGCCTGTCAGCAGATTCGATACAGTAATCTGAATGGAGTATCTGGAAGCCTACATGTGATGGCTGCAACTGACAGAGCTCTGAGTTCTACTTGGATGGCTTTTACAAGGTATCAGTGATGAGAAGCTGCTGAACTGCATTTTCACATGCCCTAGTTACATTTACAATTCATTTTTCAGCCAAGGCTTGTTAGAACTAAAGAAGCTGCAGTAATAACCCAAACACAGCTGCTTCTCACCCATCCCACCTAAGAGGCTAATTTAAGAACCTGAAAAGGTCAGCATCCAGATCACCCCAACATCTTGCTGTCCAAAAACTGTAATAAAAAGCTACGCAACTTTGAAAGGCATAATATATTTCAAGATAATTAAACACTTCAGAGTACCCAAAACTTTATGTCAAACCACAGTACAAAACAAGTTTGTACGAAGTAGTATCAGTTATTATTGAAATAAATCCTAATGGCTCTTGGCAGTACAATGTTTTTATACTCCTCTTTGAAATTGATATATTCCTGGACTTTGAGAAATTCTGTTTGATTGGTTGTGCAGGTTGGTGTCCTTGTATACAAACCAAACATTTCCTCCCCATAAAACCATGTTAAGCATGCCAAACACCTGTAGGTGAAAAAAGGAGAGATTTTTTTTTTTTTTTAAAAGCCAGAATATGACTTCAAGGCAAGCCAGAAACAACCCCTATCTTTGTCACCTCTAACTTGGACAAGACATTTCCACACGCCTTAAAGTATTACAAGCTACTTTATCTGATTTCCAAAGAATTCTGTTGGTCAACTTTATCCTTTGCATGGAATTAGGCAAATTATTTTCAGTCATTTAGCATCTCTGCATATGCACATCCAGAGCACATGATTCATTATTACTGGGCCAATGAATAACAGCCAGAATTTTGAAAAGCAGGATTCACTGGGAAAAATCATACAATAAGCCTTATTTGCCCTGCTATAAAGAGTTCTTTCTATGAGCATGAGCTTTATATCATTGTATTACAAGGAACCTCTAATGTACAAAAAAAAGCTCAGTTGATGGAAAAGCTAGGTTCAGCACCAAAAGACAAAGCAGGAAGCACAGAGTTTCCTCCTTACTTATATCAGTCAAACCACTCTGGTGGCTCAGTAACATGTTTTAAGGTGATTTTGGCTCACTCAAATGTGTCTGGAAACGCTGCATCTAGCAGCTCTAGAGACAGATCCTACAAGTTGTTTCTCTTAATTTCTTCAAAGAAAAAAGAAAAGAAAAAATTTGGTCAGTGATTTAACACAGTATTAATGGGCCTGAAAGGCTGATAACTCATAAAGCAATCTTAACACATAAAGCAACACACACAACCAGTAGAACAGGGCTCTCAGGTGCCATCAGCTATTTCTAACACATTTATTGTACCCATATAGCAGAAGGCATACATACCACAGACACATTCAGCGTTCCCATGCTGGTCACAGAAGCAAAACGACAAGTTGTTCCTGGTGCTTTGCAAGATTCTATTCCTGGAATAATGCTGGCCCCTGTGGACATTTTGATGTCAGCAAGTGCCTTTGCCCAAGCAAAAGTACTGACCAGCCACAGAAAGGCTGTTATGACAGTGATAGCCAAGTCCTACAGAAGAGAAGTACTCATTATTATGTTAAAAAGATTTGCATGAATGTACATAAGAGAGCAAGGCAGAGACAGTATCAATTATGTCACCAAAATAACTGCATCAGTGCTAATGATCACAAGCAAATTTAGCCATTAACAATATTAACAACACAAGATATATTCTGTATTGATAATCAGCTACAAAACTATATGCCTTTTGCATCTATCAAGCATAAGCAATCTTATCCTTTGTAATAAATTAGTTTCTAAAATTAAATGCCTAGCACTTATGTTATAAACATTTAAGTCAAACTTTAGTAAAGTGGGGGTGGCAGGGGAGAAAGGGCAGAGGATTTAAATCTGGATAGCTGGTATGCCAAGATTGGCTTGAGAGATTGCTAGGTCTGTTTCTGGGCACACTCTGAGACTTCTAATTCTGAGGATCAGAGCTTTGATATTTAAGGTGACTAAAATTCATAACTATTTCTCCTCTGCCAATTGCATCTGCACAGCTGGTGCTCTACACAGGGAAGAGTCCCAGAAACTAACAAAGGAGGTTCCACCTGTGGAACAACTATATATTCAAATACATGATACAAAAGAAAAGTTGTGATGAAGACACTGTTCACCTGAGAAGGTGGAAGTGTGTTTCACTCTGCTTCAATAACTGCATAAGGTATGATGCCATGGATGTTCAAGGCTTTGGGTGCCCTTTTCTGCTTGAGTGGTGTAGTGACTAGTCTGAGATACTGGTATTCACATTCCATCTACCTTTTGGAACTACTGAATATTCATAAGTTATTCAGATACCCTTGTATTAGCAGTATTTCTCATCTCTTTGTAGTTTCAAAGACAAAATTAAAATATCTTAGTATTACTTACAGTTTGTGGAAACTTGCTGTTTCGCTGGTACACATGCTTATATCCAATATATACCACAAGGGCAGCAGTGCAGTAGAGGAACACCAACACTGCAAGTGTAACAAAGAACTGTGCGGAAGAAGAGAAGTTGCCCACGAGATGGACATCAGTCCAAGTGCCGCCACAGAGTTTTGGGTCTGGTGCACTAAATACAACAGTATTCAACCTGCAGAGATGATATCCTTCATGTAGTTAGAATTTGCTGTATAGTGGAAGCTACATACAGTCGTGCTTCACAATAACAGCACTTCAACATTGCGGTGGTTTAAGTTTACTCTAAAAGACATTTTATTTTTGTATAATGTATTAGTTACACAACACAAAGATTTGTCAAGATGTCTGAAGACTTCCCTATCCTACATTGAGATATGCAATAGCAACTTCAGGAGAAGACTCTTAATCTTGTCTTTAGAGCAAGTGAAGAAAGAAACCCCAATTTGGAATAAGACTTAACAACACTGTTTGAGAGACTGGCAGTTAAACAGGGGCATTGGGACTTAAAAGGCACTGAGTTGCATTACAGCTACAAGAAAATGCATGCACATGAAGTTCTATAAAACCTGTGTGAGTAGCAGCAACTACTTCGTGACCAGCACAGAATCATTTCAGACTCCCACTCTCCCCTCCAAGTGCTGTTACAATGCTGGGTTTTGTGACCAAATTCTATACTTCTGTAATTGTTTTTACTAGCTGGCCTCCGAATCCATTTCTATACTTACACCTATGCTAATCAAACACCTGTGGACTCTGTGCTTGTTGTAACTGTGCAGCTGTAAGAACAAAGAGGAAGCCTTCCCCCTCATGCTCCAGGAAAGGAGCTTGTCTCTACAAGAGCACTACAATGACAGTGGAGTATTTAGTTTTTATGTACCCAATGCCCTCACCAAGATTGTAGTGGAATAAACTGAAAAGTAAATATTTTCCATTCAGCCTTTAAACAAAAAAGTGATAATGGCACATCAAAAAAAAAATCAGATAATCTGGGCCTCCAAAGCAACTACAAATTGATGAAGAAATAGGCTGTTACAATTAATTGTATTGTTTTGCTTATTAACTACCTTCTGTGGCATTCATACGCTGCTAGAATAGAGCTTAAGGTAGAGTGATACAAAGCAGTAACACAGCCTATTGCCATTTCTACCTACTTCTTTCTATAAGGCACCAAAACCCACAATGCTTTGAAAAATTACAACTAAATATTTATTTATTGCTACTACAGAGAAACCCAGAGGTTTCATGTGTACATTCAGATATATACAATAAGTACATATTCATAAGGGAGACAAGGAAAAAATGAATAATAAATAATTAGTGTATAAGTGACAACTGAAGAGCTAATACTCACCTGAAAGGATAAGCAAAAGCAGCTGTAACTGTTTTGTTTACCACACCTTTACAGGAAACCAGAAGGGTAGTTTCACCTTGAAAGCCTCCACATGTGGCAAAAGCAAAGATTGAAAAAATCTATAGGAATTGATACATAAACATATTAGCGCACACCACTAGAGCTCAAAGGAAATAAGTTCAACTTTTAGCTGAAACAGCTAATGAAGGCAAGAAATAGGGACAAAGTTAGCAACAGTAAAGTATGAAGTGATGTCAAGAGGTAACAAAAACATGAGCAACACCACTAACAAAAGCCTATTTGAAGTTCTTTTTGTTCATGTTTTTCTTAGCTCTACAGCAAGAGTTTTTTGTTTTGTTTTTTTATGCTAAAATCCAGCACAGTTACCTCTTGCAACTGGTGAGGGAAGTATTTTTAGGAGTCTCATACATCCACAACTATAGATTAGAGCAGCTAGAAGGTACGTGCTCAGAGCATTGCACATCAGCTTGACTGAGTAGCTTGCTTTCCCTTTGTTCACTAGCAAAACCCTAGACCCCCCAATAATCAGAACACACCATAGCACAATTTACTACAACAAACTTCTGATTAACACATAGGTTTTATGTATCGGCAGAACTATTCCCTCCCAGTCAGAGGGCTTGGCCTTATGCTGAACACCCACCACCAGCAACACAAGGCTGGAAGCAAGCAGCCCATTAGCACACACCTCCTCAGGCCTACCCAGCCCAGGCACAGGAGCAAAGCCAGGCCTGGGAAAGGAGAAGAAACAGCCCCACAAGAAGAACGAGGCCTCCACAGCCCCACTCACCCACTCGAGGACCTTAATGAAGCCCAGAGGCTCCAAGAGCAAGCCAAAATCCACCCGCAAGCCAGCCATCTTGAGGGACACAAGAGGAACCAGCAGAAACCCAGACCAGCACCTGCCCACAGCTCCAGCCTGCACAGGCACCTCCTGGGCTGGCCCCTCCCCCTCTTACCTCATACCTGGGCTGGCCCCTCCCCCTCTTACCTCACACCTGGGCTGGCCCCTCCCCTTCTTACCTCACGCTGGGGATGGCCCCACCCCCTCTTACCTCACGCTGGGGCTCTTCAGCCCCAAATCAGTGGGAGGGGAGAGCCCAGCTGTGTGGGGTGGGTGCCACTGCCATGGAGGACCTTGTCCATGGGCAGGGGAAACAGCGCAGTAAGTGTCACAGGAAGGAACAGCTTCGGCCATTTTGTGGAGTGAGGCAGCAGTGACGTCCATCCTTCATTCCTTCCCCGGGAGGCTGAAGGGGCTGTGACTGGCTGAAGGTAAAAGGTGCTGCGGCAGCAAAAGCCGTGAACGCTGCAGCGTCAGGGCTGTGCGTCCTCAGGGTCAAGCCTGGCAGGAGGGACGGCGGTGGGCAGGCAGAGGACAGCATGCTTCGGAGGTTCATCTGTGCCATACCTTAATTTTGGGCTTAATGATTTTATTAGCAAAAAAGGCAGAGGCTCTTGACAGTTCATGTGCAATGGAAGCTTGCTGAAATCTCATCTGATTTTTTAAGCTTTAAATAATTTTTCTGATTTTGCTCTGTTGTTGATATGTTAATCTTTGGTGAAACCGAAGAGCTAAAACTCGTGCTGAGGAAGATTTAAGGCCTGTGAGAGGCTGCCCTCCACTCTACACCCCGACTGGAGAGCATGGCTAGCCGAGGCAGCCAACAGACAGCACTCGCTGCAGCAGTTTCCTGGCTCTGCTTCAGAATCTTCTAGAAGCTGCTTCTGGGATTGCTGGGGGCCTCCTGGGAACCCTCTGAGGAACATCAGGCTCTCTGGTGCTGCTCTCAGGAAGGGATAGCTGTGGGAAGCTGTGGCTGCTTCTAGCAAGATCTAACTGATCCGCCATCTTCTAGCAGGCTCTGTGAGCTGCTCGGGGCTGAAGGGTGCTGGGGGGTTTTGTCCCAGCTGAGCCTGGCAGCAGGTGCTGAGGACATGCCAATGGAAAGGGTGGCTTGGAGCACAGCTCCCGGTTGTAGTTAGTGGGTGCAGCAGTTTGTGCAGAGGGGGCCAGAAGCCTTTGCAGAGCAGCATATGCATGCTCAGCTGTGGCGGTGGTGGTGTGCTGTGGGTCACGGTCCCCAGCGCTGTCTGGATCAGCTGTCCCTGGTGTGTCAGAAGCCTTGGCTCAGACTAAGCTGCTGAGGGGTGGTGCAGCTCTCCAGTCCTGGGGCTGGGGAGGGGTGCCTGGGCACTCTCACTGTGGCTGGGAGATGCAGGCTTCTTGCCTGCAGGAGGTGTGCGTAGGTAGAAGGTGTGTGTCACCAGGAGCTGTGGGGGGAGGTCAGCAGCCTACACAGCATCAGAGGTGATGAGAAAGGGATCAACTGGATCTTCTCTGAGACCCTACAGCTTCAGGAAGCTGAATCCACTGCATTCCTATAGGAGGGGCAGGCATTGGGTTAGGAAATGGAGACTCCCATGATGGTGAAGGCTGGAAGCTTGTGATTCCTGGCACCAGGAGGATGGCTGCAGCTGCAGATCTGCAGCTACAGAACAGAGTTTGTACCCTGGTAGCAGACAAGGGGTTGGGAGCTTTCTCCAATGAAACCTCCATGGCAGCTGGGCCTGAGGTACCACAGGAGCACCAGGAGGAAGAGGTGACTGACAGTAGAGGGAAACTTCCTCCTGCATGGGATGAAGGCCCCTACCTGCTGACCTGACCTGCTGTCTAGGGAGGTTTGCTGCTCAACGGGGACTTGGATCCAGGATGTTGTGGAGAGACAAGCTTCAAACTATTAATCGCTGCTGCTCTACCACGTGGGCACCAACAATACTGCCAGAGGAGACCTGGAGCATTTCAAACATGAATACTACATTGTTCTGGGGTAGGTGGTTTTCTCTTCAAGCAGAAAAGGAGGAGAAGGGCTTGGAGGAGGAGTGAAAAGATCCTGCAGGTCAACAATTGTTTGTGCAGCTGATGTTGACAAAGTGGATTCAGCTTTTATGACCATGGAACCTTCTCTGAGGACTCAGGACTATTCAGAAAAGATAGGATCCACTTGACCAAGTAGAGCAAAAGCATCTTTTCCAACAGGCTGGCCAATCTGCTGAGGAGAGCTTTAAACTAGGAGTGATTGACTGAGCATGAGGGGAAGAGATGATGACACACATTAAGTGAGGAAGTGTGGTGTACCCTAAGCAAAGGGTACAGGATGACATGATTTCAGAGAGAGACTCTGAAAACAAGAAAACAGGGCAGAAGTTGCCCCCCAAGTGTACGTATACATATCTATAGAACAGCATTATGGGGAAGCTCTCATACCTTTTGTGGGAAGTCATCATGAGAGAGTGCTTGTCTAAAGTGCCTGTATAGTAACACATGCAGCATGGGAACAAACAGGAGGGACTGGAGGTCTGTGTGTAGTTGCAGGGCTATGATCTCATTTGGATCATGAAGACAGCATGGGATAGCTCATGTGACTGGAGTGCTGCCATGGATGGATCTAGGCTTCTTAAGAAGGACAAACCAGGATGGTGAGGTGCCCTTTATGTGAGAGAGCAGATGAGCTAGCTGAGAGTTTATGGGCTAGGATTAGGAGGCAGAACAACATGGGTGATGCTACTGTGGCTGTCTACTACAAGCTCCCTAATCAGGAAGAAGTAGAGGAGACCTTCAGATAACCAAAAGCTGGCCCTGGTCCTCAAGCGAAACTTTAAGTACCTGCTGGAAGGGCAATGCAGCAAGGCACAAGCAATCCAGGAGGTTTTTGGAGTGCAGCGATGATAGCCTACTCACACAGGTGATGGAAGAGCTGACAAGGTGAGGTGGTCTATGGACTTGATACTGACAGATAAGGAAGGACTGGTCAGGGATATGGAGGCTGAGGGCAACCTTGGCTGAGTTTGCTCTGTGACAGATATTACTACTGTGAGTAAGTGGTGGGAGGTCAGCCAAGGGTGGGAATACAAGAGGAAGCTTCCAGGTTGGGGAATACATGTGAGAATGGTAGCAAAGCATCAGTCTTTCAGCTGGCCTGGGGCTGCACTGCTGCAAAACATTGGCAGCAGGGTCTGACTTTCTCACACAGTTTGCCTCTCTGTTCAAGGAGGATTTTCGATCCTATCTTTCTGTACAATGAGCAAGAAAGGTGCTGAGATCTGCCTACTGCTACGGGCTCCTGAAGGTAGTCCAAGTTTAAAGCTGTGGGAATGATGGCTCTTCCCTTTCTTTCACTGCTACATTACAAATAGAGCTGCTTCCCAGCCTGGCAGCCTCCTCCCTGGCTGGTGTCTTCTTTGTTCTCATCTGTGCTTGTGAGCATACTATGGACTGTGCACACAAAATATGATCAATCCCCAGTTGTCGAATGTTGATGTGCTTGTCCTCGAGGGTTATATAAATTCTTAAAAAGAATAGAATAGGCTCCTTTATTACATGAAAATGACATCATTGATACTTCAAAATAGAATGAATTACTACTGATCCTGTTAATTCCAGTATCTGTAAATGGCTTTTAAATATGATGTAACTGTAAGCTTGCTAGCATCAATACTAGGATCATAGAATCATAGAATCACTTTGGTTGGAAAAGACCTTTGAGATCATCGAGTCCAACCTTTAACCTAACCCTGCCATCCCACCACTAAACCATGTCCCTAAGCACCTCATCTATCCTTCTTTTAAATACCTCCAGGGATGAGGACTCTACCACCTCCCTGGGAAGCCCATTCCAGAGCCTGACAACCCTTTCGGTGAAGAAGTTTTTCCTAATGTCTAGCCTAAACCTGCCCTGGCGCAGCTTCAAACCATTCCCCCTCGTCCTATCATCTGTTACCAGGGAGAAGAGACTGACCCCCACCTCACTACAGCCTCCTTTCAGGTAGCTGTAGAGGGCGATCAGGTCTCCCCTCAGCCTCCTCTTCTCCAGACTGAATAACCCCAGTTGCCTCAGCCGCACCTCGTATGACTTGTGTTCCAGACCCCTCACCAGCTT
>NW_009260125.1:2684984-2689519 GCF_000687185.1 Egretta garzetta
AGCACTCTTGGGTGGATCCCATCCGGCCCCATAGACCTGTGGATGTCCAGGTGGCACAGCAGGTCAAAGACTGCTTCCTCCTGGATTATGTGGGGTTTATTCCGCTCACCGTCCCCATGTTCCAGCCCGGGATGCTGGGTACCCTGGGGATAACTCGTCGAGCCATTAAAGACCGAGGCAAAGAAGGCGTTGAGTATCTCAGCCTTTTCCTCATCTTTAGTGGCAATGTTCCCCCTTGCATCTACTAGAGGATGGAGGTTCTCCCTGGCTCTCTTTTTACTGTTAACATATTTATAAAAACTTTTCTTGTTATCCCTTGCAGCAGTGGCCAGGTTAAATTCCAGCTGGGCTTTTGCCTTTCTAATTTCCTCTCTGCATAACCTGACAAGATCCCTGTACTCTTCTTGGGTTGCGTGCCCCTTCTTCCAGAGCTGGTAAATTCTCCTTTTTTTCCTTAGTCGCAGTAGTAGACCTCAAGATAGCTATTAATGTATGAGCTTGCTGTTAATATCAACTTACAGATTAGTGACTAATTAAGAAATGATGACAAGTTGGCCTGTCTATTGGAATCTCCAAGAATATGCATTGGTGGGTACAAAGCACACCTGGTGCAGGGTGCACTGGAGGGTGAGGGTACCTGCATAGCTACCTGTGGAGGTTTCCTTGGCGGGGTGAGGCCATTCTCCAAGTGCTCAGGGAGCTGGGAACGGGGTACCAAGCCTCCCAGGACTCCAGCAGAGTGCACAGGAATCATCAAGCATGTGCTAAATTTAATTTTTAAAACGTTGCATTGTCTGAATTCTGTCATGGGATTAGAGCACTCCCAGATGTGCGTAGGCTTTTGAAGCACAAAAGTGATCAGCCGCTCTTCAGAGCAGGCTACTAAACCACTCTTAGTGCTGTTAGAAACCACGGCAGGGTATCACAGGAAAGGGAAACCCCAAGATGGTAAGAGGGGCCTAAACCACCAGTCTGTAGAATGGCACCTTGCATTTCCAGGTGAAGGTGACAAGATCTGTGAGGGTCCAGACCTCCTGTGTGTGCTCTGGCGTGGTCTTGGACCCAGCCTTGAGTAAGCTCCATCTCCTCCAAATGCATTGCTCTGCGGTGCCATCGGCCCTTAGTATGGCAGGGGCAGAGCTGTCTGCATAAGCCTTCATCCTACGGCTTTGGGGGTGCTTTAGATATGCTCAGCAAAGGCTGTCTGAGTACCTTCAAGATAAGGTTTAAGACAATAAAATTAGTTATCTCATTAGTTATAATGAATTTATAATCTGACTTCATAAGATATGTCATTGATGTTGCAAGGGGAGAAAAATAAGCTGTAATTTTGGTGCTGAAATTAATCCCTCTTAAATGCAATGGAGTTGAACAGTGGGTGCAAGTTAGGGAACAAGGCCACAGCAGAGCTGTGCAAGTCTCCTAGGGTCTCTTTTATGGGGTTATGGTGATGGCACAACTAAAACGTGCTTTAGTTTGGGCTGTGCAGGTCTTGTACGATCAAAGTCCAGTGGCGGAGCCTGTGGAACTGACAGTGTTTTTTCTGTATTTCATGGTGGTGTTTCTAAAGCAGCTGGTGAAACACCCTCTGCTCTTGTAAGGGTCTGTCATAGAATTAAATGAGCAGTGTCCAATCCAGGAAAACATACCCTATGGGAGACTGTCTGTGCTCCCTACTTTCCATACAGTACGTGAATCTCACAAAAAACTCCCCACGATCCAGACAAGCAGTGCTGAGGGTCCAAGCCACCTTGGTTAGCTTAGCTGCTTGAATAGCCAGTGCCTTTAAGGAGTAAAATAGGAATATAAAAAAAGGGACAGACCAAGATAAAAGACAGAATATCTATTTGCTCATCATCTCCACATCCTCCATGCCCAAGGAAAACTGTTCCATATATAAGTGGCATATAAAGTCTTGTTTCAGTCTAAATGAACAAAGCAACTCCCTGCCCCCTATCCAATATATCTCAGTATATTTTTTTCTTTGTCTTCCTTCTTCACCGTCTTCTACTTAAACACTATAAGCAATGTATCGTCCTAAAAATATATATAGGCACTTGTTTGATTCCTCTCCTTTTCCACATGTCAGTTAGTTAAAAGCATTTCATTATTTAAAACATTCTTCACAAATGCTCTCAGCCCTGATTGATGGTTTTTTTCCTCCCCCAAGTCTTCTCAGGTGTCAGATGTCTGGTATGGATGTACTCTGAACTATATACAATGTTCTAACTGTGGGCTCATTAATTCAAAATTGGCAAAGGCTCTTAATTTTTCACTCCATATAACTTATCTCTCCACTGGGGTTAAAAGTACTTTGGAACATTTTTGCTAGTGGATTGCATTCCAAAGTGATATCAAACACTTTAAATATAGGTAACACTTCTACAGGGCTAATTTCATAAGCTGAAACCAATTCTGAATCGAATCTCCGCAAGAAAGCATTTAAGGAGGTAGACTGTATGCTGTTTAAGAGCACCAAAAAAGCCCACTACAGAAAAAGACAGTTATTTTGCTTGGAAAATCAGTTTAGCTTAGAGAGAAAGTGACAGAAGTGTAAAAATTATATCATTAAGTGGGAGAAAGGAGAAGTTGGTAATAACGAATATAAATTAGAAGGCAGCCTATTGCAGAAAAGTGATAAGAAAGTGAATGGACCAAGGGACCAGTATATGGTCTACAGCCTTGCAGACAATAGCAACGCATTTTTGAAACACAGGAGGAAGAAAAGAGATTATACCAAAGTGAATAGACAGAAATGATGGAAATCAACTGAAAAAAAAAAAAAGAAAGAAGAGGCAGGAATGGCCAATACTATATTCTGTGTTTGGGGAAAAGCAGGAAAGTATTAATATGCTAATCGTGTAATAAATCCTTTCCACTCCAGCAGGGCTCAGGGGAGTATTGAGTCACATCTGCTAAAGCTTTTCTATCAGCTGTCAATACCCAGCAACCCCAGTTTGGACAGGGCTGATAAAGGAGCTCTCTTAATATGAACAATGATTGCCGGTCATCTTGGAAACGCCAGTCAAGATCCAGATGTCTGATGTTACGGCAATATAGGCCTATCCATTTATCAGTAGTCCTAAGCAAAAAGGTGGGGTGACTGATGCAGAACCCTCTTGACAGAGAATTAAATTAGAACCATATAGTTTAATGTCAAGCTACATGGTCATTTGGGAGTTAGTTTTTGCTGATTGGCCTATGTTTAAGCCTGTGCTTAAGCAGCGATCAAAAGACTGGGCTGATGCAGTTCATAGTTGCCATTGTAGCATACCAGATATTTGACCTAGTGCTTGATGAATCTACGAGGGCGTAAAACTGATGTGAAACACTGATTTAATTAGAAACTAGGTAAGTGATAGGTCTTAAACTGAAAATCAATATGATTAGTGAAAAAAAAATTCCCAATATTCTGAGTCCCATTCTTTGGAGAATAAAAAGGAGGACAAAACTGTGAGGTTTATATAGCTGGTCTCATGGTGTCTGATGAGGCTGTGGGAGAGACCCTTGGGATTCCTGGCTGCCCCGGGGTGACTAGTCTCCAGCAGAGATGGCAAAGCACTCGTGCCCCTGTGCAAGGAGTGAGTGAGCTTCCTCTGGAGCATTGCACAGCGATCTCATTTACTAATGCTGGCGGAAGATCAATTCAAGCTACCTGGATGATTAAGGGTCACGGAGAGCTCATTTTCTTAGACTGAAAGAGCTTGGGTGGTTTCACTTAGCAAAATGAAGGGTAACTGAAGGTATTACTGCTGGCTCGAAGTGCACCAAGGAATAGGCTCAGGGAAGGCAGAGATTTATTCTAAAAGACAGTTTTACTACAGGGATCGCTGCATATAATCAAAGTGTATAATTTATGCTGTACATAAAGAGTAAGTATGAGATTCTGGAAATGTCTTCCAACAGAAGGCAAACACTGGAGGCTGTTCGAAGAGGCAATTCAGAATAGTTGTGATATTGTTGCTTGTGATAGCAGTGGAAAAACCCTTGATGATTCATGATGTTTTTTTCCCATCCTAATCCCCTACATAGTCCAAACAAGGATTAATTCAGGGAAGTCCTGAGCTCTGTGTTTATAGATAAAGCAAGAGTGGATGATTAAGTTAATACTTATCTGGCAGGGGGGACACCATTGCATGGGACTGCACTGTCCACAGTACTGTCTGTTCAGCAAGTCTGCTGTAACTTTGGAAATGCCAGGTGGGGAAAGTGCTTTTTTTCCTCCCAAATGAAATAAATCTCACCTGCCAAATAGCTGTATACAGGTAGTTTCTTGTGATGTAATAGGCCGCATTTTTCAGTCCATTTTGTTTGCTATCTGTCTGGTTTTTAGCATCTTTGCATCATTTTATTTGCTTGTGCACTCTGATGTTTTAAATCTTTCCTCTTTAGACCTGTTAGTATATTTATTATTCCATTTATTTGTCTCTTGGCTCTCTGATAGCTCCCTGATTTCTGTGGCACCCCTTTGCCTTTTCTCCAAGACTTTGGAAATCCCTGTTTAATGTTGTCTTCTGCTAAAAGTCCTTGAGACA
>NW_009260125.1:2692986-2700930 GCF_000687185.1 Egretta garzetta
GGCTCAGGGGAGTATTGAGTCACATCTGCTAAAGCTTTTCTATCAGCTGTCAATACCCAGCAACCCCAGTTTGGACAGGGCTGATAAAGGAGCTCTCTTAATATGAACAATGATTGCCGGTCATCTTGGAAACGCCAGTCAAGATCCAGATGTCTGATATTACGGCAATATAGGCCTATCCATTTATCAGTAGTCCTAAGCAAAAAGGTGGGGTGACTGATGCAGAACCTTCTTGACAGAGAATTAAATTAGAACCATATAGTTTAATGTCAAGCTACATGGTCAGTTTTTGCTGATTGGCCTATGTTTAAGCCTGTGCTTAAGCAGCGATCAAAAGACTGGGCTGATGCAGTTCATAGTTGCCATTGTAGCATACCAGATATTTGACCTAGTGCTTGATGAATCTACGAGGGCGTAAAACTGATGTGAAACACTGATTTAATTAGAAACTAGGTAAGTGATAGGTCTTAAACTGAAAATCAATATGATTAGTGAAAAAAAAATTCCCAATATTCTGAGTCCCATTCTTTGGAGAATATAAAGGAGGACAAAACTGTGAGGTTTATATAGCTGGTCTCATGGTGTCTGATGAGGCTGTGGGAGAGACCCTTGGGATTCCTGGCTGCCCCGGGGTGACTAGTCTCCAGCAGAGATGGCAAAGCACTCGTGCCCCTGTGCAAGGAGTGAGTGAGCTTCCTCTGGAGCATTGCACAGCGATCTCATTTACTAATGCTGGCGGAAGATCAATTCAAGCTACCTGGATGATTAAGGGTCACGGAGAGCTCATTTTCTTAGACTGAAAGAGCTTGGGTGGTTTCACTTAGCAAAATGAAGGGTAACTGAAGGTATTACTGCTGGCTCGAAGTGCACCAAGGAATAGGCTCAGGGAAGGCAGAGATTTATTCTAAAAGACAGTTTTACTACAGGGATCGCTGCATATAATCAAAGTGTATAATTTATGCTGTACATAAAGAGTAAGTATGAGATTCTGGAAATGTCTTCCAACAGAAGGCAAACACTGGAGGCTGTTCGAAGAGGCAATTCAGAATAGTTGTGATATTGTTGCTTGTGATAGCAGTGGAAAAACCCTTGATGATTCATGATGTTTTTTTCCCATCCTAATCCCCTACATAGTCCAAACAAGGATTAATTCAGGGAAGTCCTGAGCTCTGTGTTTATAGATAAAGCAAGAGTGGATGATTAAGTTAATACTTATCTGGCAGGGGAGACACCATTGCATGGGACTGCACTGTCCACAGTACTGTCTGTTCAGCAAGTCTGCTGTAACTTTGGAAATGCCAGGTGGGGAAAGTGCTTTTTTTCCTCCCAAATGAAATAAATCTCACCTGCCAAATAGCTGTATACAGGTAGTTTCTTGTGATGTAATAGGCCGCATTTTTCAGTCCATTTTGTTTGCTATCTGTCTGGTTTTTAGCATCTTTGCATCATTTTATTTGCTTGTGCACTCTGATGTTTTAAATCTTTCCTCTTTAGACCTGTTAGTATATTTATTATTCCATTTATTTGTCTCTTGGCTCTCTGATAGCTCCCTGATTTCTGTGGCACCCCTTTGCCTTTTCTCCAAGACTTTGGGAAATCCCTGTTTAATGTTGTCTTCTGCTAAAAGTCCTTGAGACATTTTTCACCTCATGTGCCATTCATCTATAATATCCAAGCAAGTTTTAAGTTCTGTGGTTAATACAAGTTAGATTTTCTGAGACACTACTGAATTTTAAAAAATAAGTTCTAGGTGTTTTAGACTGCCTTTGTTTCATTTAGTCATAGCAGCTTAGTTACTGCTGAACTATTATGTTGCTTATCAGTACCCTTGCTGCCTTGAATATTCTACTGCTGCATGTGTAAAAATTCTTGTTATTCCCTTTGATCTGAGATGAAGCCACTGAAGGGCAGACAGCCACGTGCCCTACTCCCCCCGTTTCTGCGAGCATTTCCCAAGGGCAGGAGGGAAGGCAGCCCTTCCCAGAGGGGCAGTAGCTCCTCTGGAGGATGCTTCAGAGCAGAAGTTGCTCGTAGCTGCTGCCTCCCAGGCAGTGTGATTTCCGTGGGGGATCACAACCTACAAACGAATCCTGTGGCTTTAATTTGCATAGCTCATCACTTTGTAGGTGTTAACTAGGTAGCTGTGGGACCCACCCTGCATAGTATGCTGATACGTGCCTTGTTCTGTAACTACACCTTGGAAAGTCATCGCTGAAGACAGAGTACTGGAATACAGCAATTAACTGTAAAGGACACAGAAGATGATGTATGCGCTTAGAATAAAATAGAAAGTCTAAATGACGCTGTAGACTCATGAATCTTCAGCCAGAATTAATTTAGTTGCTTACTGGAAGGGTTTTATTTGGGAGTGCCGAGTGGCTGCAGAACTGTGGAGACAGGATCCTGTTCTACCATCTAGTGGCGTACTGTGGTAGTGCAGGCTGTGGAAATTGCCCATTTTCAGGATAATTATATTATATTATTATTATATTATTAATATAATAATTTATTATTAATTCCTGTTTGTAATCCGTGAAACCAAATAGAATTTCTTGGATGAAGGGAAGACATTAAGAATGCCACAGATGCCGATTTAAAGTAGAAAGCATGGAGAAAAGGAGGTAGAACATATTCTTTGCTCCAGCCAGACCAGTTAAGCTTGGTGTGGGCATCAGTAGCATTCCTTAATATACATTAGTCTCACTAAAGCCTAGCATTTACTACTACATGTGAGCTGTATCTTATGGTAAAGCAGACCTCTGTAGTGCTATTATTAATTTACTTTTTGATGAATCTAGAAATCAACACCCCTTCCCCCCTCTTCGTTTTCTGAAGGCAATCTCTGAGACCTAACCTCCTAAGTTCAGTTTTGACCCTATCATGCTGCTTTCAGGCAATATCTGTCCATCAGTACTTCAGCCCGCTGCTGTGTTTTCTAGTGCTTTATGTGCTGCTTGGTTGGCGCTGCCAGTTAAACAAACCTACTCCCTCCGTGGCTGCACTGTTCTCTGCAGAAGTTCATCGTCTCACACATTTGAACAGCTCAGGATGAAAAATAAACCCATTAATAGGTTATTTTTTGTACCAAACAGATGTGACAAAGCTTGTGCTGACACAAAACAAGAGGTAGTTTGGGGACAGGAACAAGCAGCTGGGGGGTGGGAAATACCATTTTCTCAGCTACCTTAGGGATTTCTCCTTAAGCAAAGGCCAAATGATAAAAGAGCTGTCCCGCACAACAGACATCAGGTGTCCCACTGCGACGGAAATGAAGATAGTTCCCTGTCGGAACAACAGCCTAGCAGTCTTCTGAACACAAAGAGCAGGAGAATTCGTCTCCAAGCAGAAAATGCAGGTAGGACAGAATCCCTTGGGAAGTCCCAAATATACTGTACCATCCTGAATTAGACTCAGGATCAAGTCAGAGCTGTCTACCAGCTTCAGGTTTCAAAGGGCCTGTTGTAGCATACTGAGTCTGAGAATTAAAAACTTTAAAACGTGTCCATTTATCTGATGGATGGATAAAATGCAGCATCTGCTCTACATGCTGAACTAATGCTGCTATGCTGCTGTGCAGCTAATGCTGCTATAAAAATTGTTTGCATTTCTAACCAAATCTCATTAGAAGTTTATGTATAATGAATTCTACAACTGAGCTGAATGCATTACTTTTTTATTTTTTATTTTTCTTGAAGGTTCCTGATTTCCCAACTGTTGACAAAGGATGTGTTAATGACATCATTATGAAGGTCTTTTGTTTACTGTTTTCTTCAACAAGTAGTAATTTTATTGACTTTGGCAGAGAGATCGGTGGTTTGCATGATTTCAATAGATTTTGTGACACAGAGGCATAATATAAACCAAGATGTTCCAGGATAAACAGGACTATTACTACCAGATGGAAATTGTCCTGAAGCATTATTGGACTTGAAAAAACAAAAACATCTTAGGAAAAACATTTTAGGAGTCAGTTTAATCATCTTGAAAACAATATCTAAGTATAAAATACTGTTTTTTGAGAAAACAGTGGAAGCATATAAATAGTGATTATTTCAGATCTTACTACTTTATTGTCCAAGCACATATTTAGAATATGTTAGTCTTTAAAAGGCATGCCAACACACTTGAGCTAGTGAGCAAACTATGCAAAGTAATTTGAATCTGAAATGAGATATTTCTGATTATAAAACAAATAATGGCAGCTGAAACTGAGAAGATACTCTGGTAGCGAACTTAAATGCACATGAACTTAGAGACAGTAGATATTGGCCGACCTTATTTGTAGAACTGGTCAAATGATTAATTGTGATTTACAGATGAATTCTAAATTTATCCCAGTAACAATAGCTTATGTAATCAGTGGATAATGAGCCCTGACACATGACAGGTTTATAACTCAAATCCGGGTCACGGACATCAGGCCACAAAATAAAATTAATCTATTTAACAGTACAAATATTTTTCATCCTAAATGGTGAGAAAGGAAGTCTTGTGTACTTGGGTGGAATAGCTGTACGCAAATACAGATGGTCAGGCAGGTATCATTTGTCTGCCAAATGAGATGCAATAGATATTCTTAAAGAATCCGTTAACAATTTGGAAGCAATGAAATGCACTGGGTAGATTGTATCTTTTAGATGACAAATTACAAAAATACATACAGATCAAGTAAAATGTAAACAGCAATGAGAAGTAAAGTGAAAACTGAAATAGAGGGCATCATAAAATTAAAGTGTTGCTATGTAGTTAATTCAGTTATCATCTGACCGGATGAAATTTTCTACAAAACAAAACACAAGCCAAGCAAGTCTCAAGCAGCCTATGTAAATGAAAAAACCTTTCTTAATGTCATTAAATGCAAATGCTGCTCAGTGAAAGAAAATAGTTTGTAAATCCTGAGTGTAAAAGTTCATAGCCTTCCAAATGCAAGGGTGAACTCTCTTTCAGATGCAAGCCAAGAGTTTGGCCAAGTCCAATTTCACATAGAAAAAGCCAACTATACTCTTGGCACTGTAATTTAGGAGCTACGTGTTTACCATCTTTCCTCCAAGACTGCTTCAGCCCTTGACATTTAGCAAAAAAAAACCTGAGGAGGTGTGTGGTGACCCCTGGCCTTTTCTTGCTGCATCAAGGGTCAGGGAATAAATTTGGCCACTGCCGATACCTGCCAGTCACACTGCGGGATTCAACAGGAGCACGATTTTGGCAGAATATATGGAGCAAATGAGGACACCCGTTGAGAAAGAAGATGTTGAAATGTTGCCAAAATATCCTAGGAAAACAATATCACAGAGAAAACAGACAAAAAGGATCTCCTATAGGCTACCTGACAAGTCCAGACCTTCAAATATTTGGGCTGCAAAAAAACTGGCCCTCACAGAAAAATTTTTGAAAATCGGGTTTAAGATTTTCTTTAAGAATTTTTCTGGTTTAATTTTTAAAAAGCCTTCTTATTTTTCCAGAGCCTTATCAATGTGGTGAGTGGCAGTGTAAATGCAGCGTAAAATATAGTACAAAAACCAGAAGAAAACCTTAGTTTCCCAAGATGCTTCAGCCGCATTAATTAAATGTGGCTGGGACCCTTCCTGGACGCGGAGGCCAGCTGCCATGGTGTTACCTGCCTCTCTGCTCATCAAGCCTCAGCCTCCACGCCATGGTGGCTGTGTGACCTGGTGGGAATGGTCTCTGGACCATCCTCACTCCTGAACTGTGCCCAGGAATTATTAGGAGCATGTCCATGTGTCTGTCTCCTTGCCACTATTTAATTTTCTCATACAGAAGCACCATTTTTGTGGGAGGGCTGGGGCACCCATAGAGAGAGAAGAAGTTGCCTGGGATTTCCTTCTCGTTCCCTGTTGCAGTGACTCTCATTGCTTTCCCACCTCTCCAGGCGCTTAACTGCTTGTGTCAGTCTTTGCAAGCCTGATTTCTCCCTTCAGCCATCACCTCCCTCCCTCATACCACCTCCGTTTTTCACAGGATCTCTCTCATATTAATCAATCCCGGGGGAATTTTTCCAGCCTCCTGTGATGGGAGATAGAAGGCAGCAGGAGGCTGGCAAGAAGCCAGGCAGGCAGGGGAGTAATAATGCTGCCTTGTCTTCTCCAAACCCGATTTATTGTAAGCATGCTGCTGCACAAGCCATTTCATCAGCCATTCATCATATTCACAAATGAACCCTTTACCCAGAGAAAATTTTGAAGAATAGAAAGCTTAGAAAGAAAGTCTACGTTGCCTAATTATGCGGTCGCTCTGGGGTCGTTTATACGTACTGGTGCTGCTGTCACTGCAATGTGTTCTTCAGCAAATATCTGCATGTAGATAGTAGAGCACAGCCAGTAAGGCGTGCCTTACCTGTGTACAGCGCTTTAAAGCCTCCAGCTCTGCCGTGCTGTAAGAGATACCCCGTTGTGCTGTCAGCTCGTGGTCTTGGGCTGCTGTGCCTCTGTGTGTGTGTATGAACGTATAATTTAAAAAAACCAAACCCAGGAGTCGGTTCTAAGAACTAATACAGCTCATGTTTCAGCACTGTAAATGCTATGTTTTGACTAGCTTCCTGGGGATTTTTCCAGTAGTTGGTTTAATCAGTCTTGCTGGTAGCCTGTCGGCCCCAGGCAGCATTTCAGTAGTGCGTTATTAGTGAAACGTAAAGCTGGAACAACCTCTGAGGGCCACGGGCAGCAAACTGTGAGGCTGCCCCAGCTTGGCTGGTTCTGCAAAGGCATAAATCCACTGTTATTTCCTCCCTTCATCCTTTCTGCACTGAGCAAACACCAAATTCTAGGCTATTCATAGCACCTAAAAATTCTACCTTCTCCATGCTTTCCTGTTATCATCCAAGAGAGAGGGTTTGGGCGGTTTTTTGCGGCCTCAAACAGGTATATATAGGCTTGGCACATAACATATGCACACATAATCTACATTATGCTATAAATTTCAAGGACCTGATTAAAATGCGTGTTGTTAATGGAAGGCAGAATTTAGGGCCTAAGTGTTTTGACAAAACCTTCTGTAAGATAGAGCTTCGATTTTTTCATTAAGTTGATATAAACCAAGAATAACTCCCTGGATGTTATATGGAAATCATATCCTAATAAATGGATGCCACTGAGCATCGCCCATGGAAATAGATGGTTTTAATTGAGGAATTTGGCTTCAGCGCAAAAGCAGGAAGGTAGAAATCAACTCAAATGAGAGCAGTCGTATACAGAGGTGTGTGTTCCTGTGGGAATACTCTGCTCTTTGTACACAAAGATGAGGTTCTCAATTGGACAGATACTACCAAAACTGGATATAAGGAAGAAATTTTTGTGGTGAGGGTCGTGAAACCCTGGAACAGGTTCCCAGTGCTCAAGGTCAGGTTGGACAGGGCTTTGAGTAACCTGATCTAGTGAAAGATGTCCCTGCCCACGGCTGGGGGGGTTGGACTAGATGATCCTTAAAGGTCCCCTCCAACCCAAACTATTCTACGATGCTATGAATATTTATGTTATCTCTAAGTTACATAGATTCATCCTTTCCCACCAGCTTTTCTCTGGATGAGACATTATGACAGACAAGGGATTCAGAGTTGTACAAAAGATCTCCTTTTTTTCTGCAATGCCACTGGTGAATGGACTCCATCACCAAATCCCATGTGTCACACATCATTTGAGGCTGAAACGCTTCCGTGGGTTTAGGTATCTTTCTCCTAGTTTTGGGCACTGCCAGAGAACAGACTATAGGGTCAGACAGACTCCAGGTCTGATCTAGTGTAGACATAAGTGGGCAGAATAAATGTAAAATTCCCACCACCACACTGGCGATGCTCTTCTTCACATGCTCGCAGTAGAATAATTCCACAGTAGCCTTCTTTCTATACTCTTTGGCAAATGCCCATTGCTGAGTGAGAGAGGTTTAATGACTTGGCACAAGATTCAAGGGGTGCTGGAGATGGCCCTGCTG
>NW_009260125.1:2700960-2709252 GCF_000687185.1 Egretta garzetta
GAGATTGTTTATTACTGACTACTTTACTTCCACTTAAACTGTTCCATTAGAAATAAACGTGCTCTTCTGACGGAAAGCGGACGGTCCTTGCACAAGGCTGGCTTCGACGCGACGCCCGGGAGCTCGCGGCACAGGTCTGCGGGCAGCGCCTGGCTCAGCCCCAGCCCTCCTGGCTGGGACGCAGTCATGGGCTGTCACGTGCCCGAGGCCAGCCTGGCGCGCTGCCTCGACGGCTCAGACGCGGCAATGTCCTTCCACACTCACAAGACCCTGACATGCCTCTGTCCAAAGAGCTCTGCATACTTGGCAGCCAGCCCGCTTGTGATTTTCCAGTGGCACGTGTTCAGCGACTGCTGCCGTTAGCTTTGGCAGATGCAAGGAAAACATTTTGTAACCCTGGAAAATTCCCAGTACTCACACTCCATCTGACTGGTTAACAGCATCCTCCTCCAATGGCAACTCTGGACTCAGAAGCAGGAAGGAGCGTGAGCAATAGGCTAGAGCCTTAGAAAATAAGGAAGAAGGCCAAGGACAGAAGAAGGAAAAAACAAGGAGCAATTTTTTCTCTCCTCAAGCATGCCATGATATTATTTCTTATTCAAAAGTATTCAAAAGTTACTATTGGTCCTCAAAACCAATGCTGTTTTTAAGCCACACAGCTTAAGAATCAGGGTAAGATTCCTTTTAATTTGTCTTCTGATAATTTACCTTTAGGAGGTGACATTCGCCAGCTTTTCTGTGCAGCATCAATGGCTAGAAACCTACTTTTCATTGTCATGAAAGCTGAGATCCACACATAATCATGTGACTCCAGAAGCGGGAGATAGAAGTAGTACATTGTGTCCCACAGGACCAGCCATCAGAGTGCTGGCAACACTGCAGAATTTCCCTGGAGAGCTCATCCTGCCATGCTTAATGTCCCAAAGATAATGTACAAAGTCTCAGCTGAGCTGAAGGAGCAATCTAAAGGTCACATTCAGCCCCGTGCAATGAACCAGCACAAGTCTATAGATCATGTACCTCTCAAGCAGGACCTCTCCATCTAGGCAATGCTGACATTCTCGTTGACCTCAAGACTGGATTGAATTTCACTCAAGGTGCATTCAGAAGAGCCAACAGCTCTACCAGTGACTGCAAAAGTCAAAAGAAGCAAAATCTCAGAACTAGAAACGGGTTTGAGGGTTGGGACTTTTTTTTTTCTCCTTCTTTCTGATAGGTGGCTTATTCCCCCCAAACCTCTCTTGTGTTGACCAAAAATAGTATCTAATTCAGAACGTATCTTTTGGATGAAGGTAATGGTATGATATATACAGAGAAGAAAAAGATTCAAAATATTTTGATTTATATGTTACGTGTATATAGAAAATATACATGTATAGAAATAAGATTTCATTTTTACATATTTTTAATTAAAATGCTGTACTTTTTCATTTTGAAGCCATGTTTTATTCTGAAATTTGCCGTATTGAATAATGAGAATAGATTCAAACCCGATCAGACACAGAACATGTCATTTTGGATCCAACAACATCTTCCAGCTGTGTGTGAATAAAATGTGGTTTATTTCAACTGCCATATTAAGAAAATTGGTCCTTGAAATGGGGCTCACCTCAGACACCCTGACAATGCAGAAGATTGTCCAGGAGCCTGTGGGGAGCCAGGGCTGGAGGCACCAGAGCCCCCAGAACCGCCCCATGCTGCTGCAAAGCCATTAATGACTTCGCTACTGCAGGAGCTGCTTTGGGCAGAGGAGGTCACATTGCACCCAGCTGCTGACTCCTGCTCCAGCCGGTGCAAGGGCACATTGGTTTGAACCAGAGCTTGTGCAGAAGCTTGTGAGGGAGCAGGGAGTGCCTATGAATTTTGCAATCAGCTGGCAGTGCATTTTCTGTGTTTCTGTGTTAGTGTAAACCACCCAAATGCCTTTGCTGATAGCTGTCTCATGGACATCAGTGGCACCATATCCAAGCAGAACCTACTTCTTTTAGGATGAAAGTTACCTTTTTTGTCTTATTGTAAGAGTTATTACTAAGAAAAGGCAAAGCAGTAAGAGGCTTGTCAATGTTTGGGGTTTTTTTCCGTTATTTGCACACCCAGATAGAGGGTTTTATTATTTTCTGGGTTCTGGAGAAAGTTTGGTCTGAAGGTTGTGCCGAGGATTGGATTTCTTCTCCCTGTTTGGGTTGACAGCTCTTGGAGGAAGAGGCATATGCTGCAAGAAGAGCCCTCGGCTACTCTGAAAGTCCAGAAAACTTTGCCTTGGCAGCACTTCTCCTTCTGGGGAAGGCATTTGGCGCAAGTACGGAGAGGACATTTTGTGGCACGTTTTGCGTCTGTGATGTTTTCCCAGTGCCTTTCTGATGGCAGGGGATGGGGTAGAGTGTCCCAGCAAAGGGTGGGGTGTCGGGCCTGGTTGTGGTTTAGCACAAAAATAAAATGCTGAGAGATGGAACACGCTGAGGCAGGAAATCACTTATTTCCTTGTGCGGCAGCGATGACAGCAATGTTGATGTTGGATCTTCCCTAGCTGAAAGAAAAAAAGTAAGTTCAACAGAAACAGGGCCTGATTCCTGTATGCATAAGTCGTCACCTCGCTCTGGAAGGTGTTTTTCTACAGCCCCTGTGCACAGAGCATCAACCGCACAAGCTGCCAGAGGTGGACAGCTGTACATTTATCTTCCTTTATCTACAAGATGCACAGCCCTGAGTAAGGAAAAAATAGTGATTTAATTCTGTTTGGTTGAACCCAGTAAGAAAGAAGGAGGGGTTTTCCAACAGCACTTGAGGCAATTTCATTTCCATTGCCCTTGAGACAGAGATTTATCATCCTGTCACTTGAGGGCAGCTACTTGCACTCTTAACTCCTGTGCTGCCTTTGGGGAAGAGGGTAATAGTCTTCAGTGACCAAAAAATCTTCTCTGGTCATTTCATGTGGGAAAACTTAGGATTTCCTGGCACCAGAATTGACTCAGTTGTAATTTTCACCGCAGTCATGGTGATTCCTCTCAGAAAGATGCTACACTCTCTGCTCATCCCACTGCAAAAAGGACAAGCCTCATCTTGGCAGATACGTATTTGTTCGCTTCTTTTTTCCCCTTGCAATTTGCTCTCCCTGCATTGCCGAGAAAAGAGCTGTTGTTTCATCAGCCCTTTCTCCAGCACTGCAGGCCATTTTTAACTTTTGAACAAAGTGGGAGCCAGGAGTATTTGTGAAGTTGTGTGGCAGCAATTGACTGTGGAGGAAAAATCAATGCTCCCCATCAAAGCAGCTCAATAGCCTCATGTGCATCCCCAGCTGTTTTGTTTCCAGATGCTACGTTTTGCTCTAGTAATGTTTCCAGTTGTCATTATCAACCTGAGCTCTATGTTTCACCTGCAAATGTTTCAGCTTGGTTGACATATTAACAGGCTCAGGTTAATTCACCTTCTTTAAAATATGTGGAAAAGGTGACCTGCGCCAGGGAGTTGGGGATTCCTTGTGAAATGGCACATGAGAGACTGAGCAATGAGGTACAGATGGTAATAATGTGTATCTATGGACTTGATGGGGACCTATGTATGATTTATGGTGATTTATATGAGACCACAGTCAGGCACAGCCACCCTGGGGGTTTTCAGGCCCAGGAGGACAAAGCCTTGGGGCTGAGATGGTACCTCTGTAGCTGCCACATGCCTTGGACTCGCACTCACTGGGGTTTGTTTGGTAACTGCTTTGCAGTTACCCTGCCTTGCTCATGGAAGCAAAGGATGAAGCAGCAGCAGCATCCCCACCTCCTCCAGGGTTTCCTATTCTTGTTTAAAAAGTAGGTCTTTCCTTGAAAAAAAGTCCTGTTTGTTCCTCTTTGTCTACATGGTATCCCCTTCTCCTTTCCTTGAATCCCTCCCAGCCATACCTGCCCTCCCACATTAAGCCCCGTACGTGCCAAAGTGGCCTCGTTGGATTTATGGACAGTGGCCACCCTGTGCCGGCTTGTTTTTCCGGAGGCTGCCACAAACCCTGGACTTGTCCTGGAAGCTCCCTGCCAGTACTGGGAGCTTCATGAAATCCCTGCCTGCAGCTGTGCCCACCATAAGCATGCATCCTGCTGCTCAGTCCAGCCATGGAAAATTTGCCTCCATCCTCTTGCAGACAGGGTAGGTCATAGCCAGTGACTACCTGAGTTGGTGGACAAGTGCCTCCTGGAGCAGAGGCACATCCACACATTTCTAACTAACCACTATCAAATTCAGCTTAGCTCAGCAGTATGAAGTTGCCCAGCAAGACTGAGCCACACATTGACCTTCCCCTGCCTGAAATCACTCCTCTGGGGCTTTAAAGTCCACCTACATTAATTAGAAAGAAACACGATCAGGGAGAGACCAGCAGTTGCACTGCAGCAGCGGTGACAAATGACGTGGTGACATGCACGATGCAGGGACTGTCTTGTGCACTTGCTGTGCAGTCATTTGTGCTTCCACATGCTCTCCAGGGGAACCCCATGGTGAGGACAATGATGGCAGTGTCCCCGCCAGCTGGCTGTCAGCTGGAAACCCATTACCCAGCCTGGGAACACAGCAGGAGGGAGATGCCATCCCCTACCCTCCCTCCAACAAGTGCCCCAGCACAGGAGTGAGGAGGCAGGTAAGAAACCTGCTTGGACCATCATGAGATGTGGGGAAAGTGCTCACAGAATGAGATGGCCCTTCACATAACCAGGGCTGGAGCTAAAACCACTCTGATTGATACTGGCTTTTCCCACAGTGCACAATCCCATCCCATAGTGCCAAGTCAGACAAGCAACCCAGCTCCAACATACTGCTCAAGCCAGCCATGAAGCCATTCGGTTGTCACCCTTATGTCAAAAGACATGTACGTGCTGTTGTGTGCTTGGGGCTACTCCAGGAGGTCCCAGCCTCCAGGAATCAACACCAGCTTGAGAGCAAACCCCCCACTAAGCACAAAGGCTTCACTGCAGAGGTGCAGCACAGACTCAGGATTGCATCCTCATATTTTGTTGTCTTTTGAGGAGGACAAACCCTGTCTTTTGCTCCAGGAGATGTCAGCTCTGGCTCTTGGCAAGATGCATTTCCAGATCCTAACTAGAGGGTTCCTACGTGGGCTTCTACCTAATTAACTTTATGATTAGTAGAGGTTATGGAGTATTTCCCTGTAGAAGGCCTCATGGACCTACTGAGAGAAAATGCCCCGAAAAAGCAAGCAGGCAGGGAAGGGGCACAGCCCCTGCTCAGGTGGTGTTACGGTCAAGAGGCAAAGCTAGCTGTGATACACTGCGCCTGTGCCACGGGGCTGCAGCTGAGCACCCTCTGCAAGCCCAGCACTGGTTTCTGGTCTCAGAAGCCTAAAGCAGATCAGCCTCAAAGCTGTTAGGTTGGGTCTGGAGTCAAGGCAGCATTTTTTATACTAGTTTGGTTGTCAAAATAAATATTCTAAATAAATGGTCAAAATAAAGGTAGTCCTCAAAAGAAACCAGTTCCATCTAGCAACAGAGGAGTTCAGAAAGCTGGATGGGGAGAGTTATTTCATGGATTCCCCCAGTTCAGTTGCTGAAATAAATTTTCTTACCAAGTTTTTATAGAAAGCAAACTCAAGTTAAATAAAATACAATTTCATACTGTTGCTATTTGAACGGAGGCTATAAGCATAGGCCAGATGTAGGACCGCGCTAGACATCCCAGGAGGCAGGCAATGGTCTGCAGAGCCGAGGCCAGGCTCAGCTCCCAAGCTGGGTGCTGTGGTGGCCGCTGGGCAGGAGCTGGGCTGGGCTTCCTGCCTAGCACAGTGAAGCCCAAACCTGAAGGGACCACGTCAGCCTGGTGTACAACTGTTGTTATTTCTTCCACACCAGAGGTGGGCAGGACAGCCCATAAACACATAGAACACAAGTTGACATTGACTCAGCTTTAGTGGCGTTATTTTGAGCCACATAATTACATTATTCGGGCTGCTGTGCTACTCCAGGCTCCTGCCAGCAAGCTGTACCCAAGCTGGGGTGCCCATGGTCCAGGTTTCACCCCTCCCACCACCCCACTGGCTGTCTTGGGAGCTTTGTGGCTCCTGGAGGGTGAGGATAAGCCTCCAACAGCCTAGCCGAATGCTGCCCCTGCAACCCCTAAGGACATTGCGAGCAGGAGCTGGGAGACAGAGACTCCCCATTGCCAACAAAATCCTGGGTGATGAAGGAAGCTGCTGCATCACCCCAGGTCTCAGCGGGAGGGCATGTCCCTCTTTGGCCTCTGTGGGGGATGTTGGATCCCCAGCAACCCTGCAAGTCTGGGGTGCAGGTACAGGCACCTGCCTGATCTGGCTCTTTGGGCACTGTGGTTTTAGGTGGTTCTCTGATCTAAGCTCTGGGTGCTGAGCCAGTGTGGCTGTACCAGGGGCTATGGAGACCATCAATGAGAATCCACCAGTGATATCGCCCATCAGGAAGAGGACACTGGGCTTTGGTGTGAGCTCAGTGCATAGATAAACTAATTACCAGGTAAAATGCTGACTTCGAAGAGAATTAGGAACCGCGTGATCCAATGATTGATTAATTGAATGTTTATTAAAGGCACCCATGGTTGATGAACTCTTTGGGTTCAGACTGGATTTACTCCAAAAGCTCCAGGGACTTACATTCTTTACGGCAGTGAATTTTTTATGACCCTTGAATTATCTGTTTCAGATGTAGAAAAGCCTTCAGACTTCTCTCTCTCCCCATTCTATTTATTAGACATGTTTAAGCATAATGCTTTCCCTTCTTGGCTATTGTCAATCACACATAGCTCTGTGAACTTAAAAAAACCCACAATGCCACTTCATTCCTGGCTATTCAGGAAAAAATTAGGCTAAGCAGCAAGGAGGCAAAAAATAAGTGATGGATGATTTTTTGAAAAGCAGACATTAATTCCAGATGAAGGACCCTCATGCCCAGCTGCCAGGGAGAGCAGTGCAGAGCTGATCACCTGAGAGAGGGAATGGTTTTGTCTTTCTGGGTTTCAGATATAACTCTTGCTCCAGCTGGGGACCTGAGCAAGGGCAGGTTTGCACTGATTATACAGTGCCTGGTATTAAAATGTTGTTTCAGCCCTAGGAGGATGAAAGTCAACAGCAGCAGCTCTCAGGAGGACCTGCAGCAGGATGCGTTATCAAGCAACGAGGAGGAAAGACAAGCCACTTAGTGTCTTCTCTAGCAACCACAAACCAGCACATTAATTTGGTACTTCGGAATTTGAATGAGAAGGGCACAGCTGTACACAACCCGCTTGGTTGCAACCCCAGTGGATTATGAAATATGCTGGGCAAATGTAAGTTGTTATTGTTGTCTTTTTGGCCCTAAGCCACAATAAAAGATGTCTGTGATGAGCCATAGTTTCATGCCTGTGGTGTGCCATGGGGCTTAAGTCCAAAGGCAGCATCATTTCACCCAGCTGGGAAGTGCATAAGTACCTTGCCAGTGCAGGCTCTGGAGAGTGTTATTCCAGGATAAAGCCTTCCTTTTTTGTTTTGGCCTTAAAAATCCCACTTTTTCCAAAATTAGAATGAATGTAATCGGTTTTGTGTGCTTTCTCTGGTGCAGAAAGTGGGTCGGGGCGGGGGAGAAAAGGGAAAAAGACAGTTTACTCACCTATTTTTAATTATTTCCCTTAGTTTCTCCCACCCACCAATTATTCCCAACATATTTCCTGGGCAAAAATACCTTTAGCAGAGGACAGGATCTTGACTGGACCTTTATCTTACTCTAAATGCGCCTCACAGTAGTTCCAGCCCAGAGTACTTCCTTTTGGGGGTAAAAAGCAGCAGCAAAACAGTAATAAGCCTTCTAAGCTTAGTTAGTGTTGGTTAGCAAGACCAACATGTGCCTTTAGCTTAATGTTTGGGCTTTTTTTTCATTAGACATCTTGCACTGCCTTTGGTGAAGAGAGAGCCAGGAATGCTTTACCTGCTGTTTTGAACATGTGCTATTCTGAAAACTGAAATCAAATCCATCAAATCAGGGCAGGTAGGGGACAAGTGCAAGGTCCTGCACCTGCATTGGGGCAATCCCTGCTATCAATACAGGCTGGGGGATGAAAGGATTCAGAGCAGCCCTGCCAAAAGGGACTTGGGGGTACTGATGGACGAAAAGCTGGATGTGAGACGGCAATGTGCGCTGGCAGCCCAGAAGGCCAAATGTACTCTGGGCTGCATCAAAAGCAGCGTGGCCAGCAGGTCGAGGGAGGTGATTCTGCCCCTCTCCTCTGCTCTGGTGAGACCCCACCTGCAGTGCTGCGTCCAGCTCTGGAGCCCTCAGCACAAGAAGGACATGG
>NW_009260125.1:2709293-2711211 GCF_000687185.1 Egretta garzetta
TAATGGTTTTAAACTAAAAGAGGGTAGATCCAGACTAGATATAAGGAAGACATTCTTTACAGTGGGGGTGGTGAAACACTGGAATGGGTTGCCCAGAGAGACCCCATCCCTGGAAACATTCAAGGCCAGGTTGGACGGGGCTCTGAGTAGCCTGATCGAGTTAAAGATGTCCCTGCTCACTGCAGGGGGTTGGACTGGATGGCCTCTAAAGGTCCCTTCCAACCCAAAACATTCTATGATTCTACGATCGGTAAAACAAATACAGATCAGGGCAACTCATCATCGCCCCAGCCCTCCCCACGCCACGTGCAGGTTCAGGCTGTGTCCCACCTCTGAGCTGCTGGAAGGAAACAGTCAAGAGGTAGAGGGGCTTCCCCATTTCTGACTGACCCCATTTTTGCATCAGCGTACTAGATTTATTTATCTTGTGTGCAGCTCTTCAGAGGTGGTAGCGGCCGGATGCTAACCTGTCCAAAGGCAGAACTCGTGCTTTGCATGACCGTGGTCATAGCTGCTGGCCAGGGAGTTATTTGAGCCCATTTCGGAAGAGATACCTGTAAAGAAAGAGGTGCCAGTGCACCGGGTTAGCAGTTTATTCTCGAGCGCAGGCGTGAAGCCTCCCCCTGCCCCATCCCCACCTACCAGACAGCTTTCCTGCCAGGGCTGCTTACCAGTCTCCTCCCAGGAGGGGGAGAACTTCCCAGAAAACAAAATTTCAAAGCTGTTGTGAACTGATGATTACAATGTGTTTTGGATTAGGTCAGTTTAAACATTTTGGTTTTAAATAAGGCAAAAATACTCACTTTTAATTTCAATTCTATTTATTATTTATTATTATTTATTTCTTCTATTTTTTAATTCTGTTTTTTTAACTCCCAACCATAGAGAAACTTCATATTTGAAGAGTTGTGCTGACAAACTCAGCATTTCAGCAGTTCCAAGACTTTTCTAACCAGCTATCAAATGGACAGATTCACTGAAAACAAGCCTGTCTGCAAACTTCTGGTTTTAGCAAACTGGCATTTTTTAAGGAAAAATATGCTTCACAGGAGAAATTCCAGTTCCCTTTGCCCAAATGATTGTATAAAGGCTTTCATAACACTCAAAGGTCAGTTTGTTTTCTTGGAGAAGGCAAGCTCATATTTTCTTCCACTCTCCTCCTCTAACTCAAAAGGAAATAAAAATAGATAAACATTCCCCTTTTGGTAGTAAAAGTGCCATTTTGTACTTCTATAAGTCCTTTATACGTTTGAAGCACCATAGAAAAAGTAATAAAGTAGCTTAAAACTTCTGCAGCTGAGCTGGTGAACCTGAAGCTGTGGAAACACTGAAGTCCCGAGGCTGTGACGTCTTGCGCTGGTGGCTTGCAGAAGTCGGCGGTGGCCGTCAGGCTGCCAGGAGGCCCAGCGGCCCACGGCTCCATGCAGGGCTGCCAGGACGGTGGCTGTGCTTCGGTTGGCGGGGCCCTGCCAAGGCTCCCAATGTGCCAAAATCCCAAAGCTTACCCTGAACTTGAGGGTCTGCTCAGATGAAACTGAGCTCTCCTGTCCCTGGATTTACCCTTGGTTTTCCAGAGCCAGAATTTCATCCTGGCTGGAAACCCTCCCATTCTGGCAAGGTCCTAAAGGTTAGCAGTGCTTGCCCACCCGGCAACCCTGGGTTCCAGCCCCTGAGCTTCTGGGGCTTACAGACAGCCCAAGTAACTCCTCTCTTCTGCGCCTTCCAGGGGGTTGTCTCTGTTTAATGAATGTTAAATTCTGGTGTGGACGAAGGAAGCTGAAGTTTTAACACAACACGGGTGGCGTTAGGGGAGTCCTGTAGGTAATTCTCCAGGCTTGATGTGAAGTGATATGGCTTATCGCTCAGTGAATTAATCATTGCTCCTTCATTTTTGAGGGGTCAGGGTCTCTGTACTTTG
>NW_009260126.1:0-11284 GCF_000687185.1 Egretta garzetta
TGGGAGAAATGAGTCCAGAATTTCCTACAGAAAAACCCATGTTAACTCAGCTGTTTCTTCTTTGTTTCTCAGATGGTACTATAGCATTGATGGAATGGTCACTGGGTACCTAAACACTAAAAACAGTGTTTCAGGATATATGTTAATATTATTACATTAAAAGGGAATATTTGGAGTATTTGGAATATTTGAATTATGTATGTTTTTAAAAAGAAGGTTCTATGGTAAATTCATAAAGACAAATAAGCGTGATGTCGGTAGCTGCCGCGTGTGAGGAAAATTCAATTAAACAGAAATTGAAGAACTTGAGTTACTTTTGAACATGACAGTAGGTCATGTGACATTTTGGCTCAATATCTAGTTTCCAGTTGTCAGATAAAGATGTTTATTTGCAGGCAGCCCTTGTTCCCTCTAGCCTGTATCACTTCTGTCATATGGGAGTGGTGCTTTGACTTTATTTAAGTAAACTGTGTATGGAACAGCACAACCTTTCCCCTTGTCCTCTTACTGCAGACTTTCCACGTGTTTTTCTGTCACAGCAACACTAGAACTTAATGTGTGTCCAAATATCTGTAGGATATATGATGATGTAAATGCTATCAGGACTGAATGGTGATGACTTAGGAAAAATGAAATCATATTAAATTCATAATGAAGCATGGTATTAAAAAACCCCCAAACCCTGAGTTTTTGGTTACTTAGTCCACACCTTTCCCAATGGTCATTCTGTCTTTTCTCCCCTCCTTAGTGACAGATCATGTGGTTTACAAAAATCACAAATTCTTTTATAGTAGCCACTTGTTTTCAAATTGAAATTGAAACCCTGAGATTGCAGTGGGCTACACTGGGAAACTTACAAGAGTAAGGATTAATCAAATTGAATAAGGACTTCAGGTTTTCCGTGGGAAAGCTATGTGATTGCATGTAATTGCAATGTTCCCTGAATGTAGTTCACCTGTGGGGTTTTTTTCAATAGTGTATAACGAAAGCCGAAGAGGTTTCTGTTAATATCTGTAATACTGAAGTGAACATTGAAGATTACACTGCTCTAATATTTAGGCAAACTGTTACATTTAACCTGAGATCTGAGTGACAACATAAAGAAATATTAAAGCAAATGTAAATTCAATTTCTGAACCTTTCCTAGTCTTCAGAATCAGGGATTTCTGATTAATTTTAAATACTGATGGAAGTGCCATCATTTGATTAAAATCATATCATACCATATATAAAATACTTCTGCACTATTATTTCAAAGATTTGGCAGCATGCATGAAGTACTGACACTTCTAAAAATAATTTCCTTTAAAAAAGAACAGCATAAGTTTTCCATTTAAACAAGAATGAGAAATGATACAATTACATTTGCTATGAATAAAAAAAGAAGTTTGCTGCTCAATTTGAAAATGAGTTATGTGGATTTTTAATGCTACTTATATTTGTATTAAGACTTTGTCATGGTTTAACCCCAGCCAGCAACTAAGCACCACCCAGCTGCTTGGTTACTCCCCTACCCAGTGGGATCGGGGAGGAATCAGAAGAGTAAAAGTGAGAAAACTCATGGGTTGAGATAAAGACAGCTTAATAGGTAAAGCAAAAGCTGTGCATGCAAGCAAAACAAAACAAGGAATTAATTCCTTACTTTCCCATTTCCAGGCGAGCAGAGCTCCATCACATGTAATCATTACTTGGGAAGACAAATGCCGTAACTCCAAACATTCCCCCCTTCCTTCTTCCCCCAGCTTTATATGCTGAGCATGATGTCATATGGTATGGAATATACCTTTGGTCAGTTGGGGTCAGCTGTCCCAGCTATGCCCCCTCCCAACTGCTTGTGCACCCCCAGCCTACTCGCTGGTGGGGTGGGGTGAGAAGCAGAAAAGGCCTTGACTCAGCGTAAGCACTGCTCAGCAGTAACTAAAAGATCCCTGTGTTATCAACACTGTTTCCAGCACAAATGGAAAACATAGCCCCATACCAGCTACTATGAAGAAAATTAACTCTACCCCAGCCAAAACCAGCACAGACTTACGGGGAAATTTATGATGATAATTATAATGACTTTATATAAATACACATAAAATTCCTTCAGGTATTGTAATTAGGCATTTAAAGATACATGATTTCCACTCTTATCACATAAATAGATTAATTCAAGAGTAAGGAATTTGGTAATTGGACAATGGAATTCTTATCTGAACCATTTACATTATGCTTTAAAAGTTGTAGCTATAGGCGCTAGAGACCCCAAACATTCTCTTCTTAAAGCAGAATTTTATAATTAATATGAGGACTTCTGCAAAAACTTTCCATCTCCCATTACTGGCAGTGAAGTATATGCCATTTGGTTGTCAGCTAGCCTCATCATCCATTTTCTTAAGATTTAATTCAATTTCACCTGGTCATTTCTCTATAAATAGATGTATAACTTCTTATGCAGGCTGTTGAGTTTGCTTTCATATTTATTGATGCTGCTTCTGTCTCTTTTATTACCCATTCAGTGGGCTTAGGGAGTAGTAGGAAAGCACTGTCCTCTTCAAGGGCTGCGCGCTTCTCGAGAACATGAGGAAGAAGTAGATAGGGTACCTGTGCTCTATTTCAGGAACCAATTTCACATTTTATATGAATGTCTGAGTTTTTAAAAAATATGAAGGATTATGGAGTATTGTAAAATAAGAACGGCCAAGCATAGACTAATGTTCTGACATTTACTTGATTCTTTGGTTTAGGTCTGAATGTAGCACTGTTTATATTTGGTTGAGTATAAAGGGTTTTTTTAGGAACTTAAATATCAGCAATTTTTTATATTCTTGTCTATATTGTTTGGCTATAAGGCCCATGTATTTCTAAAATGTATTTCTGTTACTATATTGTGTGAACACTTGATAATATTAAATGGTTGTAACCTCAAAAACCTTTTGCAAAGTACTGCTATCCATAGTTTATAGATGGAAAACTGAGATGTGGGAAAACCAAAGTCCTCAAAAGTCTTTAGGTACTGACCTTCTTCTAGACATAGCTCCTACTGGAACCATGATCATATTAAATTATTCATCTCCTCCAATAAGTCAAGAGATATTGTGGATATGGGAGAAACAATAGATGTGGAGTATATTGTCTTCCTGAAACTGACAAAGAAAGCTGGAGGAGGCAGCAGCTGCATAACAGGATTATAGTCCTGGAAAACTGGAGAAATATATATTGATGCCTGGGTGTAGTGAGTATCAAACTGATCATGATTCAAAAGTTAAGCTGGGGGCGGGAGTGTGGGTGGGCATGGAAAGCAAGTTCTATATTGACAAATAAGATCTGTAAAAGGCATGAAGTACTTTTTCCATTCTGCTTGGTTTGGACTTTGTTTCATTAGGGTCATACGTTAACTTGTGAGCCCTGCAAATCAAGGTGCAATGTAGTTTTAGAGAATCCAGAGAACAGTATTATATGACATCTCTTTCACTGTGTTTTTTTATAATCTCTGATTGTATATAAGACGTCCTTAGAAACACAGGGTCATGAATCCAGATCTTGCTGTTCTGCAGCAGTGTCCCATTCACTAGACATAAACGTAATATTTGTTCTTCCTATTATCTGGCTGTGGTCCAGACTGTGTTATGTTGTTTTCTTTAAATAGATATCCTTAGTTTCTCTTTGAGATTTTAAAGGTAATTTTGGAAGGATTTTTTCCACTCCAAAGATTGATTTTTCACAAGGGTTCAGTGGAACCTATCATACATGAAATATGATGTCACCAGGCAAGGGAGCACACAGTGTAGACTTCCCTGTCATCAGTATGCTGGTGACCTGGGGCTCTGTGACTTATTTTCATTAAACTTTTTCAGTGAAAGGTCTCCTTTGTCTCCACCTTCACAGTGTCTGTGAAATTGGATGACAATGAGCTGGCTAATACTCTGACTAGGAAAAGCAGACACTGCTCATTTGGGAACTTGAGATTCATTCTGTAGGGAGCTTCACCAAAGGTTCAGTTTGTTCATTGAGATCTAATAGGCTTGGTGGACAAGAATGGGGTTTTGACATGCATTTGGGCAGTTATCTAAAACTTTTTATACTGGAATTTGTACTTTGCCCCACCAATCCAAGTTTATGTACGTGCTACATTGATTATAGCAGTGACCTTATTTGTTGTTCTTCCTGAAGCCACAGAGAGCACTCAGTTATTGCTGCAAAGGCAAAGTGCTACCATGGGGCTGTTATGCAGGTTAAGGATGTTGTCTGACATTGAGTCTTTGGGCAGTCCCTTGGCTTTTCAATTATTTTTTGTAAAGTGCAGGGGCTGCAGTGGATCCTTAACACTCCTACATAATTTAGGTCCTGTTACCTACACAGATCTTTGTAGGCTTGCTGATCCAACTGGCTGTGCTATAAATGTCTTTGTTGTGGCAAGTGAGCATTCTCAGTGGAAGAACTATGATCTTCTAAGACATAAATCATAATCTGTCTCTCCTCTCATGAAGATAAAGCTAGTCCTTTTCCTTTACTTCTTAAATAGAAATAAAGGGCTGTTCTTTCTTAAATATTTTGTGTGTATTCCCTCAGGAAAAAAGTTTGTAGCAGACCTGGTTTTTGTGGGGGTTTTGTGGTTTGTTTTGTTTTGTTTTGTTTTCTGAAGGTCTTTGTTGTTTTATATTTTACTACAACAATTTTTTTAATAAAGATTTTTAAATTTTTTTTTTTCCTTTGCCCTGGCAGCAGAATAGCTTGGAGGCATCCAGATTTACATTCTGTAGTTCTAGCCAATACATCATAGAAAGTAAAAAGCATCCAAAACTACACAGGTAATCTGTTCTATCATTTTTAGCGATTTTCTGAAGTTATATGGAATAAACATTTCCCAACTGGAAATCACAACCTTTTTTCTCTGGAGCATATTCTGTCTGAATGAGCAGAATATCTCCTAATACTTCAGTTACAGTAGCAGCAGGCCCAAATCTGTTCATGTAGTCATGGCCAAATTACTCATCTCATTTCACAAAGTCAGCAATGAGTGCAAATTACTGGGTCACATTATGTTGTTACTTTTTTCTTGCGGGTAGGGTCTTGTACTCTTCCTTTCCATTATCCACCTGAGCTGTGGGTGACTGGTTGCCACTATTAAAAATTGACATCTTATACTTTTTTTATAATTTTACTTTTAAAGTACAGATCCCAGTTCAAAATTAGATGAAGATGATATTACCAAACACAGAACATTAAGTTTCAGGCTTAAAATGCATATAACTTAAACTTGCATGGACTTAAGCACTTCAATACAAGTTCTTTACTGCACTGAGGAAGCCAGTTACTGTGAGGATAACTGCTTTCATTCCCAGGCCCTGCAAACGTGTGTTCACATCAATGTGTCATGCATATACGTGGCAAATAGCAAAGCAACAATATAGTAGGTGAGCTATTTATTTTAAAAGCTACCACACAATTCCTTCCTGCTTTGCATAATTTACAGATATTTGAAGAAATTTTGGAAGTAGGTATGTATTTGGGAGTGTTGTTATTTTATTATAGGGTCTTCAACGCATGGAATTTGTCAGAAAAGGGGAAGATATGTTTTGCTTGGATCCACTCTATATTTTGGAAGGAATAGGCACTATAAAGAATGTGTACAAAATAGAGATTGAACCATGGACAAATAATTCTTTGCTTTCACTATAATGAAATATATGGCTTTAAGATAGACAAATATAATGATAAGAAGATCTGTGAGTGCATTATCATCCTGCAATTTAATTTAGTGTAGTCAAATATTAACTATTGAATAAAAGCTGGCATAGTACGATTTACCAGGTCAAGTAGCAAACTACTTCAGAAATTACTTCTTTGGACCTAATGGAATTTTCTTCATGTATACTTTTATATTAAAATCTTTCATTTTAAGTAAGCTACATTTCTGTACTGGTCTTGCTGTTCAGCCACCTGACTTGAAAGGTGTCATCAACAGTTTCTTTAGAATTAGTCAACAATTAGTTTTATCCAAGTAAATATTTACAAACAGTTTATTAAATTATTAAACTTTATTTTCAAGCATGTATGTTTTTAATGTCTATTTTAATGCTTTATTTTACAAATTGTCTTGTAAACATGTAAAAATGTTATTTGGTAAAAGGACTTGGTAGCACCTAATATAACGCATCACATAATGTGCTACTACTTACTGGTATGGCATACTGTGATAATATAGTTCTTGAAATGTGTTTTAATTTATATTCATGTTACTGTTTGGGGGTTGTTTATTCTTACTCTCTTTAGTACTGATTGCACTTATCTCAAGACCAGTACTGCAGAACCTTGGCTTTTGCTTAAATTAGGCAAGATGACAACACAGGTGATGTACCAACCTCTAACAGTATGATCCTAATTTTCTGAAGTTAGGCACCTAGACTCTTCATGCAGCTAATCTGAGAGATTGATATGTGTGCCTTTGAAAGGCAATCTGCAAAGCCCCCATGACGAATAGAGGAGTAGGGAGTAAGGTTTAGCTGTGATTAGAGATAGCCAAAAGGAAGTACTAGGCAGAGTTTAAACCTATTACTGCTACACCTGTTTACCAGCCAATTTTAAAACAGAAAATATGAGCTGCAGTAAAAGCCCTTTTTTAAAAAAAATATGATACAATTCATTTGTTTAATGAATAGAATTACTTTAATTTGAAATAATTTCTCCCTTGGCATTGCAATCATTAATTACAGAAATCTTTGTAGGTTTATACAAATATCAGAAATAGTTCAAAACTGCTCCTTAAAATGTCTGATCTGATCTCTAAGGTTACTTTTGTCATTAAAATTACTTCCATTTAAATCATGCATTGGAGAAATTCCTCTACAAGGTTTCTAGCTTAATTAACTAGTTGAGAAAAATCTGTGGCTTTTCATTTTGGAAGCTAGCATGTATATTTTTATTTAGCACTCTGTAACTAGGAAAAGAAAGTATGCAGATAGGCTAAGTTTCTGAAATTTTACCGAACACAATACTTACTGCTACAAATACAGTGTGCTCAGAAGGAAATTTCTGTCATTTTCCACAACATGATTTTATAACAAGTCCTAAATATTTTTGACCCATCAGTAAGGTATGTTTTAGTTTTTTAGGCAGTGAAGCTAACGGCCTGATGGCTGATACTACGCATTTATCCATGAAAATGAAATTTAACACACACATTTGCCCTATACATAACACAGCATAAAAAGATGATTCTAAAGTGAAAAAATGCAGACAGCTGTTTTTCTTCTCCCTTTTGTATACCAATACACATGCTAAATGGTAGTTAGTCTTGCTGGTTTAAATTGTTATTCTGTGTATGTATAAGACTGGGGACTTATCAGTGGCACTTACATTTGAGCAAAGAGCAGGAAATTTTGAGCAGAATAAGAATATGTACATTTATTATGCTTTCATAATCTCTACAATTATCCTACCCCAAGAAAAAGCAGGAGGAGTTTCTTCTGAACAACTCCTCAGTCACATCATCGTTCTACATTAAATATACTTTTTCACCTCCACTTTTCTTTGATGCCTTCATGACTCAATTCTGGTAATGCTGCCAACCTGTTGTACATTTACCAACCTTGACTGATCTACTTTTGATTCTGCAATATTCACGTATGGTCTTTGATTTATGACTACATTGCAAGCTCTTTGAGACAGGACTTGTTTTTTTCTTCTGTCTGTAAAACACCTAGTGCTGAGGAGACAAAGTTGGGGCTTGTAGGTGGTACGTGAAGGTGCTACCGTTAGCTGGGTGCTGTCATATACAGCACAGTGCCTTACCTGGGGTGTTTTTGTTTCTGGACTTTTTACATTCAGAGTTGCAGCCCAACTTGTACGTTTTCATTGTTGTCATTCACAACATAATTCCTAAAAGTTTGGGTTGCTAATCAGACAGTCATCATTTTGTAACAATTGTCCAGAAGCACTGCCAAGAAAAACATCTCCTGTATATTCACTGGATTACAAACCCAAATTATTTTGATTAAATTGGTAGTAATTTTGTGTGATTGGTATTTGAACACCTTTTCTTCACTTCTTAATACAACTTCATTTCTACTTTTTCTTCATGTATTCTAAAGTATTGGGTGTGAGTGTGGATGTGGTGTGGGTATGAGTATTCATTTGTAAAGATAGTCAGTTATCTTTCTTGAAAGAAAAAAAAAAAATCAAATTCAAGAATTTACAGCCATGATGTGAGACGCAGGTGGGATGTTGGACCTGAAGGTTTGATACTGCAAAATGCAGAATGTCCATAATGTACGTGAAAGTAAATGAGGGTTTTACAAAGGAAGCAGCAGTACATCTTTTAAAATTAGGGATTAGTTATAGCAAGTGTATGTATAGAATTGGTGGATACTTTTGTTGAGTAAAAGCTTCATTGATTCTCTTTCCACATATGATTGAGAATTTGATTTGCTAGCTCTTTGTTCACACACCCTTCAACTCCTAAAGAAAGGCAAAGCATAGTTTGGAATGATTCCAGGAGAAAATAACTGTAATTCCTATATGTTCGTTTAAGGGAAACTGACTAAATAATATGAGAATGTCTTTAAGGTGAGGTCTATTTAATTTTTTTGAGATTGAAGATTTTATTGTTGACTATGAAATGTGGATGCCTTGTTGTATTTTAATTGAAAAGAAGGTGGGACAAAATACTTAGATCAACCTTATACTATTCCTGCAAACATATTTGACAGCTCTATATAACCAAATACACATTTGGGTAGTCAATGCAACCGTCAAATATTTTGCAGGAGTGGTGAAAGAATGTTTTTTTTCAGTCTTTTGTCTTAGCACTATTCACATACAACAGTGTCATTAGCAAGCATAACATTTCTGTAATTCCATGAACTTGATCTCTTGAGATAGTATGACTTGGCCCTAGGACACAGTACTCATTTGTTTTGCTTGTCTTTTAACTCTACCAAATGATCTTACTGACTATCTGATGATCAACTGAAACAGTAAAATATTTTGGATTCTTGTACCATCAGTGTGTATATTTCAAAGGAAAGCAACCGGCTCACAATCTCCTTCTACTTCATTCAAGTGAGAAATGCTACTGCATGTGATTCTTAGTAATTGAGGATAATACAGTACTGCCTTGTTCAGGGTAAGAATGCCTAGCTCGTGTAAGTGCGTAAATCAAACCATAAGCTGATTGTTTAGTAAGACATAAGCATACAGAAATAATTATATGACTCCAAAATGCATCACAGACATTTCCCTGTATGGTATTTTTCATCTTTACTCACGATTATCAAATATGTATAAAACTTCCTTGCTTTTGACAGGCTTCTATTTGCTTCTGAAAGAAATGTAATAGTCTGCTGTCCCACTGGTGCATGGAAGTGCATACTGTAGCTTCTCTTGAACTTAAGGATGGATTTCCTTAAAACTCATTTATTATATTGAAATGTTAGACAACTGTCAGATACATACAGTGGGAAGATATTCCAGAGGGTAAATAAAACCAAAGTACATGGTAGAAAAGGAAGTTAATAAAATTACGTGTTGAGAAGACTTTTCCTTTCATTTTGCATTTCCAGGCAAAACCTCAGACTGACAATCAATTCAAAAGTCCATCTCTGTTGATATATCCTGGTGCTGGTTTTCCCATCTCATTAAAGTCTCTTATTGACTAGAATCCCAAGAATTACTGGTTGACAGTGTGTGCTTTTAGAACTAGAACCTTTAAACTGTGACTAGTGTTGGTTTTAATTAGAAGAACTGAAGCAAGTTACAGATACTTCTTTTGTAGCTGCATATCACCTGTTTGCATGTTACATTTTAAAACTGTGTGGTTTTTTAAGTAATAACTCTCAAAAATCTACTACACTGCTTAGTCAGAAAAGACACCTTTTCCTTTTTTTTAGGTAGGTATTGGCTTCTCATTGCGGCTAGTCTTCAAAAAAGATCATGTAATTTTTTTTTTTTTAATCTGGGATTTAATAGGAGTACAAATCTTGTTTTAAAAGTCTTCAGTGCTAGGGAAGATATTTTATATTTCCTTAAAACACATTTATTATATTAAAATATTAGAAAACTTTCAGGATTTTTATTGACACTGAATTGTTTAGAGTCTGTACATGGTAATGAAGAGTAGAGAGATATCTTTACAGGATGTTATTTTTTTTTAAATAAAGTGTACCATCCCTCTATCAGAATTTCTTATAGTAATTCAACAGCTAAATCTGAATTAATCGTTATGCCACAGAAATTAAACATTAAAATAATTTTATCTATATTAAATAAGGTCTGCTATTTGTTATATTCTATGTATCAAAGTAAATCCTGCGCATAGTTGTGTTTCATTATTCTTAGGGCTTTATTTCATGCATTTTTCATGAAATCATCAAGACTTTAATGTTTTCCTCAAAGCTGGTTGCTATAGTACTATTTATATAGTCCTATAGTGTTATTTTCGCTCACTAAATAACTTTCCCTCAGGCAAGTAGGATCAAAGTGCTTTGTGCCTTTAGTTATTGTCAGTATCCAGGACAGTTGCTATTTGAATCTTTGCTAAGCAATGATTTATGATGTTTTGCTTCAAGTCACACAGATATCTTTGTCTCTTGAGACATGGGGAACTCCCTCATCACTTAAGACAATCTCAAAATATTGTACTTTATAATTATTAGCATCTGCCTACATTCACTTGGTATCGGTATCTGGAGTTAAGTATCATGATGAAAGCTCTTTGTGATTTTCTATTTCCCCATAATTGTTTGTTAGTTTATTAAAACTAACTTTTGGTGGATAAAATGAACAACAAGATTCAGAAGTTAATGAGTCTAAAGGAACATCTGTTAGAAGGACCTTCATTACCATACATTTCCAGGGAAATGAGAACATAAGGCAAGACAGAAGCTGATGAAGAGCCTGTTTGGCTTAAGCAAATGAATAATGTGGCCCAGGACAGAGGATGAGCTTTTCAGTTGGATACTAATATGCATTGCATGTTTTTGGCAGTTAAGCCCAGATGTTAATCTGGTGTCAACTGCATTGTTCTGTCCTTTTTTCATGCAAGTGTAGTTTATTCATCCTCACAGGATCCACTTTTCCCTTTGTTTTTCCAAGGCACCAAAACGAATATATTTTATCCAATAGGCTTAAAAAATACCTGTCCCTTCATTTAAAATGTAAAATGGTTACCAGTCTAAAATTAAGCTTCATAAATCAACTTTATGCCATGCTGTAGAATGCAGTGAACAAGCAAAGAGACATTGGTGTCTTTTGTATCAAGAAAAAGATAGCTCAGAGTTGTTTGCATAATGTATCTTTTTAT
>NW_009260126.1:11306-19473 GCF_000687185.1 Egretta garzetta
AAGTGGTTCTAGACACGCAAAACAAGCTTTCACACAACAGGCACTCTGAGATGAAAAAACAATTGCAACAATACTTTTCACACAGTGAAACCTAAAGCACATTTATTAATCACTCAGTCCCAGATTTACTATTTTGCAGCTAACACTTTTATTCTGACATGACAAACAACATATAATGAAATAAAATTATGTCTCTAGACAGATCTGGTATTTATAATGAGGAAACAAGAGTCACTCTTGAAGTTCTCATTGATGCTAGTTCTCCATTATAGAACTGATTGACTTAAACATCTCTTTATTACCCCAGGGATACTAAACTTATGAAAATTGGCCAAGTACTTTTTTTCCACAGATGAGACATTTTATGAGAAGTTTTGTAGAACTAATACAAAGAATTTTAAAACTTGAGCACTCTGAAGTGAGGTTGTAGTGTATTTTTAAATCAGTCCGATCCTGGGGGAGGTGGGAAGTAATGGTATCTACAAAATTACAGCTGAAAAAAAGAGAAATATATTTTTTTTCCATAGCTTAGACTAAGGAGACAATTAAAAATATATCTTGGAAAGTTCACAGGACGTTTTTAAGAACATAAAATAAAACCTGTGTATATGTAAATTCAGTTTGCATCTTTTGAATGTAGCTGATTTTCTAAGGTGGAAAGTTGATTGGAGATGGGGGAAAATGTGGCAAAGAAGGGGATACTGGGAAAGTCTGTAGTCACTTCTGTGGTTTAGAAGGTGGCAGAATAATGATAATTTTCTGTGTAGACTAAAAGCCTCCAGTTTCTTCGGTATTTTTCACTACCAGCTGCTTCCCCCAGATCTGATGGCTGTCCTGATTTACTCCAGCCTTGAATTCCAACCCTGAACAACTTCCCCATATCCAGCTCCTGAGTCTAAATATTCTTCTAATGCTAAATAAGCCTACATGAGCTGTTTCTTTTGTTGTCATTTGGTATAGTAAAATTGTTCCCATTTGTTTTGAAGGTTGTTTAGCATACCCTGGCTCCATTGCCATTTCTTTATGACCAGCCTGGTCCAGTTTGCTTCATTTTCAGACTGGGTATGTTCCTTGATATTAGAGGCATCAAACTTGCTTTCCAGGGCTGTGCAGAGCAATTAAAATGAGAGTTTTCAGGCCAATTATTTCTTGATATTTCTCTGCTCTGCTGAATAATAGGCTGAGATGATATCACCCACTGGTGGCATTATCACAGCACACTGCACATTCATTTTCACTTACATATAATTATTAAATCTTAAAGTAATTTTAAAGATGAATTTTAAAACTATTGTATGCACATGCTGAAAGACTAGTTGCTTTATTATTAAAATCATAATTTTTTGTACTAGATCCAATTCTATCTTCCATAGTTTTAAAACTTTCTATTACTTTTGTAATTCTTGAAAATGCAATGTTTTACTATTTTGCTCTAAGGAAATTACTTAATGGGAATAATGACCATGTAAGCAATTTATTACCTCTTACAATTCATCTGGAGAATATATTTCAGTCAGTTTCAAGAAATGTTATTCACTATGGGGGATCAGAACCAGACACACAATGTTTTAACTTAGTAGTGGAGTTACTTTTAAAGCTGTTTCAGTTTCAAAAATTTCATCAGATTTTGAAATCTTAACAATTTTACTAGTCCCAAGGTTTCTGTAGTGATTGTGATTCCCTTCTTGGGATAGTTATTCATTTGGGAATCTGATTATTGACTTATAAGAGGGTTCAAGTCCAGTGTTATGTATAAAATTCAATAGGGTTGATTACTTTTTTATCTCTATTGTTACAATAAATAAAATTGGATAATGGCTACTATCAAGCACAAAGTACTAATGTAAAATAAAACCTACCCCATGTTATCAGTGTTTTCAAGAAATGATATAAATGTAGCATATTTTACTTGATTAAGTGCTTAGTAACTTAGAAAATTACTGATATGTTGATAGATTATTGTGTTTTGAATTTAGAGATATCCTTTAAAGACAGTCGATAAAGATTTTGGGAGGGCAAAAGAGCACAATTCAGTATTTCTGCTCTTAAATAATGTGATTTGCAGCTTAAAACATTTCCAGCTGTTCTAAATCTTTATAGTAAGTGTACGTGAGCATATATTGTAGGTGAAAAAAAAAGCATTTTATTAATTTATAGTAATCAAATACCTCTATTTCTGTTTCCTTAGTTTCACAGAGGACCTAAAATCATACCTCCTTAGCTCTGAGCAGGTTTTTCTTAGAATGCCCCAGTGTTCACTACAGATGGAAAAGTACAGTAAGCACCACTAGATTTCTTTTTCACCAGCCCAGAACATCCAGTGAGACTTTGGGTACAGAAAAGAACAGTTGAGCAGTAATAGTAATTGCTACTCCTATTTTATTTTGAAGTAAAATTAGTTTTGCAATTATAGGAAAAAATGTTCTTTTAATGGATAATAGTAATATACAGTCTGTTGTTTGTGTGTTGTTTTTGTTTGTTTGGCTGTATTTTTTTCTGCTGCCACCTTTTTTTGATAGTGGATTAAAATTCTCTTGTAAATAGGCACGATTCCATTGATGTTAGTAGTATTTCAGGCATTTATATCTAAAAGAGAATTTTATCCCCTTTACTGTCAGTTTATAGCAATGTTCAGTGTATCTGGTAATGGTGTTTTCTGAACGCAGACTGAGAATTGTAATAGGAACTGCATTATATAGCTAAATGCTTTCTGGTTTTGAATGCCTGAATGCCTCATTCAGATTATCTTTTACTCTTCATCAAAAATTAACAAATTATAATATAAACTCTCTGGACCATAAACCCCCTCTTTCCTTTGTTTGCACAGCAGCTAATGCAGAGAAGTCCTGGTTCATGACTTTTAGGCAATATACTGTATATAAAAATAATAATACAATTAAATTCAACTTTAAAGTGAATAGATTATACGCAGTCAACATCCGTGACGAGGGGCTTTGCCTCTATTAACAGACATGTTAGGTGAAATGGTAGTTGCTTTCATTTTATTAGAAGTATTGCATTTCTCTTTTTTGAAATTTGCCTTCACACATTGCTTCCCATTCTGCTACTGCTGTTGAGGCAAAGCTAATGAAAAAGAACAAATGTTAGTATACAGTGGAGATCAACAGAAATTTTAATCATTTGGCTGTGCCAAAATAAGAAGTACTGACCTATTATTGGAGTCCTAGTCCACTTTTTCTGATGCCTGCCATTGTATTAGCACTCTAGCTTTTCAAACTAAGGAGGCCATGATGCCAATTTTTATGCTAGTTCTACACATATTCATATGCTTGGCTGGTTTTTTTTTGTTTGTTTGTTTTTTTAAATATACAAAGATGTGAGTGAAGAATGCCTCTGTGGACTGATATTTGTCCTTTATTGGTCTGATTTCTTTAGAATTACTACATTAGAGTAATTACCAAATTACTCTGGAGTCTGTGTTTTTCTAAATAAATGCTGATTGTCCCACAAAATGGATGGTATAAGGACACACCATCCATGTTTACTGCCATTTAGGTTCTTTACACAACAGGATGTGGATGAAATTCCAGTATTTCTCCCTTCTTTTCAACTTAATCCTCCTTAACATAGGGGCCATCCACTCCTTCTTCATGGCAGAGTTCATGCACATTCCCAAAGTGAAGGCAGATGCAAATTAATCTTTTTCTCTAATTCAGAGTTTTAAGCATAACACATGGCAAAATAAGGAGGCATTCAATTAGACTGCATCCCTTTTGTCTAGTAATACTCCATGAAGAACAATCCCTCGATAAGTACACGTACACTGTGTTTAATCCCGTGGCTAAAAGCGCTGGTGGAAATTAGAAGAGTCTTACTTCTTGCTTGCATATAAAAACAAAGTCATTTTTCCATCCCTGCAAGCAGTGAATTCTGACATAACAGCCTTCATTTGTTGTGTTACTCTAGCAGCTTTGGTCTTGCTAAAAACATGTAGGATGCTGTTAGAAGGTGGGCTAATCCGCTGAGACCTCTCTCCTTTAAGGAATTTGCTGATGGTAAGATGCAGGATGGAAGAACTAAGATTCTGAACCAGTGGCTCAGAGATAATCAGCAGGCAGATCAAAAACTTGAAGAATAAATTGGAGAACAGCAGCAGTATGTTGAGCTGTTATCAAAAGCCACGGACCCTGAATAAATGTTTCACAGGATAATGTCAGAGGCAAGTATCGTGTCACGTTTAAGAACATGTCCCAGTTGGTTTCTCTGTACCATAAGTGCTAGATTTTAAATGCTTGTAGTTTTTTAAAACATTACAGTATAAAAATCGGTGAGTAGATTTTTACTCATCCCATGATACTATGTTTGCCTTTTATTGAACATGTCCAGGGAAAATAAGACTAGCTTGTCTTGCCTATTTGCATAGGAAATGTTCTGTGCTTGTGCTAGTTGTAGGCTCATATCTGAGGCAGTAAATTAATACCTGAAATCTTTGTTCTTCAGCTAAATTGCTTTTTAGCTCCTTTTTTGGCTTCACACTTTATGTGCTACTTTAATAAGAGACATGTACCTGTATACATATTTATTGTAGTCTTAATTTATCTCAGCATTCTATTAAAACCCACATAATTTTTGCCCCCCAGCTAAGAAGAAACCAGATTAAATTTTCTAAAATACTATTTTCTTCTGAGAGTAACTGTTAGTTACTGTTCCGTGTGTGTATCTGTGTGCATTGAGCAATATTTACTGTTGTGGGGTGGCCTGTGTATGGGTCATTCCAGAAATCGTCTGTGTATTTGCAGTCTGTTGAATTCCTATTTGAGCATTATCCATGAGGAGGAAAAGATTATTATGAATTTATTCTTTTTTATAATTCTTTTTTTCCTCACAATAGTTGCAGGAGAAGAATGGTAAATTTTAACTTTTCCCTTTTTGCTAGTCAAGCCACTCTTACGTTGGTGACTGAGTATTACTTTTTGTTTTGTTTTGTTGATTTTTTTCTCTCTGAGTACACTACCAACACGATCCAGCAGGCAGCTCCCAAGTGAGGTCAAACAAAGGATGCTCTTCTTGTTCTCTCTATTCCTAAATTGAGGGAATAGTTGGTGAACCAACCCAAATTGCTTACTACCAGTGAGTGCACAGCTTGGTCTCCTTGTGCCACTGCTGACGCTGCATCATGGCCATGGGAAGCCATCAGCGAGGAGGAGGTGTGAAGGAGTGCAGAAAGAGGTGTTCCTCACACCCATCCTTGGCTGTCAAAAACTCAGAACAACTGGTCTCCAAGGAAGCAGGGCAAAGAAAGCCTGCCCTGAGCAGGTTCTGCTCTTTCTGAAGAGCAAAACCAGCCCAAATATGTCCTGTCTGAGGGAGAAGAGAAAGGGAAGGGGCATCACAGCAGAAAACGGAGTTACTGTATTATCTGCATGAAAGGAAGGACAGGAAGGACAGCACGGGTTCCTGCAGGGAGAGCAGCCAGGACCTCACCCCAGTGGGGTGGAAACTGCTGCCTCCTAAAATCTGTTTTGTGAGGGTGATTAGCTGAAAACCATGTTGCTATTTAGGAATTCTGTTACATGCAATATTAAATACATTTTAAAATGGCTGCAAGAGAGCTGGGCAGCTGAGAAAGAATCTTGTAAACATTTTCCATTTGGTTTTTATTTGTTATTGCTTTTGTTTTGCACAGACATTCTTGCGGTTATAATCTTTCTTGGTAGCATTTCCCAATAATTTTATTCACCGTAGTGCATTATAATAAGAAAATGGACAGTCTTGTACAGATCATTATGTGCTGGGTTTATTGACAATAATAATGAATGGCTAATTCTTCTATTTCTCTAGCTCCCTAGATTTTAAATGATTTAAAGTATTGTGAATATATTTGCATTTCTTTTGGAATATATATTTTTTAATGTAGCATTAAACACTTCCATGACAAATTCAGACATTTTCTAGTTTAACATTAAAATGGAAACAATAATAAGCCACACAGAACTATACAACAGAACTCAGTTAAGTCTCCAATGTCATCACAATGAGAAAGAAGGGTGAAATGTCAGACCTGGCGTAAACCACTTCATTACGCCTCATTTTCACAGTGCTGACACAACAGTGGATGATCTTAAACCTCATAATTGAATAATTATAGAATCATAGAATCATTTAGGTTGGAAAAGACCTTTAAGATCATCACGTCCAACTGTTAACCTAACACTGCCATTCCACCACTAAACCATGTCCCTAAATACCACATCTACCCATATTTTAAATACCTTCAGGGATGGGGACTCTACCGCTTCCCTGGGCACAGCCTGTTCCAATGCTTGACAACCCTTTCGGTGAAGAAATTTTTCCTAACATCCAATCTGAACCTCGCCTGACTCAGGATGTTTTGCCGTAAGGCATAGTTTCAGCTTTCCCTGATGTGGCAAATAATGCTCCATGTCATTTTGCATTAAGAAACACAGTAGCCAAGCTCTGTGCTATGCACTGGCAGTTTTAGACTAACAGCACACAATTTTATGCAGTATCAAGTTAAAACACAGCCCTCCATGACTCCTCTATGGAAAGTGGGCAGATATTTAAGGAGGCTTTCACATATCCTAAGTCTGGTTGTTGTCTGCAAACCTTTGCATCAAAGCCTTGTATATTTTTAGCAGAAATAGCAATGTGCCCACAGGTAATGCCCAGTTGTTTGAGGTGTTTGTGCCAATGTGGTATGCTGGTTGGTTTGTTAACACAGCTAAAAATTGGACCTTTTATTAGAAATTGTATGAAAGTGTTAAAAAAACATTCTGTATGGAGCCATATATATATATACAGTACTGTTGCAGAGAGGTTTACTCTTTGAGAAGTAAGTGTAAATTATGTCCAGGTGAAGTGGCATTAGATGTCCTGTTCACATATGGTAAACTGTAGGTCCAGCCTCTATTTTTGCTTCATCACAAAAACAAATGACGTGCTCAGGGAGTGCTCGATCTCATCACATCACAGCTTGATTTTCTGCACTGCTGGTGAGTTTGCCAGTGGCAGCTGAGGTGACATTAAATGAGTTTGCTTCTGGAGAAGTGCCCCAGGAGAGGAAAATATGAGAGCTTTTTTGAACAGCTGAGTCACAGCTGCCAATCTGCAGTTTGTATGAAAAAGGGCCAAAACATTGCCTGGAAATACAAGATTAGCAAAAAAAATCTTAGTAAATTCAGTAGACTGGGTGTCAGCGCTCACCTTAGCTATGTCTTACTCGACATAGTTCGGTTTTGTGTATTTTGTGCATAACAGTTCGTGTTATTCTGTTATGTACATCAGGATCTAAAACATTTCTGAGTGACTTCAACATATGTATAGAATGAGTAAAATCCTGGAAATTATGGTAGTGCTCCCTGTGCTAAGTGTTTCTCATTATTTGTTACTAAGGCTAAATAGCATATTTTTCTTTTCAAAAATATTACTTTATCTAAACGTCAGCTTTGTGTGAGGAGTGAGATATTTCAGGGAAGATTTCTAATGAGTGGATGAAAAATTGAATTGTTTTGGTTTGGGTCAGGTGAACACTGATCTCTGAAATAAAAACAGCAGGCTGCTATGCCTTCTGAAAGCTGTAATTCCAGGTAGCGTGAAGTGCTGTTCTCCATCATCTGTGTCCAACTCCAAACCTGGGTTACATCCAGGTGCAATCTCTTCCTGTGGTTCAGATGCCACAGTTCTGTACTGTGTGGAGCAAATGTGGTCGATTCCCTCCACCTGAAAGGGTGCATTTCTATCTATCACACGCGAGCTGGCTGGGGAGCTTGACATCACTAACCACCATCATGCACCACACGAGAGCGTGTTATATGGTTTAGCTCTAGCTTTCCCCTGTCTTTGCTCTCCATTGTGTATTACTGAGTGACTTGACACTTCTTTTTCCAGAAGAGAAAACTGGCTTACACAGAAACTTAAACATCTTGGCTTGTCTACCAGACTGTAGCCAACATGATTCTTCAGTTGACTTTCCAGCTGTATTACAAAGTCCTGTTCACTCAGCAGTGAAAGTCTAATATGCATTGGAATTAAACAGAATACATGAAATTTGGGGCATCTATATGTATGTAAATTGTTTGCATTCATTCTGTGTAAGTCTTACTTTGACTTACCAAAAAAAGTCATGTTAAATATGTTAGACCTAACTCAGCCCATTTTACACTGTGGGAAAAATAATGCAAATACC
>NW_009260126.1:19493-76043 GCF_000687185.1 Egretta garzetta
CTTGTACTTGCAGTAAATGCAGGTATAATTATCACATGTGCTGGTGTGGCCACTTAAATAAGTGTATGTAATAATAAGTTCCTACATATTGCAAATGTTCAATGTACGTTTTACATTAACATGAATATGAACTATTTTTTAATTTTCTAATTAAACCAAATAAAAGCTATTTAGATGCACAATAGAGGTAGCACATGAAAGCATAAAGGCAACATTTGTATTCCATGAGATTTAACTGTGTTTTAGTTACTTCTTTATACAAATCCCTGTAACTAGTTAATAGCACTTTATTATGTTAATACTCAAGATGAGGTGAATCAAACTGTAAAATAATATCTGCAGGTCCCTATTTTTTCCGTGCGTGATTGCAAAAATATTTGCAGAAACAGAACTTAAAATTTATCAGAAAAACAAATCAGAATTTGTCATTAACTGAGAACTAAAAAATGGGTATTCTTCACTGTAGCCCCCCACTACCAAGCCCTTGCCACACAAACCCAATACATTCACTGATAAGATATGGAATGCCATAACATTTTTTTACCACATTGGTGACATAGGAAGTAAAAATGTGAGGAAAAAACTCCGTGGGATTTACGCAGTCTGTGCTGAGCATTTTCCTTGATTCTGCTTTTCATCATTAACTTCTCTTCTGGTGTAGATGAATTTGGTTTAGCTTATCTAGGGCCTTGGCAGTCTGAGTGACACCAGCTCTTACTATCAGTGTAGTTCACGTTATATATTTCATGTTTCATTTTCTGAAAATTGGGCAGGACATGATTAGGGAAGGGCCTGATCTCTGCTGTGTACATAACGTGGTTAGAATGCAGGGACTTAAAAAAAGTAATAATTGAGATACTCAGCTGCAATAAGCCTTGACTCATTGAATATAAATGAAGAAAAGAGGACTAAGTAGCTGAAGTGTTTCATGTATATGAATCTGTGCTCCTGCATCTGTGAATTGCAGTGATTTTTATCCTCTGGACTAATTCAGATACAAACACCATTCATTTCTGAATTGAGCACTAAATAGTACAACCTGTACTTTTGCAATCAAAGAAGCCAGAGTTTTAAAAATAAAACCATATTTTTAAATCTGTGCTGGAGCATACATAAATTGATTGTCAGAAATATTGGATGCTCAACAGGTCAACAGGACCTATTTTATTTTCAGCATAGAAAAAGAGACTACAGCTGAGAATACATTTTAAGTTACATATTTTAGAAATTTTTGCCTTCCTCAGAAAAACCATGAGGATCTGGCACCACCTTATATAAAGAAAAACAGATATACTCTCAAATTGTTTTAATTGGTGTAGTCACTATGTATCTAAAGTGTTGGTACAGTAAATGGAAGATTACATTCATGGGATGTGACTGATTCCACTTTCAAAAAAATAGTTTAATCTAGCACAATTTTAATGTGTTTATTTTTATTTATTAGTGTTTATTTATTTTTATTGGAGCATCTTTTATGGCACTTGCATTTACAAAGTCATGTTTAAAAATCATTGACATCTTTTGCCTTTAAAGCTGCAGAGAATTAGGTCAAAATTTCCCTCCATCAAAGGCTGAGAAATTCAAAAATTACTTTTGCCTGTAGGACAGGAATGAATGCACATTAGTTTAAAGGCCAGTGAAATGTAACTGCAAGCAAATCTTTACTGTTGAAATTCATGAATTCACCAGAATTGAAATGGAAGGGAATCAAGATGCTGATTAAAGCAAGGCAAATATTCAAATACTTTTTAAAAATTATTATTTTTTCTTTTCTAATAAGGCTGTAGTCTTACAATCAATGATTTGCAGGTACAAGAGTATGCCCGTATGAAGCTAAATTGGCTAATGTCATGTTTGACCACCTTTTGCGCTGGAGCACAGCCAAAGCTGTAAATGCTAAACAACCGTTTTGGAGTACTCATAGGGTAGATTTTTGTATTTGATTCATGCATATTGGCAATTGTAACTTGATTCTAAATACATATATTGTCAGAAAATAAAAATATTAAAACTTTTCCTACTTCATTTGAGTAATCATAACATGTTAAGGAAATAGCCTGTGGGGACAATTCAATTCTTTGTATTTTGGACCATGTATAAGTTTGAAAAAAATAATGTAATCAATTGCCAGATATAACCAAATGATTTGTTAGGACCTCTTTGGAGTGACACTGATGCTAGTCTTTCAGATTCATATCCCAACAATGCCAAGCTGCCTGTATTGATTTCTGGTCTCTGATTCTAAACTGGGCTTTCCAAATTAGTACTCCAAACTGCACTCCTCCTGCAGGTGGTGCATAAGGAATAATTGTGTTGGGCAACCAAAGTGGTGGTTGGGAAGCTGCAACCCCCCCACCCCCCTACCCCCAAATTACATGCTTCAATCTAACCAAATAAGGAAAAACATCTTTCTTATCTCCTGATGGCATTAGCTGAGGCCATAAGAACCAATATAGTGTACCCAATTTGCAGTGCCAAATCTGACTAGTTTTTCTTGAGCACTGGCAAAAATATTGAACACTGATGGAGAAAGAGTTCTCCACCAATGCAAGGAAGCTGGAATGTAGGCATTATCCATAAGTTTTCCCTGTAGTGCCTTTAGTGACTTCTGTACTTCACTTCTATTTATGTGTGCATCAGAGGATAACCTTCCAGATTGTCCTGATCAGAGGATCAGAGAGTCCTTTCAGTTCATCACACCCCACCTTGCTCTTGCATTTCCCATATTCGTGATCATTCAGCTCACCTTTATTGAGAAGAGTCTGATCTTTGCTTCACAGGGAGGAATCGCCTCCTCTGCAGTGCACCAGACTTCCCTGCTATCGTCTGGCATAGTGAAACTGAGCTAGATCTACTATTGAGAGTGTTTCTTATCCAGATACAAAGACAGAAGGTTTGTCAATGCCCATATAGATGGGAGAGAGAATGTAAATGTATCTCTGCAAGGGTTAATATCCTTAATTCATGTGGGTTTTTAAAACACAACTATTTAAATAACAATAGTTTATGTAATCAAGAAATAACTTTTTCCATGTTAATAATCAAGCAACCACCACAGCCCGAAGTAAGAAAATAAAAAGTTACATTGAAGGGTTTGAGCATTATATACTAGAGTATTTCCCTCAACTCCAAATAAGTAGGGAAAATTAATTAGCCAAATCATAGTTGTCATGCTCTTTTTAAGAAGTCCCTGAGGGTGAGTCCTTGCTTTGCATGCACTGTGATAAATATAGGTCTGTTGAGGAAAATCACTGAGATGTGTGGCACCTTTGACTCATAGATCATATCTTTGTTTTCTTTTGTCTCCCAATTAAGGATGATGTTGTTTTTTTCTTGGTAAATAAATTTCAATTAATGAAATTCCAGCTGTCTCATACATTATGGTGGTGTAAATTTGAAAGCATTTAGCAGATGCCCATATAAAAATCCATTAACACATAGCAGGTTCCCTGACATTTTAAACCAATATGTCTCCGGCTGGAACAAATAACAAAACAAGTCCACATTCTTGAAAAATTTATGGCATCTCTAATGCAGGTAAAAGATTTCTATGCAGAAAGGGGCATATTGTGGAAGATTATAAACATGTCTTACGTTTTCAGTTTTGCAAGAGGGAAGTCATGCATACATTTTGTTGTACTCATTTGCTCTTTATACAAACTATATAAGACTGCATATAAAAAATAAGGAGCCAATTAAGATTCCAGGTAAAAGACAATACTGTCTCTAAATTTTTTACTTGGTATTTATCCCTTCTGAAGTCATGTGAGGGTCTCCAAAAATTAGCAGACAGAAATTCTTATAATTTACTTGTTCCTAAGCATTTAAATCTGATACAATTATTAAAACAACTTTAAGACTGCCATAAAAAGCCTTTTAGTTCACTACTTAAAATCCTACCAGCAAAGTCAAGCTTGGGGAGGAAGTAAAGGAATGGGAAAGATGACCTTGACTTGCCTAAAGCTTGCAATATTTAATTTGGAAATGGGCCATATCAGAAAAAGCAAGGTAAAAGAGATACACACATAATGCCAATATGCACAGAAACTGTGACGGAATAGTATGAAAATATATTTTTGGAAGCTTTTTCATTCCAGTGAAGTAAGCACTGCAATATGTGCATTTTTAAATGCCTATGTTCATTTACCTGTATTAAAAAAAATATTTTCTTTAGGAGAAGAGGGAAACGGGATGCTATGTGGAAAACAGTCCTTTTGTTCTTTTCATTTCTTTCTTAGTATTTATTGTGGTAGAAACAGCAAAGCTGGCTTTTCATCCCTGTTGTGCAAATTCACCGCTATGCAGAGGGCCAGCACAAGGCCCATTTTCCATTCGATTCCACCTGAGCCTCTAGACTGCAATTTAAATGATGCACAATGCTTGTCATCACATCCATAGCAAAAGGATGAATTCTTAATATAAAGTATTTTGTAAAGTGATATCTGTGTAAGGTTCTTCAATGCTTTTCTGTGTTTCACTGTGGTTTAAGTTACTGCACTGTCAGTGTCTTCAAATAACCATGGCAAATTCAAATTTAAAGTCTGTCAGTTGGAAGGCAAATTCTAACAATTTACTGATAGTGATTTTCCTTTAAAATAGCTAACCTATGTCCTAACCACATACAGTTACAATGGCATTCCAGTAGAGTACTCATCTATTTTAAGGATTTAACTGCAAAGGTAAATCACTGTGTAAGGTAGATGTATACAGAACAGCATCTGTAGAAAGGCAGTGGCTGCAGGACTGCTAAAAAGAGGTTTAGCACATTGCTTCCTTAAATGAGGATGAGGGTTGTCAGATCAAAGCAAATGAAGGAAACTAAACGTGGCTGGAGATTTTGACCTGGCTGAAGCAGCTGCCTCGAAAAGCCTGCCGTTCTTGTGAAGCAAAAGTGCTGTGCTTCCCTTTGACTGTGTCATTACCACAATCCTGTACTTGGCTGTCCTCTCTGTTGTAAATTAGAATAGATGAAAGCTGTCGAGCCAAGCCAGTGATGGAGGCTAATTTGATGTGATATAATTGATGAACTCTAAATTGTCCCACTTCTCTCTCTTGAAACGCTCTGACTGGAGCTCAAAATGCCAGAGTACTTTGATTTACACTCTCTGTCACTTTTATATTGAAAGTCTCAGTGTGGCAGCAGTGAGGGATTAACTTCTTCACAATATTTTTTTCTAATCTGTAGAGTATGTACACACACAGACTGGTGCAACCCCTGGTGCACCCCTGGTGCAATGACTGGGAAGGTTGGATTTCCTTGTTTGCAGCTGGGTTGTGCACAAAAGTGTTATCAAGATAAAGAAAATAACAACCTGACTTCTGCTGCTACAGATATTGCCCAAATGGTGTCTTGGCAGTGTTGTGTTTCTTATTTCAGAACTGAATTTTTGACTGTAGGATTAGGGTATTTAATTCTTGGAAGCCCTCTGTTTCTGAAATTCTGATGTAGCCTAAATATTTTAGGAGATTAGACAGGTTCTAGTCCCTTCAGTAGCTGTAGTTTGCTAGGTAGCAGTTCAACTCTTAAAATAATTCACCTTTAAAATATCGCAAGCTTCAGGTTTACTTATCTCAGCAGTTTCCTGTTACTTGATACTTTCCTGTTCAAGATACTTGAACTCAGAGCAAACTGCCTCGGTTTCTTGGCTTCTGTCAAAGGTAAGGGGTGGTCAGTGGCCTTGCTTTCTTAGGTCTATAGCAGGAGTGGAAAGCTTTGCAATTAACTTATTGTTCAAATACTCTTGAGCAACCACCATTAAAAGGTGTAACATCTCACATCTGCTAAATCAGTTGTTTCAAACTGAAAACCAGTGTGAACAAAGGAGAGCTGCGTTAATTCACATTGTTACTCTGATCAGATAGAAGAACAGCATCTGTTTCAAAGCCGTTTGCTCCCCTGCACAAAATGAGTTGGCTGTGGCCACATGCCATTCCCACTAGCAGTGTGTGCCAAATTCTTGCTGACCTGAAAGAACTAGGTATGGTGAACAAATCTGTGAAGTTTGGAATATTTGGACAAGCACCCAGATTTCAGATCAGTATCCTAGTTTTATGTTGATTAGCTAAAAACCTTCCCAGTGAAAATGCCAAATGGACAGGATCTGTTATAAGGATTTTCTGTACATTCTGAGTGGCCAGACTTTTTTCAGACTTCCTGCTCCTGGGTATAACTTAAAACTATGGTTTTACTCATGATTGTTAATTCAGTTGTTGATGTGAAAAATGCTGGGGTTTAGAGCTCCTGGATGGGGCAATTGAAATAAAAATGCTATCAGTGGCAGCATGAGCCTCATTTTTTAATGAAAGAGAGGTAGGTAACCAAGTAGCATGGGCTCAGCTTTTATAAGGATTGTCCAGAAGAGCTTTACTCACCCAACACCGTAGCTCAAGGTAGCATGGCATGCCCGTTAAGCTTGTAATAGCAAGGCTATTCAGCTCCTTAGACTGAGGATCCATGTAGATCGAGACATTTCCACTCTGAGACAGGCAGGACTGCTGGTAAGTGTATCTCTTTTTGGTCCCCTTTGCAAGGCAGTGAAAATGATGGTTATTTTGCATCATACTTTAATAAGAATTAAAGCTTGAAGGCATTTAAAAGCATCAGTCAGTCATGGTACATCACCAGTTTACCTTCCTTAATGGTAATGTCATTTGTGCTTTAAGTAGCTTCTAAAGCACCGCTTTAGAATAGTTGTGTAATTGGCAATGATGCTGCACTTAAAATGTTTCATTTACATTGTCACTTTATCAGTGTACCAGTAATCTCAAATAATAGATGGTTTTAAAGAATTAGAGGTAATAATAATGGCAAACTTCACCTTTGTTGGAGTACAGCCCAGTTTTCCTGCTCAGTATTTTTTATTTCTCTCATAATTTTTTTATTTTATATGTTACAATTTAATTTAAAAATAGTCGAAAGAAAATAGTGAAGAAAAATAAATGTAAAACTTGGATTCAATGGACTCTGAAAGCAATTCTTAAAATTTTGAGCATCTGAAGTCACTATGTAGTCTAGGGTGGAGGTATGTTTCAGAGACCAGCTTTTTCTAAATTGGCATAGCTTCAATTCAGTCATTAGAATTTGGACCATAAGTTTTCATATCAGTTCACATAGGAAACAAATCCAGTGCCTACCTTTTTTTTTGTCTTGCAGGTTAAAAAATTCATTGACATTATTTGCAAGTTAAAATATACTTGTCCTGCACTTGAACCTCTCCTCAAAGTAATAGTATGTATACCCCATCTTTCTGACTTTGTATGTGCTAGGAAAGGAGTCTGTTCTAAAAAGTGCTTTAATTAAGGCCGCTTTAAAAGTCTGTTAGTACCTACAGTGAAAAAGGGATATACTATCAAGCAGTAATGTAGCAAGATGGGTTATAGACTACTTGCTAAATAATTTCAGACTGGATAACCTGATTAAATTTATTCTAGAATATTTAGGGAATTTTAAAGCATGCATATGATCCCAGAGCCTGTAAGGGTTCTCTCTGAGACTTCAGCTGGGACAAGTGAGGTTGAAGAAAGGGATGACTGTAATTCCATCTTAGAAAAGAAGGGGGAAAAGGAGTGGCTGGTCAATTAGACACAAGCCAATTTATCATTAATTCTTAGGAAATTACTGGAATAAATAATTTTTAAAATAACCTATAAGAACTGAGATAACATGATGTGAGTGGCATTCAATGTTGTTTTTTCAAGTACAAATCATGTCAAGCCAAACTGATTTCTTGATAAAACAACAGACTGGGAGACCTTTTAGATAAAAAGGAAGTGAATATAAAACTGTATTCTTGGACTAGTTATAGCTATAAGTAGTGCATTGTGAAAAGATAAAGGTCTATCGAGTGGGCTTCTGCTGTGATCTGATTCTGGTGTTGATTTAAGAGATGGGCCATGCTTATTGCATGTTTAACTGTCACTGAAGTAAGAGAGACTGCTAACATACTATAGGACAGTATTCTAATCTGTACAAAAGAACATGGGAGAATCTAAAATCATTGGCTGGAAAGCTGCAATTCCACAATTCTGTAGTCGGCAAATACACGATTCTGCACCAAGAAGTAACCATCTGCAAAAATGCTAGGGTGAAATGGGCAATGAGCATGGTAAGAATACTCAAAGATGAGGTGGAATGATCATGAATCAGAAGTGAATACAAACTACTGCACTTCCACTGCAGCGAAGATGCTGGCATAATATTATCAACAAAAAGATCTGTAAGGCCCACGAAGTGACCTGTCTTTTCTGCTGTGCAAGGTTTGGGGCCCCACTTTTTGACAAGAGTGTCGGGCACTTGGAGAGTACAGAGGGGAGTACTGAAAATGGGAGCAGGAGTGATGAGATGATATTTGCATACCCATGTTTGTTTACAGTTGAGAAGGTTAAAGGGAAATTTCAAATTTATAAAGAACACCTGTAAAGGAGAAGAGCGTTTTGGTGGCTTTTTTTTTTTCTCAGTTATAGACAAGGAATGCTCTCCACTGTAGACAGGACAAGCAGCAATTTGCTTAAATGTCAGCATGGAGATTTAATTTAGGTTTTGGAAAAGACCTTTCCAGCATGGGGATCATCACGCAGTCTGGACTTCTGGAATGACTGTGGAACCTCCATCACTGGGGTCTTTTTAAGAAATGTATACATCTGCTAAAAGGATCACAATCACACTGCAACCTGCCTTTGTGTAGGACCAATGCACAGAGGTGGACAAAGTGATCTCATGAGGTGTCATTTATTCCCAGTTTCTTTATTAGGCCATATTTACTATCTTTAAAGCAATATGAATTGCTACAGGAACAGCCTAAAACTTTATTTCAGAGCTAGAATTATCAGCTTGACATCTGATGTCTAAGGTAAATGAAGCAGTTTTTAACAGTTGTGATAATAATGGATAATATCCATGATGCCTCATTTCAAAAGCAATAGCTTAATACTGTGAATAGGATGCACTGGGATTTTGTTAATATAAGGTAGTTTCATACTGTGTCTATTCCACTTACAAAGATGGCACTTACATTTAAAGTACTACATTATCAGTGTTAGTAATTCTTTAGAAGACATTTTGAAAAGCATTATTTATGTGACACCATTGTAAATGAAAGAGTTCCAAGGAGTAGTTTGCATAATATGATACTTGAATCTCTCTCTCATATTCTGAAATAATTAATTTTAACACGTATTTTAATATATTCATTTATAAATAACTGTCCTTGGGCAAATACAGTAGAATGCCTTATGTGGAAACATTTTAACATATATAATTAGTGTATCTGGCTCTCTTTTTCTCTGTACACAGAATTAGTTTGCAGAATAAGTATTTTTAGAAATTTTCTGTGAATTGAAAATGGCTCTGCTAGCTAACAGCACAATAATCACCAATTTGCTGAAAGGATTTTTTAAACCCACTTGATTAGGAAGAAGAGCGCAGTTCTGGGGTGAGCAAGGCCTACAGAAAGACTTGAGTATCTCTAGAGGACCCTTTAAAATTATTATGGTTACAGAAGTGTGTAAATATGCAACATGGATTCATAGTGATCTAAGTGAAAGAGAAAATAGGATTAGTTCTTATTTAGCACTTCGTAAATTTGAAAGCAGTGAGTTGAATTTTGAGCTTATTATTGATTCTTAGGACCCAAAAAAATCTTCCTATGCTAAATCAATCTTTGAGGAAAAATTCTGAAGGATAGACCACAGCATTATTCTAACATGAGACTCCATAAATTACTGGCAAATAAGCATAAAGCAATGTGTCATTTCCATTGTAATAAGCAGCTTTTCATACTCTGAGTGTTTGAGAGATGGGAATTCTATTCCAGAATCAAAAAGGTTCAAAACCTGAAGTCACAGTAGATTCACATTTTGCTCTTTGCTTGCTAATGTGCAATACATTAAATGTCTGTTCCTTGGATCTAGCAACAAAATGACCTTTTCAGGGCTCATCTTTTTTTCTCATTTTTGATTTGTTCAAGGGAAATTACAGACGACTGGTATTTGGTTTCCAAAAGGGATACATAAAAACTTGACCTTTTGGAACTGTTATTTTTTGGGATGTGTACACTGTATTTTAAGTATGTCTTAGCTGTTGTTTGCTGGACTATGTCTAGTTTAAATAACCCTTCATTTTATTCAGTAGAAAGCTAGGACAAGAAATATAGCTCCTCTCATTTTTTCCCATGACAGACCTTTGCACACACCTGAGAGCACTTTTTCTTCAGGCAATTTTAAAAGAAAGTGGCATGGAATAGGCCCTGATATCTTAGGAAGTTTCCATAGATCTGTTTTGCAGTGCAAATAACATGTTATATTGTGTCCATCATTGTAATATCTCATTGCCTATCTGAATGCACTCTTGTGTCAGGGCACTTTCCACTTAACAGAGCAGGAAATGAGGCACAGGAAAGTAAGTGACCAGGATTATTTAGGAAGTTCATGGTGGAGAGAATGAATGAATCCAGATTGTCAGACTACTGTCATATGTGTGGTTATGCCGCTTGGTTTCCTAAGCTGGCTTTTATCTATCTCTTCAAGTCGCTATAACTCCTGCAAGCATGGGACGGAGAGTTTATTTCACCAAAAACCCAATAAAATAGTTTAATGACTATGATATGTTCTAGTGAAATCAGCTGATTTGGAAATGGACTAAGTCAAATAGGTTATTCAACATGTAAATGAGAAATTGCTCTCCAGCTATGTAAATAGCTAATTTAACTTGAAGAGATTTGTAACACCAAGAGTTACAATAAGAAAAGTTACAGAGAAGGCAGTCTTTGTCTTATGCCAATTAAAGCAAATAATCAGAGTTTCATTGAAATACCACTATGTATAATTCAGTTTGAGAATGAGAATTCAAGATTTCTGAAGATAATTAAATCGTGTTTCTAAGTAAAGCTCCTGTGGTCCACTCAGATTTGTGTAGTCATTCAAACCCATTTATAAACTACTCCTGTTGATTAGATGTGGCAATAGGGTACCTCAAGAATAGGTGATGAATGAGTGAATTGCACTGCTCATAGAGACTCTCTGTTTTTGCAGGGCTGTCCATTTATATATATTTTTAATTTTTTTAACCCTTGGAGTTTGTCAAATGCAATGCGATCAGAAATTAGTAAATACAACTCTCCATGAGGTTTTGACATTCTTCCTCACTGCAAACACTTTTCCTACAAAACTCAGGTGTAATGCTTGTAACTCATGGTTAACGCTTTTGTTGTAGCCTTTTGCTTTTATTCACATCAGCAGTTGACAGCACAGAAACAGGAGAGGAGGAGACCAGTCTGTAACTGCAGACAAGTCAGAGTTGGGTGATGAATAAGCAGAATAGTAATTTCAGATTAGACCTTTGGAAAATCTTTGTCACTAGGAGGGTAGTGCAGCATGGGACTGGACAGCAGTTGCCAGGGAGATTGTAGAATTACCATTTGTCGTGGTTTTGAATTTTCGTCTTGACAAAGTCATGGGTGTCCTGGTACAATGTGGGTAGTGGTCTGATCTAGGAAAAAACAAACACACAAAATGAAAATCTAAGACGTGAAGGAAGAAAACATAGAAAACCTAGGCAGTTGTTAAAGTAATAGGCACCCTTTCAGCTGCTGTATCCTTCCTTATTTCCAAAATAGGGTACTGAGTTACTGGCTCTAAACAGCCAAATGGAAAACTTTTTTGGTCTGGTGGTCAGAAGTCTTCCTAACATTTTTACAAGTGTTTGCCACCTGCTTATCCCTACCCTAGCTGCCAAGCTGCCCCATGAACTTGGGTATGCACCCTTGTCTGTGCATGCTTTATGGCACACTCTAACATGTACTTTGCTTGCCATTGGGTAAACTAGCCCATAGAGGTGCGAAACAGCAACAGAAAGATCTTTGAAAGGGTTTTTCTAGTGAACCTATTATGGCTCTAAAATGGTCTCATCCTTTTCAGCTATCCTAATCTATCAGTGCCTCAAGAATGTCTGTTACTGTATAACAAAGAGAAAGCACACCTGTCCAGGTTCCTAACATCTCATGCACTTTATTAGGTTTTTTTCAATTAGGGCTTTTATAGGACAGTTATATTGGAAAGGGAAGAAAAGAGCATAGAAAAAGCAGTCCTGGTCAGAAGAATAGTATCCTATTCCACATGAGAGACCAAGTCTTTAAAAAAAAATGAAAGAAAGAAAAAAAAAGAAGAAAAAAGTCTTCTAAATAGGAAAAAGAAGCAAAATGGTAACACTTCCTAAAATACAAAATATTTTAAACATTTCACCCTGGGATTGCTGAAATATTGTATTCTGTTAATGTTAAATCACTGTAATATGTATTTTGCATTGAGTGTTTTATTATACATGGATACAATATGGGCATTAAAATATTTTGAAAGTAAGTCTAAATGTTATCAAGCAAGATAAAAGCCAAACCAAAACAAAAACAAATTAAGAACTTTGCAACAAATACATTTCCTCATAGATGATTATACAAGATGCCATGGAATGTTTGAATTCCCTCTAAACTGCATTGATCAGAGCAGAATTATCCCCCATGAGAACTTTTTTAATCAATCGTAAAATTGAATTGTATCCCCAGGCAAATACTTTCCTGTGATATACCTCTGGATGGGGAAGCAGGTCCTATTTGAAAGGTACTTACTTGGCTAGCATACCAAAACTCAAAACTAATGTAATCTATGGGCAAAGCTGTCTACACATCCATGGAAAATCAGGGGAAATGTATATTTCCATGACAAGGGACTAATTATGCCAAAATGGTTGTTTTTTTAAGAAACGTTCTCAAATTATATGGGTTTTGAGTGAGAAATTGAACTAATTTATAGTATCCTAACATCTTACTGTTCTTCACTGATGACAAATATAATTCTATACTTCACAAGAAAACCTCTTTAATAGGATATAAATTAATACTTTGAAATTGTTGCAAAAAATAGAGATGCCTAAAAAATTAATCTTGTCAATACTCTTGGATTTAAAATTATGGTAGACCTTGAAATCAGTTGTCTGCTCAATCAGATAAGCGCTCAATGAATTTCTCAGTCCTATGCTGAGAAATTAATGTTTTGAATTTCCCACAGTTTTAAGTGAATATTGAGGCATGTGCTTACTTCTGAATGTTATAAATTAAATGTGGGATACAATATTCAAATATTACATCTTGATAATGTCCATCTATTCTTTGTCTCCAAGTAAAAAAGCATGTGTTTATTTTTTGTTTGCATGATTTTTAATTTTTTTTATATGAGTATATAAGTAACAGCAGCGTAGTTCCACTTTCCACTCCCCTGTGTTTATTCTACCTTAGCTGTGATGAAATCTGTGTGGGTTTTTTTAATCTCTTTCTCTGTTGGGAAAAGGTAAGAGTTTTTTCACTCTTCTTGTAATACCCACGTTTGGGGAATTTCCCTGGTTTTTGGCCTATGGCTGAATTACAGGAATTTCCCCACACCCATATGGGCTGCATGAAAACAGGGTGTGACTGGAAGGTGGGGTGTCACACCTGAATGCCCCTACTGTGCAATAATCTGACTCGCAAGATTTTCTATAACTGGAAACTAACTATTACCTTGGTCCCAGTCTTCATACATGGACAGTTGCAGATGGTGGGAGTTAGTGACCTTTTTCCAGCCACAAAACTGATTTTAAACATCTTTAAATATCTTCCTGTATTTCTCCTCATTACATCTTATTTTTCCTGTTCTGCACCTTGCAGCAAGCTTTAAAATGCTGAACAGAAAGAAGCAGTATTTTGAATAGAGCACTTTTCTTTGATGTGCAAGTGCTCAGCTGCCAAACAGCAGCGCTTCATGGGCATTTTAAAGTTTTCATTCTTGTTTACAGAGCTAATTAAGAATCTTCGTAGTACTCTTCTCAAACGACAGAGTATCAAAATTACAGTGACTTCCTCCTGAATGAAAAAGTTTTACTGACCACTTGACTAGGAGCAGAGGTGAAGAAAATAGTTAGCTTTAAAAACAGAGAGCTTATCAAATACACATCCCTTTATAGTCTGTATTAAGTAAATCTTTTAAATAACTGTTTGTACATTTGGAGCATAGGTTATTCTGCTCATTTAAGTACTTTCCCCAAGCAATTCTATTCATTTAAAACAATGTTTGGTTTCCCATTAAAAAGTAAGCATTTGCCAATAGCTCTGTAGACTTACAATACTGTAATGAGCTCCATATGGCAGGACTGCTCTAATAACATTGTTTTCTTTAATTTTTGTTATTCTCAGAAGAAAAGGAGCTAGATGTAGTAATTTTAGCATGTAGTGACTCAGTATTTTATGCTTTAAATTTTTGTGGTCTTTGTCAAGTTGCTGGTAAGACTGGAGGGTCACAGTAGATCTTTCTGGCTGTAAAATCTAGGAGTATATTGTATTGATGCAAATCAGTCCTGATGTAAATCAATATACAGAGACCACCAGTTTCATTTTTAAATAAAGGGTTAAAACCATAATTTTTAACCATCTAGATATTCATACTAGGCTTTTATTTATTCTGAATTTAAAACATGCAGTTTCACCCACAGACATATCAATTATCCTCTTGGTATGATATACTGGGAGCCCATTTGCGCAGGTGCTTACTGACAAATACACTGCATCTTTATAAAAACCAGGCCTTAGGAATGTACTGGGTATGCAGTAGGAGACTACTGTACTGTTTTGATTTTAACGTTGTGAGTGCTGCTTTAGATTTCTATAGACTGTCTTTAATGTGCAAGTCAAGAAAAAATGCATGAGAAGTATTACAAAATGAGCTTGTTGCTTTGTAACAGACCTTAAATCAAGGGTGTTTATTAGTAAGCTGCCAGCAAATATTTGCTTGCGTACCTTTTATTTCAAAGGCTTTTATGAACAGTACGTCACAGTGCTAGTGACATTTAAATTCAAATACCAGTTTCTGCCATTTTAAGCTTTCCAGAGAAATAATAGGGAGAAAAATGCTAAGAAAATGAAACTTCGATCTTTTCTAATAAAACATCTTTGCAAGCATTTTGTCTCTTCAAGATGCTGTGACATCCTGTTCAGTTGAAGGAGCACACAACTTTAATTGCACGACTCATTCACTTTAAATATTTAATAATGCTTTTATTAGTTGCACTGAACCAGTGAAGTAAGATCTGCAATATCTAGTGATGGTCATCATTTTTATTCATCATGGTTTAATAAGCATTATAATTACAGATTGAGGAAGAAATATGAGTTAGCTTTGTGGTTTTGTTTGGGACTTCGCGCACACTGGTATGATTGGAAGGGATTATACAAGCTCTGTGAGCATAGCTGATCGCATTCAAATACACTGATGTAGGCTTCCCAATACTGACACATTATTCTTCATCTATAAGTAACTGCAGAAAAGATACTGCATAAAATTATGAGTCCTTACACTATTAACTCCATATGGCTTAGTAGTGAAGTATGAAACTTTGAAGGCCAAGTGGACTTGTTCTTGGCAGGTGTTCTAATGCATGCATTATCAGTGGAATTAGACTTCAACAATTTTTACCAACCATTTCCCATATTTGCTTGCAACTTGCACAAATAGCGAAGACGTTTAGTCAGTTAGGGAAGCTTTCATTTGGAGCTTTCATCAGAGTTCAAGCTGAAAGACCATTTGCAGACACCATAAGCCCTCCGGGCTCAGTTCTCAAGTAACTATGGATGATGATAATTTAGTATAACTTTCTCCCTCTAATATTAGAAATATGACTATTTGCATGTTATCTGCATTCTTATGTTTTAATGCGAGGTATAGTAGGGCAGAGTAATATCTGGTGCATTTTTTAACCTTTTGTTAAAACATCATTTTTTCCTCATCAGCAACTTATGCGGGAGCGACAGCAGATGGCCAGCCGCCCCTTTGCTTCTGTCGATGTAGCACTGGAAGTAGGAGCTGAGCAAACAGACTTTCTACGAGGGCCATTAGAGGTAGGAACAGTGGTGCTGACAAGGGACCATTGTGATTTGCATATTTATATTGCTAGTCTCATCTGCATCTGCTTCTGAAACCAAGCAGCGTCTGATTACCTGGAGCTGACAAGTCTCAGCTACATATGTTATGCCATTTTCAAGGCGCATAGTTTTAATAGCATGACATGAGCTGTAACAAAAGCCACTGGAGAATCTATTAGCCTGGGCTGGAGTGACAGCCAGCTCACCTGGCAGTCCTTTCGTGATAGATGTGAGCTGAAGGAACGCTAGAGGCAGGCATTAAGGAGGGAGCAAACCTCATGCTCGGTCCTTCGAGTACACAGTGCCCCCTAGTTAACATCTATCTTAATTAACAGAGATTACAGCAAACAAACAAACAAACAAATAAATAAAGCAGCTGTGAGCCAAATTTCAGTGTTGTGTTTTCTACATACAGGTTTAAAGAATACAGAGTCTGCTGCATATTTTCGTTTGTAGATAATGGCTACATTGCTGCATTCTTTTATTGTAATTGCAGTACATTGGAAAAGAAATAATAATATGCAAGGCAATGTGATATTGGCATAGTATAATAATGCATGAAATGGATTCAGGAAGTTTCACCTGAAAATAGAGGGAGAATTACAATATGTGGATAATAATGAATATCTAGTCTAGGCTGGGCTTTTGGTAGACCGTAATCCTCTATTCCTTTGCTTTTATTTACAATATTGTGTTTACAGTTATTACTTTATCTTATTTATGGTGGAACCTGGGAATGAGGTGTGATAGCTCTGAAATCTTTCAAGATTGTACTTTTCTTTTCACTGCTGCCAATTCCTCCTAAATTCAAAGCTTCTCTTACTTTTCTCAATAGCCTCTTTCGTTGGAAGATTAAATACACTGTATCAAATCTCTAAGGTTCATGGAGAAGTGAGCAATGTGAAAAACAGATTCATAGCAGAAAGAAAAGGAATCAGCTCTTGAGCACTTACCAAATTGAGGTGCTCTGTCCTGCTACTGTATAGGAAGCAGTCACAATTGTTCTTGCTGGCATAATTTAAATACTTGGTATACATAGTGAATAAAAATGCCATATCTCTTTGAAGAGGCTTTGTTATTTTCTGACCAAATACTAGAACCCCTGCATTCTTCACCAATATCACCATATTTCTGTCTCCTTTTATCTTGGAACAGAAGACCTCTCCAGCTCCCCAGGCTGAGGATACATTACACTGTAGTTAAAAGTTAACTTTTTTTTGAATGTGATTTCATTGTTTCTACACTCATAGCTGGGAACATTGTTGTCTTTTCAGAGGGAAACAATGAGTGGGAGCTGAGGCATCCAAACTCTAATTCTGTACATACTGATTATTTAATTAAACTTGAGAAGTAAACATCACAAGTTAATTGCCACATTTTCTTTTCTCATATCTTTTATTTAGCACTAAAAGAGGTTGATGCTAAAATATTTTAATTATATTTTACAGTTTTTATTAGCTTTTTCTTCCTAGCCTAGCATTTTCTAGTAATCGTTCAGTATTCAATATCCATAGTGTTTTTCCTGATTAATTCATAGTTATACACAGACTGAAGCCCATTCAAAGTTTCCTTGGAATTACAATATACTGATCTATATCAAAACAAAGCATTGTGCTGAGGATTAAATGAATGTGATTCAGGGTATTGATCGTCCTTTGATGTATATTCTGTAAGAAAGAGCTATATTAAGCTTCTATTCCTGGTCTATCCTCAATTTGCAAAGGGACACTGAAAGTTGTAGTTGCCATTCTGTTCTTCATTCTCAGCTCTGTTTCAGACTGAAGGGAGTTTGGATCCCACGTTTATTTCCAGGATGCAATGCTTAAACAATAGGATAGCATGAAGTAGCTGTAACTTCGTTTTGTGGTATTTAGAATCATTAAACTATTTTAATAATTCTGTGATATCTGATGCCCTTTGGGATCTTTTAAAGTTAGAGATCTTTTGGTAAAAATGAGGAATGTACAGCAACTCTCTTAAAAATATTCCACCGGCATTGCGGAGATCTGGCACTGATATACCAGGGGTTCAAATTTTAATGGTGGCGCATTGCATTCCCTCACCTCATTCTTTTACTGAGATTGTGTGTTACTCACTAATACTTTGAATGTTGTTGGTATACTTTTATTGACATTGTAATAACTTGGGCACTTCCAATGACATTTTATTGATCCTTTGGGCACAGTATAATATCATTGAACTGTTCCAGACATTACTGCAAGTCTCCCATTCAACTGCATAGTAAGACTGCTGTTCATTAATGTCATCAGGCTTACACAATGGTGGTTTTGTACAGCTGAGGTTCTATATTAACACTGATGGTCTGGTACATGTCAGTATTCATATGACCACCTACATGATAATTCCAGTATGCCATTTAGTTAGCTTTTGTTTTATTATTTGCATTTATTTGCAAATAGCCAGAGCAACTGTTTCAACGTAGAATTTTAGTTTGCGGTGGTCAGGCACTTTTTGCCCAGTGTTTGAAAAGCATATATAAAAAAATAATAGTATGAATGCTGTACTTAAAATGGTTGCCTATTTTAGATACTTAAAATAGAACTGATAATATTTGGGTCTATTTTCAGTTAGCAGCAATTTGCAACAGATTAAAATGAAATCCTGAAAACATTACAGAAAAGAGCAGAATCTCTGTTATTTTAGGCTGTTTCTGCTTTGGAGTCTTTACCAGCCAGTCTTTCTTAATGTTTTGCCAACAAAATGACAGTGTCTTGATGTTAACTCCTTCAAAAACTTTAATCGGCATCATATTCCTCCTGTTTTTTGCTGTCTGAGTGGGTTTTCAGGCACTGGCAATAGCCTTTGCTCTTCCCAATTTAAACCAGATTATTCATCAGTCTCTTCAGGCTGCCTTTGTGTGTAACTGAATCACAACATGACATTAACAAGTCTCTTCTTGTCATCCATTCTGCGATGTTGGCCTTATAGCAACTATTAAATACCTTGTTGTCAGCTTAAACCTAACACAGTAGAAATCAAACTTAGTTTTTCCCTTGTCCTTGTTCCCTCTTGGTACCACGTCAACCACTACCTTGCTAATGCTATCGATAGCATGGTAGTATCCTAATTCTAAATCTAAGAAGCAATTCCTACTCTTGCTGTGGCATGATATTCATGACACTAATCTCACGCACAACTATCCTGTTTAACCCATGCCAGCCCTAACCTGCATCTTCATCTGCTTCTATTATGATTGCCATTTCCCTGCTTAGAAGTGGTGAAACCTGCACGAGCTCTTGCAGGGGAAGGGAGGCTGGAGGCAGGCCACCCCTTGCTCTTCCTCCTCCCTCTTGGAAAGAATAAGAGCAGCCTAAAGTTACTCCAGCAGAGGAAGGGAAGTCTGGAAGGCAGTGGACCTCTGGATCCCAAGAGAGGAACAGTCAAGGGGGGCTACAGTGAAGTGGCTGCTGTCCCAGGGGCAGGTAAAAGAAGAGAAAGAATTCCTAAGGTCCACCTGTCGGCAGTTTCACATAGCACAGGCTGTTAAGGAGCAGAATAAGAAAACACCATCATAAGCACCCTGCCCAGAGAATCTGAGAATCTTGTGCTATTTTGTGATACCACCATAATTTTTTCAATACCAGAATCATAAAAAATTAAAGTAGCATCATAGATCAATAGATACAACACTTCTTGACACTCAGTGCCCTCAGTGTCAAAATGTTTTTTATTCCTTTCATTTCTTTTTTCTTAGACATTGAAGCCATTTCCAGACCTGGTTGCTTTTTGCTGCTCAGTATTTCCCAAATGCTAAATCATTTAGGCTATCTTCATATTTTAAGCCTCCTTTAGGCAACATTTTTTTCCCCCAGAAATAAATCATTTTTGAAGAGTCACTTCCACTATGCTGCTGACAGTCAGTTTAGTTAATCTGTATGTTAAATGAAAAGTAATAAAAATCTTTTTTTCTGTCCCGCTTTGCCTAACTTCTGGGTATTTTTCAGTTCATTCAGAGCCCCTGACTTTTTTTTGAAACAGGGACAGATTCTTTCTTTACGTCTGTGCCAAAATGTGGGCAGTACTGTAAACTCTAATGTATGGTCATGCTAAGTCTCTGGACAGCAGCATCTTCTGTGCTGTGTCTCCTGGAGTAAAGACAGATGTGTTATTGCCTGCATAAGAACCAAGTGCAGATTTGCTCTTATGATGATCAACCATTTGCTGTCTTTACAGTATTACTTAGATATCTTTTTTTTTTTTTTTTGGCAAAGCAATGTTCTTTAATAATTATTCGTGCAGAAAAACATGCAGTAAATCTTTCAATCATTTTTTTCCATCAAGTTACTGTCTTTCCTGTAGAATTGTCACAGGTGTTAGATTGTTCTCTACTTCTGACAAGGTAAGATGATCTCAAGAATTTTGAATTTCAGATAAAATCTAGCTTTATTTCTCTAGTAAGCAGTAAGTAATATTTATGGTACATTAAATAAGTTTTGAATTTCAGGCATTTCTCATAAGTATGAAGAAAAGATTGGCCATCATTTCTCATTTATTTGAGTAAAAGGATTGGTAGGTATGCACCAACACCAGTAGCTATCGTTATACCAAGAATAGCTATTGGAAATCAGAGTGACTTACTGAAACACATTAAAATCCCGAACCAGAGGCTTTGGGGGTTTAGGTAATTGAAGTTCATACTAATAAGCTGTTGCTGGTTTCTCCTGCCACTAAGATGTCAGGACTTTTTAGCTTGCTTTACAAATAAATCCAGTTTAGTTGGGTTCATTTGTTTAATTTGAATAATTCAGTGAGTAATTTTTGAAACAGCAACCTAAACATACTTCATTATTTTGTACAAAATGAAACTAGTTGTATACTTCATCAGCATTACACCTGCATTGTTTTGATGACATAATGTCTAATATCAAGGAACAGACTCTTCCCAACTCTTTGTTGCAGGTCATCAGATTGCCCCTTGATATTCTCAGTTCCTAATTTTAGTCTCAGTTTCAGAGGATAAATTCAGTCCACTTGTAAGAAAGTAACAATTTATTGAAGAGAATGATAAAATTGTCCCTAGAATGGTCATCCTGTTTTCAGTGACCATAAAGGCAATACATATTTGGCAATAGGCGCTCTCAAAGACCATTATACTTGCACTTCTTGCTTACTTAAAAAGTCATGCTATAAAATTCACAAAGTTGCAGGTGTTGCTCATGCAAGTGTATTGGGGAGCTGAACTCTGCAAACTTCAAAGAAGATATTAGTATACTATCTTAATTATTTATTATAAGTTTTGTTTAAAATGTGATAAAATCTGATTCTTTATTGTTACAGCGGGATAACTAGACTCTATCCCACACTACTTGTGGGAAAACCAGAAATGCTTCTGGATGGGAAAGGATAGTTTCACTGGATAATCCACGTTTCTATCTTTGTCATGGTTAGTGCTGAAGAAGGTGTAATGTCAAGTGTAGGATACAGCCTGTGAGCCAGTTCATACAGCAAGTTGTAGGTTTTTCTGAATGATTCCAGGGACTGCAAAACCTGTAGCTGGACTGAAGGGAGCAGAAACATAGTTTAGAGACACCTACCCCATTCATTCTTTTAAATGTCATTCAGAAATGAAGGTTGCATTATTTTTTTTGTAACCTGCCCCTTAGAAGGCTTTGGATGTGCGTGTGAGGAGTTGGTGTTTTTAGAATTCTCATCCCTGAGTTTAATTGTCATTTTTGTAACTAATATTTTTCTTTCCTAGGGAAGTTGGGGTTTTTTTACCCATTGCTAATTCCAAATTTGGATTATCCATATTGTCCATATGTTATGTCTGTAAGACAAGCTCTGCTTGCCATTGGAAAGGGCTTCACTAAGTACTGTGTCTGGTCTGTGGCATGGCAGCTCAAGGAGGACCAGAGGAGAGAGAATCTAGATGAGAACAATGTGAGCAATCAGAGACTTAGAAAGTGTAACTACAAGGAAAGTCAAGGAAATTGGAGTAGACTATTGAAACGAGTCAAAATAATAACCTTCAAATATGCAAAAGGTTAGTAGAAATCAGGAGGGCAACAATCTTTTCTTTGTGTGCACTGTAGGCAGCAAAGGTGTAATAGACTTAAATTGTAGTAGAGGAGGTTTAGGCTGGATATCAGGAAAAAACTTCTCATAATCACTGGAAGCAATTGCTTGTGGAGGTAATGGAATTTCTTTTATTGGAAGCTTTTTAGAACAGGTTAGACAAACATTTCTCAGGTACCATGTACCCATAGGTCCATTAGTGTCTCTCCCTTCGGCTATTATTATTCTGATTGCTGCCTAGCTTTTCCTTCTGCATACTCTCTGAAAATTTTCCATCTCTGCTGTTTGAATGCCTTAATTACCTTCATTTCACTATTGTTTTCTGTTACTGAATATTTCTGACCCTTGTCTTCACTTTTGCTCTTATCTTCATTGATTTACGTCCTCAGTTTTCTTGCAAGATCACAATCTGTTAAGTCATCTCTGACCCTCAATCTCTCCATGACTGTAGGTCTGCCTAATATGATCTCCAATCCATTCTGGAATAGCTTCAATATTCTTCTTGAAGTCTGTATTCATGATGTAATTATTTTTATCTTAACCAGTGCATTACCGTTCTATAGCCTTTTAAAATCCGTGCATCCTACACTACTAGATCTCAAAGAAACGTAGTCAGATGATACACCTGCCACTGAAGAGAAGAGTCTATATGGAATCATATTTTCTGGTTTTTCTGTATTACTCAAAGATCATGCTAAATTTGCTGTCTGCTGCCTCAAGAACTCCATTATCCTGTGTTACACTTTGACCTTGATAGCTCACGCTGTTCTCCGCCCACTCCCTCAGTCCTGTTAAGCTGGAAAACTTTCTCCTAAACTATTGAATCACTTTATTTTAAGTCCTACCTTCAAATCTATTTTCTTCTTTGCAAATGATTGATTCACCTTGGGTGTCCTTTTATGGTACCATGTGTGAGGGATGTTATATCATACGCAAAATTCACATGTGGTATTCTTCCAGTAGAGAAAAGCATTACCTGAAAGCAGCATCGTTTTGTCCCTGCAATAACTCCTTCCTCATATAATGAACTTTTGTCATGAAATAAGAATTTTAGATTTCACACTACTTAATTTTTCCTTCAATGGTCATATACAACAGTGTAGCTCTGCCCAATTAAATATCTTTAAATCTGCATAAGATTTTTGTTGCTTCTCTTTTTATTTATGTCTAGCAATGTGTGAGTGTTCTGAGCCTGTGATTCAGAACAAATACCTAATCTAGTTGCTCATACATACTGGTCACACCTATTATTTTGCGTGTGTGTGTGTGTGTGTGTTGTGTATACAAACTGTGTTCAATGTAAAGTGTATAGAAGTTCAATTCCTTGCATAGAATCATGTTAACAATCTTTTAAGATTTCTAAGTAATGGTTTTCTCCTTCGGTATATGGGAAATGTAAAAATAGTCTGAGAAATACTGCCTGGAATAAGCCACATAATTTTTTCATATAGACCGATTTTTTTGTGTGTCTGTTTACTGCTAAAATATAAACCAACACCTCAAAACTTGAGGTTTTGACAAAGTCCTTAACTTAAAGGAAGTTTTAAAAAATTCTAGATTGGCTCTGTAATGTATCCAGTCTTTAAATTTACAGAAAACACATTTTTAATCCCTACATTCTCTTGTTTGCTTGCTTATTTCTGTTGAGTCAGTTTACCCTCATGGGCAAACAGACATTGTAAGAATGCCTTAAACATGATGTATAGGAGATTTTTCTACATGCAGGTTGCTGTCCTAATATTTCATACTAACAAGAGAGTAAAACCTCTGCTTATTAAGTTATGGGCTATAGGATCTGTGAATTCACAATTAGTTCTGAAAACCTGATTTTGTTCAATTTTTTTTGACAAAAATGTGTCTTTCCACTTCACAAAATTTATTTGGCATGTGTACTGCATAATCAGATGACTATAGAAATTGTTTGGATAGAAATATATGATTTGTGTTGAACAAAATTGCCAACAAATTTCATGCTCAATTGGAACAATTAGTGGGAATTTTGGCTGACTAGCTAAATGTAGGTGTTTCAGCGGTATTGGCATGCTGTGAATAGAAATTGTTAAATTATTGTATTATGCATAGTTGCAAGTTGAAAGTATCAAAATAAAAATTCTGATTGTTTTCAAGCAGAAGTGTTTAGATGTGTCTGTAAATGTTATGAATAATGACACTGTACATGTCCTATGTTCGTTAAAATTGTGCCTTTGGATAGCAAATCCACGACAATGAGATTTTTCCAGAATTGTTTAAACTGAACATACCAAAGCATGGCAATAATTATGCTATCAGGATAACTAAAAAGTGCATAGACTGATTTTTTTCTTGGTTTGATTGACTGGGCTTTTCTGTGCACCTGATTTGCACATGCCATTCTCTGACAGGCTGCTCTTTCTAGTTATATATATTTTCTTAGTATTTCTTTTGGGTTTAGATCAAAATTATTTCTCATCTTTAAAGCAGAGCATTTCTCTCTTTAAAAAGAAAGGAGAAGAAGAAGAAATAGAGGCAGAAACAATAGCCTTCCATCAGCTATTTCCCATGTTTCCAGGTGGAACAGGCTACTGTATTGTGTTTGATATTTGGCAACTTGTAATCCTTAGCTTTGCTTCAGAGACTTTGCCCACATGCCATTTCCTAGCTCTGCACTTGAGTTTCACTTCTTCCTGCCAACAACAATATGTATTGAAACTGTAGCAGACAGGAGACAAAAGTGCAGTGCCTTTGCTTTTCTTCACAGAACTTCACAACCTGCATGTATTGTTGGATAATCTAATAGGTTATGCCAGTTTTCACTGAAGTTTTATCGTTCTATAGCTTCTATCAAACTAAATTTGAGTCTGAAGTGAATATGAATTCATTGCATAGAAGGCACCTGCCCAGCTTCAGAGCGCCATCCAATTTGCTTACTTTCCAAGACTATTCAACCCAGTAGGCACTTTCCTACTTGGTCTACAGACTCATTTTTCAGAGAGTTATTAGCTAAGCTTTGCCTGCATCCACAGAAAAGACTGAAATATTAGGTCTGGTCAGGACTACAAATAAACTAATATTTTGTATAGCAATATAGTGAGAATAGCGTTTTGTCTATGTGGTAAGAAAGCACTGAGCCTGAGGGGGACTATGCCTACATAGCCCTAGACATCCTGTGGGAGCACACACTTTTACTTTTACAGCTACAAGAATGGATTAATCAGGTGGTGAAAGGAGAACAGATTAGAGGGAATCTGATGGCTTGGGTGAGCTGGAGGATGGGTGCAGTTGTAAAATGTTCCCTGTGGGCAGGATCCAGAGCTCCAGGGTATGCTCTTTCCATCTCGATGTCTAACTTTGGTTATGTCTGATGCACTTTGGGCATCATGGTTCTTGAATTTGTGATTGCATGGTGACTTGATTTCAAGAAAAAGGATGGAGCATGTTCCTGTTTAGGTAGATCATGAGCCCCCAGGACTGAGTAGAGCCTGAAGCTCAGCTCTTTCCTTACCTGGATCAGGATCACTGTTCTGATGTCTGCTCTACCATAGAAAAAAGCAAATGTGGGTCCCGCTCCCATTATGTGCCCATCATCAGAGCTGGGGGAATTTAATATAAGCACACTGCATAGCCTTCCTCCTTGTTCCCTATGTTCTCAGTGGAGGAGGAGGTGGCCCCTTACATATTGTGAGAGGCAGTTTCCTTTTTCGCACTGATTGTTTAGAAAGGTAAGGTAGTAACTACAGGCAGACTTCTCTGGTGTGAGGAGCCCAAAATTTCAAAGACGCTATGAGGAGGCTGGGTATGTAAGTTATAGGGCATGCGGTCTTAGTTTCAGTAATAATTACAACAATTTTTTTTATTATAGAAAATACCATAATATTAGAACTTGAAAAATGAGTGGGCTCAATCAGGGTTTAGGGCCCAATGATACGATTCTTTAATGGTCCTGAAGAAGCCTTCTCCTTGTACAGTTTCTTTTGGAATTCAAAAGGTTATGAATGGTATACTGCAGTAAAGTAGAAGCTGCAGTAAAGTAGAAGTTACAAAGGCAGTTGGACTGCAGTGAAATTGGGAAGATCAGTGAGTTGGTATCAGGGCCATCTCTACAAAAGGAACTCCTTTAAAAAGTAAGCAATATTTGTGATATGTGATCACTTCCAGTTATAAATGTAGTGTACTTTACAAATCTATTAGAGCTTCCTATAACAGAGACTGTAAAACATTATTGTTCATTAGTGTGAAGCAGTGAAGTTTTTAACAGATACGCATGAAATAAAATTTTCCTTTTTTCATATTTGGTATATATTCACATCATTGGAATTATATTTAAAGTAGAATTTTACCTTTCCAAGTGCTATTCCTTATACAATATCCTTGGCAAGATGACCTTCTTCTTATCTTTATTATCCAGCTTTCAGTCTGGGAAGTTTAAAGAGACACTTGCTGTCAGCTTCTTGTCTCACATGTTTAGGCCTTTGAAAAAGATGTATAAATATTGAACCAGCTGGAGTTAATAAATAAAGTTATTCTGTTCTACAAACAACTTAATGGTTATTAAAGGAAAAGCCACTGGGCTTTTGGAAAAGTAGACAAGCAATTTATTTTATATTGAGAAGTTTTTCAAATCGTAGGAATCAGAAGGAATCAAATGTACCCTTCTGAACACACTTAAATATCGGTTTATGTACAGAAAAGGAAAGCATTATCCAGTGACTCACAAACATAATTTGTGTTTTGCAACACGAAACACACAAGTGTAGGACACTCTTTAAGATTGCCACTAAATATACTAAGAGGCGCTGACATGACTTTGGCAATGAGATCCAGTGAGATCATTTTCTAGTGGGCATATTTCATTTTTTCGCAGGAAGAATATTTTAAAATCATATTAAAAGAAAGAAAATATATTACCATTTTGTTATAAACAGAGCCAGCCAAACATCATAAATTGAATATGCATTAAAAATTCTCCGAAACTTACGGTCATGTACTCCTCTGTACCTTCAGGTCTTAATCATGAATTCTATTTGGGTTACATTCTCCTATCACTTATTTACTGAACTCAGGAAAGGTAGAGTTGCACCAGGTCCAAATCCAGCACAATGTATATCTGCTAGAGCATCATCAAAACTAGACTAGTGAAAGAGTATACCTACTCTGATAGATTAGTTGAGGGTATGGTGAAATGCAGAGTAATTGCAGAAATATATTTTTTAAAAATAGAAAAAAGATTTAATTTTTCTCATATCCCAGTATAATTAAGTGGTGGAAGTAGTACTACAACCTGAATATTTAATTTTCTTTTTCTCCAGAACAGTTAGATCATTTGTTTCTGTTCTAGTAGGAAACTTCCATGGACAATATCCATTAAAGTGAATGCAAAGTGCAATGTGGTTGTGATCTAGCAACAATTTATAACCAGTTGCCACTATTTTGCAAAACGAATAGCTAAAGAGGATTTTAAATAAGCTTCTCTAACCCAGATGTCTGTCTTATTAGTGACTTCCTTTTACTTTTAATTCTGTGAAAATAGAACAGCTCAAGGTGAAAAGGAAGTAAGAGAACCGGCGCGGTGCACGAGCAATACAGGACCCCGAGGGAAAGCAATAATTGATGTGGGGCCATACAGGAAGACGCTTTGATGCTTTGAGAGCAACAATTGTATAACTGTAAAATGCACAAAATACATATCCATAAAACGGCACAAAACTGCTTCTGTATCTCTGAGTATACCTTTCACTGAGTAATATCTTGATAAAATTTGCAAGCAACCCAAACCATACTTCCCAAAGCCTAGACATAGTGCTACAATTTGCATATGCACTGCACATAGGCATTGACATTCACAACAGGAAATGGCATAAACCCAGTGCATTTAGTGTAGGAGTGTGTGATGTCATACTTTGGTTTGTTTGATGTATATGCTTTGCCCTGCATTTATGTGAGAGAAGGCAAAGTCAGAGAAACTTGTCTAGAATTCAGGCTAAATGATAGGGAAGTTTGTGAAAGTTTGCAGACCAAGTAATATTTCAGTCACATTATTGACCTAATCCTAAAGAACTTATGTCTCCTGTGATACTTGGAATTGGTTTTGTTCCAAAAAGTTCCGTTGTGCAAGATGAGGGGAGGAAAAAAAAAAGTTTTGATCACAGACCTTTAGGCAGTGTTTTAGATGTGCCATCTTAGCCACTGAGTATCTTGAGGATAAGGTCTGAAACCCTGAATTTATATTCTTTAGAAAGCCAGCATAGAAAGCAAATGGTAGGTCTGACGTTTTTACAGCAATCTCTGCAATAGCCTTTGCTACTGAAATATACTCTATTACTTTGTTTCAGGTAGTTTTTCACAGGGCTTAAAATGTCCAAGTATATCATAGAACAGCAGTTGCCCTGAGAGGTGAAAATAGTACAATCAACTCATTATCTTCCAGAATATGGGGCAACAACTTTAAATCAACTTGGAAAGGCAGAAAGCATTATTCAGAAATGCTGCTTATTGAGAGCTGAGACTGAGTGAGAAATTCAAAAGCTCTTCTATACAATGGGTTATATTGATCATTGTTTGGTACATCTTCTGTGTAATTGTAGAGTCTTCTGAGTGCTTTCCCCTGCTTACCTCTGCTTGTCCAGTTTGAACTCTAACCAGTTTTTCTTCATCAGTATGCAGATCTTCTCCAAGCACCATTCTGTTTCAGCGTTATGGTCACTAAGATAGTAACAAGGCAAGCACTTCTGACAGACAAATGCATCTATTTATTAGCTGAGTATTTACAGCACTAGAGACTGCATCTTCTCATCAGCTGTTTTGGAGACTTTACATTAATAGGACCAAGGAACTGATTCTTGTTAGGAGACTTCATGTTAATCTGAAATTCAATATTTTTGCTTACTGAATTTGAACTTGGCAGTAAATCTAATCTGTAGAAAATAGCATTCATCGTGCACAATAGAATCAAATAATTTAGGTTCGAAGGAACCTCTCAAAGTTGTCTATCCTTTAAAGAGATGGGATGAGCCAAACCCCCAAGCAAAGTCAGGCCACCTTTGATCAGGTTCCTTAGCGCCCTGTCCGATAGTGTTTTGAATATTTCTAAGGATGATGATTCCACAAACTCACTGGCCCCTGTTCAAATGTCTGACTGCCCTCATTACGAAAAGCCTTTTCTTAATATCGCATCAAAATCTCCCTTCTTGCAACGTCTTTCTGCTGCCTGTTTTCTTATCCCTGTGAGAAAAGCATGGCATACTCAGAGTTAGCAATAAGATCCCACCTTAGCCTTATCCTCTGAAGACTGAACAAATCCTGTACTGTCAGGCTTTCCTCCCAACTCCTAGGCCACCTATATCTCACTGTTCAGTTGACAAAGATACCATGGAAAACTGTTTGCCAAAGTTGAGGTTAATGCCATCCGCTATTGTCTTCCACAGAGCCAGTCATACCATCACCAAAAGTAAGCAGGTTGGCATGGTAAACATTGCCTTTCATAAATCCATGCTGGCTGTTGCTAATGAGATTCTTGTCCTTTATGTGCCAGGACAGGGCTTTTAGGGGGATTTCCTTCACAGTCTTCCCTAATGAGATTCTTGTCCTTTATGTGCCAGGGCTTTTAGGGGGATTTCCTTCACAGTCTTCCCAGGGAAGCAGGTTAGGCTGAGCAGTCTGAATTTCCCCAGCTCTTCCTTCTTCCCCGTTCTTAAAGATGTGTCTAACATTTGCCTTTTTACAGAGATCAGGAACCTCCCCTGCTAACCATGCCCAGTCAAAATGCTAGCATTTTCTCAATGACACTGGTCAGTTCCCTCAGTATCCCCTCCAGTCCTGTGGAGTTGTCTGCATCCAATTTGCTGAAGTGGTCGTCAGCTCATTATTCTCTACTATTGGTACTATGTGTACTCTCTACTAACTCAACCAGATGAAAATGATTGGCAAAACCCAAAGACTGTGTTGTTCAGGATTTCAGGCTTTTTTTTGGTGTGCATTGAATATAGTTGGATATAAAGTTCTTGCATAAACTAGAGCAACTTTGATGTTAATGTAATCAAAGAACTGCTGTAAAGGCACTTCATTCAGTAGCAGCAGGTAAGAGGGGTCCATGTCTGCTTTTCTGCTGGTATTTCTTAGTGAGATGTGGTTTTTTGAGTTTTTCTTCCTATGCCACCCCATAAATTCCAGATTTTTTTCCTGACTTTCACATTTTAGTAGTTGCAATGTGTACCTTTGTATGGTATGCAGTGTTTTTTAAAGACTGTGTTTAATTATTGGCAGTGCATGTGCAGTTATAAAACACAGTTACGAGTTTGTGGCTCACGTATGGTGAGATGAGTTCAGGTTTTTGAGGGGGCTTTTTTAGAGGCTTTGTGATAAACCAGGCACAGTTCACAGAGTAACAAACCAGAAAGGGTTAATGAAGATCCCACTCTCAGGCTTTTACCTATCCTCAGCTTTGAGCAATTACCCAATTAGAAACAGCAGCTGTAAAAGCCCAGATCCAAATAAATAACAAATTTACAGGCTCTCCTGGAAAGGCTGTAGAGTCCTGCTGAGAGGTGCTGAAGGAAGAACTTTGTGTGAAGAGCAATGGTTGACCACAGAAAGCAGCCTGGAAACTTGGTGAGCTGTGGAAAGAAAAGTCTTTCTTTGTTAATGCAGAGTGGCTTGGCTGGAGTTCAGTAAAGTTAAGGTGAACTGTACTAAAGCTGGTTTTTTATGCTGTACAAATTGGCAATGCTATTTTAGTTCTTCAAAGAAGAAACAAAAGAAAAAATGGATTTTAAGTACCTATCACTGAGGGTAAATGAGAAAGATGTTTTTCTCTCTAGGTCTGATTTTTTTGCTTGGTTTTTCTTTTTTCTTCTTGGTAACATGTCGACCACAGTTTTCTTATTTGTGTGTGCCAGCTGCACTTTAAGAGAGCCCACTATTAAAAATAATCTCTCTTTAATGTATGTTAGTACTTTTTTGCTAGTGTCCCTTCTGAAGCCTACCGGGTAGTCCAGGCAGATGTAGCTTTTCTCCTTGATATGTATTTTGGTATTTTCCTCTTTCCGTCTTCAGAAAATAGGCTGGTCATTCTTCTTAAGCATAACAAAATGTCACTTAAATAGTACCTCCTTTTGGAATAGCTATGTTCATCTGACTAATTTAAAAAATTGCTGCTGCATCATAAAGGCATCATCTTTTTTCAGTGATTTATTGACAGATTTCAGTCCTTAAGTATCTAGACTGTATATTTTAGGTCAGCAGGTATGTTAACACACATATTTGATACATACAAACATCTGAATAGCATAAACTGTTCTTATTACTGGCTCTGGTTGTCAACCTGAGATGACAGAATTGTGTCCTCTCAAGTACTGTAAAGTGAGTCACCCCAAACACCTTTCTCCTAAGCACGCTAGATCACTAAGCTATATGGGAAAAAAAGAGTCATTGTGTTAAAAGGATGCTCTAATTGCTTTCACAACAGAGGTGATCATGGAGTCTGAGCCTTTTTTTAGTAGGATCCTTCCAATCTGTCTTCTGATTAGTCTTAGCAATTACTTTGAGATTGTCCTCATGTAACTAGCATATCTTCTTTTTCAACTCTTCTTGGAAGAGTCATATTTAATGATAATCATTGTTATATATGAACTTGTAGCTGTTAATAATGTAATGTGGATCCTAATCTTTCAAACAGTTTCACACGCAGAACTGTTCTTCCAAAAGTACTCCATCAAACTTAAAAGCAAGTAGGAAGTTGCAGTTATGTATATTCATAAAATTTAGCAGGATCAATTTTATAGTCAGCTGCACCATGGTAGAATTTACAAACAGAATTACTTGTGTGATTATTGCATCTGTATCCTGGGACCAAACTATTGAGTACATGATCTAAAACAGATTTGGAAAATGGAGAAGTGGTTATCTTGGAAAGTGAATCTTTAACATTGCATACAAATACTTAACAAAGCAAAAGTAATGTATTATTTAAGCTACAAATTGAGAAACTGTCCTCTGTATGTGATCTGATGCTGCTAATGCAAACCACTGATCTACTTCTATAGATATTTTAATCTACAGTGAATGTGATGAATTTATTAAGGTACTATTATTACCCTCTTCCTCAGTTGGGAGTTTCAGTTAATAATTATGAGGTACATAGTGAATCTCTAAAATTTGTATTCAGAAATTCACTGTCACTAACTTCATGCAATCGTAAGCAACTTGAAGTCAATGTGACACAAGAAATGATACTCAACTGTCTCATCTCTAACAAATGACAGTAATTAGCCATATTTCAAGCAAAAGATAATATATCACAGTTCATATTTCATACAGTACCCATTACCAGAGATGTAGGGCCCAATGAACTCTCACATTACACTCCTTTATAAGTTCTCCTGTCACAGAATATAATATTAAAATTATGCTTGTAAAGTAAGTTTGAAGGCAGAGGAAACTTTTGAGAATTGATGGCTTTAGTGAGCAGTCAGCACTAGTATTTACTTTGATAAGGACTAAGGGAATACTCATGGGAATTGAAGAAAGCCTATGCATCCTCATTGTGTTGTCTTCCCCACTGCTAGTAAGAGCATAGCAGTTTGGTTCACCTCTGGTCACTTCCACAGTGACTCAAACAGTACCAGCTTTGTCTTTTTAAAAAGGCTGCAAAAAAACAATTGTTCTCAAGTATCTAAAAATGCTTTGCTGCTTATAAAGCCTAGTATGCATCACTGACCCTATGCTATGGGGGCCTTGGAAACGATCTGTGCAACGGGAATGAGGCTTCCCACACTGAGTGGAGATCCAAATCTTTCCCTTTCAAGAATACAGTGGTCTAAGATTCAATGGCAAATAGCTGATTAATACCATAAGGTATTTTGTCCCAGTCTCTAAAGCCAGTGAATATGTTGAGTAGCTGGTAAATACAGTTGATTCCATTTACCCGTCATAAATAAAAGGGTGGAAAGTTGTGTGAGGAGGAATGGTGAGCAATGGAGTGAGTAAAAGCTGTCATCTAAGCCAAGTCCTGCCCACTGCAGTAGCTGCAGTAAGTAACGTAACATACCTAGAAACCATTGCAAAGCAGCAGAAGAGGGGAATGTAAATGTACCTACCCTTTATGCAAAGCATTCCTGTGTGATCACAAATGCATGTAATATAGGTGAGTGAGAAAGGTGGTAATTTTGGAGGGTGGTGGTGGTAAGAAAGCTGTGGAGCAGCTGTTGTTCCAGTGCTGGGAACACACACACAAGTGAGGTGCAGTATGGGTGCAGCCTACTGCTCCAAAGGGCCATCAGCTTGAAAAAGATGGACACAAACCAGTTTATGTTGCTTTGTGCAGGACTTGAGCATCCTCTCTGGTGTTGACACCCAATCTAGGCTTATGCATAGGAAAACTGTAGTACTACCCTGCTTGATTTCATGTGAAAATGTAACTCTTGGCATATGTTTTTGTGTTCAACTCCTAGAAACTCAAGATTAAAAAGCAGAATTAATGCCTACCTGGCTCTGTTTGATGGCATCTTACTGAAAATAGTCATGTCTATGACTTTTACATGTGATTCTTAACAATTGTTTGCTAGGAATTTCACCCTTGCATAGAATAAAGGGGGAAGAATGTCAGTACTTTTAGCATTCTGAAATCCCTTAATCTGCTTTCCTGATAAGACTTTGCTACTGATTCTAAGGAGAAAACCCAAGTAACTTCTTTTTAAAAAAAAAAAACCAAACAACAACAGACTTTTAAAATCTGTTTGCATAAAGATAATCTACAGAGCCTTTTCTAGGATTAAAGTTTTCTTACTAAATTTCATGCATTCATTTTTATAGTTTCTTCATAAATTACAATACTGTTTAAACAGACATTGATACATAGATTTTCTTTAGCAATACTTGCAATGGAGTCTTAGGTATTTATTCATGTGCTGGATTCAGATAATAGTACACATATCTGTGCTTGCATCACGTAACATATATAAAAATTAAAAGGAATGATTTCAAAGGAATAAAAGGTATTCTTTCTAGTGGAACAAATATTGCTGTTGTGTGACCACTACCTGAAGCATCCTGTTGATATGTCTGCATGTTCAGAGAAAATAACCACTGTTATACTTTGTGTTTCTTTCTTTACAACATGAAGCTTAGTTATTACTGTACTAATGGTGGGGCCCTAAATGTTTTTGAAATGCTGGCAAGGCTCCAGTTTAACTTGTTTTTAAGTATCACAATTAACAAAGTGAGGTTAATCCAGTATTATCTAAGCATCACTGTTATAACCTAAGTGGTATTTGTGTGGTATGGAGCCAGGCTCCCTGAAGTGTGAATGTCCTTTTCTGATTTATAGTTTTGCATTATTTAAGTAGTAAATTCCATACGATGCAGATGAGAGGCTTTGAGGGAAAGTAAATATTATAGCAATTCAATATTTCAGTAGCCTTGTAGCTATTTGAAAGTCTATTAGTAAATGATGTTTATTTACATCTTTAGGTATAAAAATGGTTCTTATCTATCCGTAGATATCTATCCCACTTTACACACAGGAAAACTGACAAAGAAATGTTGGAAGCAAGCCCAGGGTTTTTTTGCTCCCTATCCAGTGACCGACTCATAAATGACAGTATTTATGTTGGCCCTTTCTATCTTCAATCTAGATATGCTTTCAGCGTAACAGAGGCCATAAAATATAACCCAGTAATTATGACAGCTTTTTCTAAAAATACAAAGCTTAACTAGAACTCATTCAGAAATATGTTGTCAATTTAAAAACACTAAATGAACTGTTGGGATAAATTTCTCCCAAAAGATTTTGCTGTTGTAATTCCCATTGCTGTAGTAATCCATTTTTAGATGCCTGACTCAGAATTTAATCCAGAGCCATGTGTGGAGCAGAGCCCACAGGGAAAAATGAAGAGTCGCCTCTTCGAAAGTACCTAAAACAGGTGGCAGAAACCTTCTTGTGTTGAGACAGGATTCGCACCTAAAAATGGTCTGCTGGAGTTAGGTGCTGGTGCTTCTGCTTTTAAAAACAGAGGGAGTGCTGCTGCATTTATACCCGCACAGTAGTTCAGTGCATCAGTCATTGAAAATATAAGATATGGGTGTTATAGGCCTTCATCAGCCAACAGAGTCAAAGAATCATCACTGACCTGAATGTAAGGCTATGGGCTGCTCTTGTCATTTACTGTCATCGTTGTGACTCTGCTATTGTAGAGAAAAGGGTTCTTGATCTCAACAAGCCTGGTGGAAAAACAACCTGTGACCTAGACTGCTGTCCTGGGAGATGGAAGATCTTGGGTATGGGTTTTGTAATTTCTGTGCCAAGTGATGTCCAAGCCTTTAATCCAATTGTTGTAACGTGTAGTTCATGAATTGCCCTTCAAGGTAGAATCAAAACTTTGTCTCTCCCTGGTAACCTATTAACAATAGGTTACAAAATTGTACTTTGTAATTAATACTGAATTTTTATTGTTCTATATGAAATGTCAGCAGAGGAATGTTTACTGTAGCATTCATGGATGTGCCTATGTAAGACACATGCATTGAAGCCGTTAACTGCTGCAAGTGCAGTAAAATCTGACCGTGAGAAAGTTTCTCTATGTACCAACAGGATTTTATTTGGTTTTGGACTTAAAGTAATGCAGAGATTATTTTTTTCTTCTGAGGGGTGGGACAAGCATAATAGGAATAAGTATCTGAGTTCTACACATCTTCAATCCAATCAGAGTTGACCCTTTTGGATCTGGATCTACAGTCTTCCAATGGTTAATACTTTTCAGCTGGCTTTATGGCGCTTCTTAAAACAGCGCATCAACTTGAGCTGTGATAAATTTAAAGAGCCACTTAATTTTGTTTTGCCTTCATCTATTAAAGTGGTCTGAAAGTCTTGTACTTTTAGATTTTAATAGTCTTTTAAAAGTTGTTCTGTAAAGCAAATTGAGTTCTTCACCTTGCAAAACATGTTTCCAAGACAGCAGATTGTTCTTGAGCTCTTCTCTGAATGCTATGCAATTCTTCATCTTTTTGTCTTCTTTATTTGAACTAGGGCTGGAGCCAAAGGATGAAATCTGAGAGTTAATTGTAAGCTGGTATGGTTTTGTTAATGCTTCATGCTTGGTAAAGCTCTCGTCAAAAATGAACATAATCTTGCAAACGCTGTAAAATAGCATCACTGCACTCATCAGTTACTGTTTCCCAGTTCCCCCTTAAGGATGATATCCTTTGTCTAGGTAGGAGCTTACATTCAGCTGTCTTGTGATGATACATCTTCCTTAAAGATGTAACGCTACATAGTGTCTATCAATGCTAAATAACAATTTCTTACATATCAATGTTATTTATCATCTGAAACCTTTATTACCATGTAATGATTAAAGTAATGGACTGTATAGCGTCAAATATCAGTTGTCATAGGATGCCAATAGAAATACTAGTTGGTACTTCATTATAAATACAATTTATTATAACCGACCTGTATTTTAATGTATACTATTACTTTGATCAATCAATACTGGTGTTGAAGTAAAAGTAAGATCCACTCATGATTTTTTGGTCATGTGGTAATGCCCTGCAACCTTTGGAATACTACCTTTTGTGTTCTGCTGTAATTGCAGATTGTTGTAGTCTTAATTTTTTAAGGGTTTAAGATGTGATATGGACTTCAAACTAGTGAAGTATGGCCGTATTCTTCTATGGAAAAATTCTTCCAAACAATTTCTTCTCAAAACTGAAGTGTTAAGTGGTTTTTACTACACTTAAATTGGGGTGGGGTGTGTGCTTTTTAAGTCTACTACATTATTATCTTGACTCAGTGGATACAGATAGTTTTTTTTGAACCTTCTAAGTGTGGTTATAATAAATATATAAACTCTTAATTGAGAATACTTTCCTTACTCCCCCCTAAAAGGAAAAACTCAAATACCATATTCCCTCCCTGCCTTTCAGGTATCAAATGTTGCTGACAGGGTTGGGAATAAACTTTTGATTCCTGACAGCATAGATATGAGAGGTGTTAACTTTGGTAATGAAACTAGATTAAGTAGTTCCCATCTCTGATTACCTCTTCATTAGTGTCGGTATAGCTGTAGATCAATACAGTAAAACACTGAAACAATCTGGTTCAAAAATAATCCTCCAGGCAAAGGGTTATTTCTGTTATTACCAAAGGCTCCTTGAAAATGGTCTAAATAACTCTCTATTTGACAGAATTTTTGAATTGAATTTTCAGAAGTTCCCGTTGTATGTCTGCAATGTTAAGTGCCAAGCCGTACCTATCCTGCAATGGCCTGCTTCTGAAATGGGCTTTTGCAATCTGTCCTTGCCCTGCTTTATGCTGACAGCAGTTTAGGGCATTCCAAAATGGTGATGGAAAGAACAGAGTGACTTCCTGAAGCTGGTCGTCCTAAGCTGTTCCTGGAACAGTAAGAGCAAATAGATCTCAGAATATACAGTTAAATGTTCTCAGGGAGGGAAATATCAGACTTGTAGGAAACAAGAATTTTTGAGTCAAAGTAAAATGTTCTGCTATTAGTCTGACTTGAAGCTAGAGCTAAAATACTTCCTCACAGATGAAAAGGTTTTGTGTAAAAAATCTAATAAGGAGATGCAAGTGTAGTGCTGGTTATGTGCTGTTATATTTTTAACCAGGTTGGTCAATATCTGTGTTCAGCCTGCAAGGTTTTCCCAACGGAAGCTTAGGCCGTTAGCTCTAGGATAGGCTTAGTCAACTGATTCCTTTTTGCTAACAGAAATGATCCATGGGAGCTCCCATAAGGAGAAAAGTCATGAGGCAAAACACAGACAGCTCTTCATGCTGTAAGAGAAGCTAGGAAGTAGGAATCTGACCTGGTTTTGAGGTGGCATTTCAAAGACTTTGCTGTGGAACTTTTTTCTTTATTAAATCAATTCTTCTTCTTAAAGGAATGTTGAAAAGGCTTTTGAAACCTTTTAGTTTATTCTGCTTGTTTGCAACTATGGTTGATCTTTCTTGAAGCCACATATTACAGGAGAGTATTAATACAATAGTTGTTTTGAAATGTAAAATGATCTGCATTAACTAATGAACGTGCCGCGTACTAGCATGAGGTAGCTGCATAAGGCAATGATACTGGCAGTAAGCTGTATGCTCACTGGTGTTTGACAGATATGAATCCAAGTTGGTGGACTTTGTCAGGTACCTATTGCAAGCTTGCTGGAACATGATTGGTTTCAATGCCTTGTTTGCAAAGTAAAGGAAAAGGCTGGTAGTATATTGATTTCCAGAAACTGCAGGCTGTTGCAAGAACGCATATTGCAATTGTAGACATAGATTGGCATGGTTCCTAGATGTAAAGCTTTATGCAGATTAAGAAACTCTTAAATAGTTGTCATCTTATTTTATTGTTATAATGTAACTGCATATTTGTACTTGGGCAGTACTAACAGAAGTTCAGTGGCTTTTTGAAACCTGGAAGGGGAGGTCTTTTCATAAGTGTTAAACGGTTTCTACCTGACAACTTCCTAGGAGCCATTAGGAAATTGATGGTTTACATTGTTTTTCAGAGGCTCCAAGTAGATTGTTTTTTCTTAAAACTTTCCTTGTTCACAATGGCCATAAAATTGCCCAAAGACTTCAGAAATAGGAAGGAGAAAGTATAGGATGAACTAAACTCTTCCCTTGTGCCAAACCAGAGCAACTTTGCATCCCTTTACTCTGACTATGAACTGTGAGCAGAATTCTCTTCTCTGCATTTTCTTGTTCAGCATGTGGACACCAAACTGTCCAGAGGTGCTGAAATAAAGTGTGGTAAATGCCTGCACGTGTGCTATATTTGCTAGCATGCATGACCTAAGAGGCCCCACAAAGTATTTTGGCTGAGTCAGCCAGAAGCAACGGGACACTGCATTTTTCTCAATGTTATTAAAAGCACAGTGTCAAGTCTGATACTGCAGCAGTAGGGAAGCATTTGTAATGAAACATGCTGCCAGTGAGAGAAATGGGGATGTCTGGATGTTGAGTACAATTGCTAAATATTTTCCAAGTAATCAATGGTGAAATTGAGTTATAGGCTGCTTTAAATTATTTACAGAAGAATTTAAATTTGCAAATTTATTACAACAAGCTGCTGCTTTTAACAATACTGAAGTTCTTGAAAATTCAGTGCTAAAATGAGTTATTACAAATAAGTTAGCCGTCTGAAATTAAATTAGGTGATAAACAATCCATTTTTCTGTTGTAAATTGGCATGCATGACAACTAGTTCTAATATGCACCTGAACCCATTACTCTTGGCACTTCATAAAGTGGCAATTGATAGCAATTTGTATTGACAGACTCTTATTGAATATAATTTCTCAACAGGAACTAGCTAATCAATTAATTAATGATGGTGTTACTCAAGTTTGGTTTTGTTGCTCTATCATTCAGAAAATTAACTGTTAACATTATTTTTGATTAATAAAACTTAAACATTTTGGTTTTTATTGGCTGAGTTACCAAGCTTAGACTACATAAATAAATGTTAAAGCTTTCTGAATTACTAGCAAAACTGAAAATTATGTATGCTAAATTGCAAAACACACAACAAATCCTAATTCTGTTATACTTACCATTATGCAGTATTTCAAAACAGAATGTTTAGTCTTGTGTTCCTTCTTGAAAGCTGCTTGGGCACATGTGGAAAGACCTAGCCATTTCTGAAAAGACTTGAGGTGGTAATAATCAACAATATTATGATGAAAATTGCTGTCAAATAATGTTTTTCTAAGGCTAGCTAATAAATATTTGCACCTTTCTTCACATTTAAGTAAGGCTTTGTTAGAAGACAAAATTGCAAAGAGGTGACTCCATCCTACTGCCAGCTCATTCTGGACAGATGCTCTAAGTATGTGAATTCCACTGACTACAGTGACTGTGCAGAGAATGCCAAGATTCATCAGTTTGGAGTGCCCTGTAAGTCCAAAGGGCTTCCCTGGAGAGCAAGGGTCAGCTTGCCTGTCTCTGACTACAGTAACAGGGCCTACATTATGTATTTTGATTTGCTTTGACATAAACTTAATTACATAATATTAAACCCATAAATTCCATTAAATGAACTCTTGCCTCAGTAAACATGAGTCCTGGCCCAGAGCCCTACTTTGCCCATGTAAGCACAGCATTCTTCTTACAATTGGGAGAATGGCCCTGATCACCTTCATTTTTAATAAATAGTGGTAACGCTGGATGTAGAATATACAAAATGCAAAGTAATCTGGTAATATCGACAAACTTATTTGCTAACTCATATACTCAGGGCAATGTTTTGAAATGTAAATTTCAATTGTATTTTATTTGTCCTTTGAAAAACTTACATGTTTTCCTTTTTTCTAGCATAGCTAGTAAAATAAAACCTGCATGTCATTCTGTGTCTTGGATCTCGTTTGCCAAGTGACAGTTTTCTTAGATAAATTAGACTGCCATTAGTTTATCAGGGAAGTCTAATTATTACTTTGTAAAGACATTAAAAGTTTTTCATTGAGCTCTTCTTATTTTTTTCTTCAAATAGTTAAGACAAAATATTGAATTTTATGAACAAAGCCAATCCCTTCATGGGTATGTTCCCAAAGACTGCTATGATAGGAGACCTTTGGCATGGACTGAACTAGCAGCAATAGCTGTCTTCTAAAAGAATGACTTCTGTTTTCCTCCATGTCTATCTTGTTCTTCAGGTTTCTTGTTGTCACTGAATATCTTCTTGATTTCTTTTTTCCTTAAGGATTGGCCTGAAGCTGAAAATATGAAATAAGAAATTGTCTGAGTCTTCTATGAATCAAAGTTACAGGGATGTGGAACTGGGTTTGTCCAGGTTCTCAAACACCTAAAATCAATAATGGCAAAAAGCATCAGAAGCAAATTAAACTGATGAGTCAAATGCCTTTTATCTCCCTTTGTCTGTACACAGTCTGACTTGATTTCAGACAGCCCTTTCCTTTTGTCAGTGAGATCAAGACTATACAGGCCTCACCACTGATATCAAAAACTCTGTTTAACTTACTAAAAAACTTCCAAGACACAGGATATACATAAGCATTTTAACTTCACCTCTTGGTAATCCGAATAGTTTATTAAAAATAACATGTTACCATGGCTAGAAAATTAAGAAGAGATGGTAATTAATTGTATCAACACTATAATAAATAGTCCAAAGGGAAACTTTAAAATAATGCACACTCCCTTTTTAAAAAAGGTCCCTACAAGTACTTCTATAGTGACAACAATTCATTCTTCCAGCTGGCAAACCAATGGAGAAATTAACAGTGGAGGAGAGGAACAGGACTAACCAGGGTGATGGTGTTCAATCCCCTCTCGTTCCCTTCTTTTCCAATGAATCAACAGCGCAGAGTATCTAGGAGCCTAGAGGAGTGTGCTGCACTACTGGATTTTGTAACTGCTGGTAATTGGAGAGGACTCAGCGGGTCTGTGGCTGGCAGAGTGATTCATGATCAAAGCTGGGTGTCATGCAGATTGCTCTGGGTATACAGTGCAGTAAGCAATTACTTGCCTGAAGTCAATGTGTTCAGTTTAACTTCTTTGTGGTGTTGGTGGGGGGTGGGGGGAAATGGATGGCAAATATGTCCTCTCAGACTAGGCCATGATCTAGTTGATATTGACAACTTTAGGGGAGATAAATGTTATTAATTCTTTGTCAGAGGCAGCTGAATTTGCATCTGCTAGGCTGTATATAAGAAAGCTCTGATCCCATCTCCATTTCATGTATTTTTTTGGAAAGAAAAGGCTGGTATGCATGTCTGAAAGAACATGATTCTGAAAACATAATACTGAATAGCACTAAAGGCATCTTGAATTAATTGTTTGATGGAATGAAGGCCATGGAACTGTAATTTTGCACCTTAACCTATGTTAGCATGGGTAGACATAGGGCTTTCACTGTCAAGGCACGGGTGCTTGTGTTCATGGAAAGAAGTAGAACTTGCTGCTTCTGAGAGAACTCTAGGATTAAAAGCTAATACTGGTCTTGTCCAAGTGGCAATCGAGAGGGTTGTATCTTTTATTTAGGTCCTTGAATAATGTTTGGGTACTATTCTGGTTACCTCTGGTTCTCTCCAGCAGTTTGTACTGAGTGAATATTTTTGAAACCTTTTTTCAAAGATTAAAATGATACAAGAGTTGTGGGAGGCACCTCCTTTATTTGGTCACTAAACTGAATACAGTAAAAGAATTTTACCAGTTAAATAAGATCACTTTCATCTTATGAGTCATCATTTCAAGGAGGTGTAAGGTACACTGAAGTCATCCAAATGCCTGTTTTCTTCCTGTAGAATTGGCAGTAGTACTGGAGGCTCTGGCTACGTATCTGAACAAGAACTGGTGTGCCGTCTTAGAAGGAATCCCCCAAACATCTTTTTCTTGGTTGCTAGCTTACCTCAGAAACAATCAAAGATTCTCTCAAAATTACCTCTACTGTTTGCTAATTACTGTCTGCTAGATGTTGGATACATCTCATTGATACATTCATATAATATTGAGGTAGAGGGGCTTTTATTTTTCTAGTAAACTGTGTAATCTAAATTGAAATCTGACCTGTGGGGATGGGGGAGGATTAACACGAAACAGTACTACAAAATTTCTGATGCATACTTTTTGTCAGACCTCTTTTAACTCAGAAGAGCTAGGATGCAATAAATCAGTTTAGATACCAAAAAACTTGATTGGGATGCTCAATTTTACTATAATAGCCTCATCTAAAACACTCAGTCCTTTTCAGCTCTTCTGTACTCTTCCAAAATTGTTCCTAAAAAGAACAATCTTTAAAAATGGGGCATTTGAGACAAGTTAATGATGCTATAGCTACTCAAGATAACCATTGTCTAAGAGTAGCATTTGCTGCCTAAGCAGAAGGCTGGATACAGTGAATAGTATCTAAGTTGTTCTCTAGCAGCTTGGGAGAGACTTGAAAAGAAAGATGCATTAGCCATTAGAAGAGCTGTGCAGTTAGACAAAACCACAGGATCGGAAAAAACCCACAACTTCATTGTAAAAAGAAATGCAGAGTGACGGAGAGGTTAACCTAGTTTTAAAGTTCACTTCTGCTTACATTTTGCACCAAGTTAAAATCCAGGAATTGGGAGTTTCCTTATTCTGGCTTAATATTACTTTCAACATTATTTCTTTGATATTTTTATCAATGCTTATCCCACTAAGTTTGTTCAAAGGCAGTCTCATTACACCACTTCCCTCACCCTCTCTCCAAAATTTTCATGCAATTAAATGCTTGCCTTTAAGTTACCAACTGTGGCGTTAGTGCTGTATTGAAATATGTATCCTGCATAACTTAACTTGCTGTGAATGTTTGATTTGCCCTATTGATAAATCTAATTTAAGTGTTCAGTGTGACCATTAGTAATTTCTCTGTAATTATGTGAAAAGATAAAATAACATTAGGAAAGGAGACCATTTCAGGCTTTGAATTTAGTATCTCAAGGGAGGTTTATGTGTGAAATGGAACTGCTGAAAACAAGATTTCTCTATTGAGCTGGAAAGAAAAATGAAAATATTTTTTCCCTAGTCCATTTCTGTTCTTTGTCAACACTCTAATCACTTCAGTATTTAACTGACCTCTGTGTTCCTTCTGGCACGGAATATATCAGAGTATGAGGAGATGGGGGTAAAGTCTTTTTTTAAAGACACCTCCTCCTCCAAAGGCCCCAAACTTTCCCTTGTAGAAAGAGTAGCCTGAACTTGAGGAAGTAGATGTTGTCAACTTAGACAATTAGATCATCCCCTTCCAGTAGATTGCCTAACCCAGTTCCAGCCTGCCAATGAGAAGGTGCGTTCCTGAGATGCTCTTTGGCACAACATCCCCAGTATCTACCCATTCTCAGTCTCAATCCTGCTTTGGGAAAGGAAGCAGCAGTACTGGAATACCTTCACAAGCCTCTTTCATGCTGGCAAAGAGGCATGGCTCGCTCCATTAGTGATAAATGTTAGAACACTCTGTGCTTTTTACTTCAGCAGCTTTTGGCCTTCAAGGTTGTGTATGTATTTCTAATCAATTAAGAAAAAATTGAAAGAATCGGGAAGAGCAGTATATATTGCATGCAGGGATGACATCATGTAGGTTGCTGTGTCTTTTATTTACTAGGGTATTTGAAATATGCTTACAAAGCCACAAAACTTGCTCCTATTTATCATTCACAGGTAAATTAGTCTGTGTGAATAAGGCAATGGGGGGAAAGCAATTTGGTGGACAGGGAAGAATCTAGCTGAAAGTGACTTCTCTTAAGAAAAAAATGCTATTTGCTGCTAACAAAGCTGAAAATGCCTTTTTTCTTAATGGTGGGTCAAAGAAGAACCATACAAATAAAGCACAGGTTTATTTGCAGTGGGGCACAGCATCACAAATGGCAAATTTAACTCCTAGAAGAGCTGGCAGTGGGAGCAATCAGATTGGTGACTGGGAGAGGCATCAAATAAAAATAACACAGAGTGGTAGATTGTCTTAATAAAAGCATGTATGGTGATAAGGAAAGCTGGGTCTTCTGCTCTGAACTGCACTACTGTTGGCAAACTGTTACCGACCCCCTATTAAGTGAAAGCATTGCTGCCTGTTATAATATACCCATTCATGAGCAGACCTGTCTGGGCAGTTTGAAAGGGTAGGCGGTTATATTAAAGTCCTCCACACCTCCTCTATTCCCATCACCTTGTTTTATTTCATGCTCTTGGTTCTAAGTCAGATCAGAATCTGACCCCTGATTTTCACCTGATTTAAATAAAGAATAATTTCTTCCCACCCTAAGAGTGCTATATAAGCACTAACCTTTTCTAACAATAACGTTGTCAGGGTGTAGGACTACTTTCTTCCTCCTTTATATGGTGTTGTCTGACCTTTCATTGGCATGCCAGTATAATTAATGATGCATAATTACATCTCACTGCTGACAAAAAGCTGCAGTGTTGTTTTCTTTTTGTTAGTCAGGGTCAATTATCTGTAAAGTCACTCTCTTGAATCTCTACATTCAATTGTCACCTATGTATGTAAAAAAAAATTTGATTTCCCCCAGTCCACAGTTGTGTACACACATACAAGAGTGCCCTTTCTGTTGTCTGTTTTCCTTAAGAAAGCATTGATTGACGAACACTCACTAGAGTAATATGAAGTCTTCCTACATAAATTTCCCTCTATGAAGTTGAAATTCAAACTTTACCATGAGGTTAGTTCTTCCTTATAATGAAGTTATTTCTTAGGGCAGGGGAAAGCATCGAAGTAGTGCTGTAGTGCTTGGGCTGCATGTGTTGTGATGCTCCTAGGCCCTGAAGGTTAGAAAGGACCACTGAAGGGCAGGAGCATGGGGGAAGCAGGGCAATCCCTAGCTGCTCTCTGGACAACAGACCTCTAGCGACTACCTGTCCCTGTATGTAAGTACTGGCTCTCATTTTTGATGGAAACATAAATCTCTTCTGGATGTCAAGATTTGACTTTATCGCTACACTAATACACACCAAACCCTTCTAATCAAGAGACAGCACTTCTAAAGAAAGTTTGATGGAAGATGAGGAAAATGTATTACTTCTATCACATAGTTTACTTGTAAACTCTGTTTTTCTTAAGAGATCATCTTGACTTTCTGAGTTGGTTTCATTTTCATCCAAAATGTAAAAAAAAAAATCACAATTTTATTTAAGTGGATAGATAATTGTAGCTCTAATATTGCTGATAAAATTCCTAGCTGTGCATCTCTAAGATTTGGCAGCTTTGTCGCTTTAATAACAACATTTCTCTTTAGTCATTTCAGTGTTACCTGTTTGAAGATAGAGAGCTGAAAAGAAAAAAAAAAAAAACCACTACAGAAAAGAAAAAGCTACAGATAAAGCTTGGACTTTAGGGAAGTTGGGCATCTTTAGAGGTGGATGCTATGTTATAAGAGGTCTTTTAAAAATAATACTATATATGCTGTACTTTGTGCAGGGCAAAATATTGAACCCTTTAAAAAAGTACAGCTGTAGAAGTGTTAGATCTTAATGAAAGTGCTAGAAAGCTGACTGACACTTGCTGGATTCTTGTGGATATGCTAGACTTCCACAGCCACTGTCAGCCAGTCTGTGACCTGCTCAGATGCTAAGCAGAGTATTGAACACAACTTAACATCCATCCTTGAGATGAATACAGTAAATTCAGGAGTGGGATGTGATCTAGTGAGTGAATGTGGTATTTTTGTTCTTCTCAAATAAAACTGAGCAATATAATCTGACTACAAGTAAGATCTATATACCCCTATTCTCACAATAGCAGATAAACGTATAAAAGCATTTTATGGCTAGTACACTTAATTGGACTCTTCTAAAAATCTTTATATCAATCCACAGGCAAGACTGTCCCTTAACTATGTAATAAGTGGTGAAAAGCCTAAGTCAGGGTACCTGGTCCTCTGTAAAACACTTGAAGGCTCCTTAACTGCTGAAAAAAGCTTAATAGAAGTCCATTTAACCAACTGAGCACTAGAGCATTTAAATTACTTCGTGCTTGTTATATGGAGCAGTAATAGGTTTCCCACTATCAGCCTGCTTGCCAGACTTTAGCTTGCATGCTTTCCCTCTCTTCCTCTACCTCGCTAACACTTGGGCAGATACAGCATAGTGCGTGTACTTGTGAGTCCTGGTGTGAGCATGGAGAGCAGAGCAGTATCTGGAAGTTCGGTCATACAAACTGCAAATGATGTCACTTTCCTTGACATCTTGTGAAAAAATAATCAAAGTATCTTCCTACTGCAGCTCTTAAACAAATATGACAATAGGCTAATGTCCCATTGCAGAAGATGCTAGAGTCAAAGCAAGGCCCTAGAGCAGGTCAATTATTTCAATTATCTGGAATTTGTGATGAAAACCAGCAGCAGCTTTCAGGAAATATGCACGAGTCTGGAAATTGCTTGATCAGTTATGACAGTCGCTACCAACTATCATGTCCCATCAGGTTTTGCAAAGGGAAAGCTTGGAGCAGGTGGATTATTTTAGTTACCTATCCTCCATCACAGGAGTGCAGTGCAGTTCTCAGGAGATCTAGCAGGCCACAGATTGCTTGATTAAGTACGGCATCACTGGCAAATATCACAAGGCAGTAAGTAATCACAGTAGAGGCAGAAAGAGAGTACATAGCACAGATGGATTGTTTCAGTTACTTGGGCCCCTTGATGAATAAGAACTTCAACTGCCATCAGCAGATCCTGTGGCAGGCAAGTAATAACTGCATTGCTATGACATCACTTTAAAATCTGGTGTGGCTTAAGTATTTCAACAGCTGTGAAGCTTAGATTTGTCTTAGCATTGACTTGACCCACAGCTAGCTTCAGTGCTGAGAACTGAATGCTGAGAAAATTGTTTGTGAGTGCTTCCAAGCACTTCATGGTATTTCACCACTGCAGGGAAAACATTGAACCAGCACCAAGCTTGCTGTTGGTACGTTACTTTTTTGTACTGCATTTGTCAGGGGGAGTCAGCAGGGGAGAGCTAAGGACTGCTTACTGTCAGGTGCCAGGACAGAAAGCGATAGCTTAGATCTGTTGGTTCATAAATTTGGGAAGGCCTGAGCATCCAGAAAATGATCCTTAATTGGTCTGAAATTTCTTAGTAAATATTGGCCTAAGAGCACACTCCCTCATTTTGCCTTTAGTCTTCTTCCAGGGTGCAGTTGACACAATCCACCTCAATTTCTCTTTTTACATTTGTCTTGATGTTAAAACAATTTTACGATGTTTTGCTTTTACAAGAAGATACATGGTACCTTATATCACTATCCCCTTTCAGCTAAAAGTTGTTTATTGACGCTAGTGCATGGAAATCTAGTTTACACATAAAAAGCTAAAGAACAGCGGACACTAAAGAATTAATCAACTTTGAAGCCTAGAGTTGTTGTTTTTTACAAACCAAATCCCATCTGAGTTTTATCAGATTTAAAGTCTGAGATCTGCTTTGGTCAGGCCTTGAAGGCAGAGTAGAGAGTCAATAGGAAGCTTCTGTTTGAGCTAATATTAACTTTTTGAAAGATGTTAACAAGACATGTTTTAAAGGATTTGATTTCTGAATCCTTCAGTGTCTTTAAATTCACCTCAGCACAGAATTGATAGAGAAATATTTCTTCCAAGTAATTAACCCAGTTATGCAAATATAGCCTAGTCATGGCGGGGGTGGGGTGTGTGTGTGTGTATTATTTTATGTTAGAAGATGGATGTCGAAGAGCTTCTAGTCAAAGCTTTAATCCTTTCTACTCTTATGTTGGAAAAACTAGATAGGACCATAAAAGAAGAATCCTCAAGGGCAATTTAACTATATTCTAGAAAATATAAAACACAGCAATTAAAGGCTTTGTGGAGGCTGAGTGGAGTTAAAATACAAAAAAAAACCCAACCCCTTTTCCTTCCCCATAATACTGCTTTGAGATAATTAAGGAGGGGTATTGATTACATTCCATCCAAGGAAAAAGTAATTCTCATTAGTATCCTTTATCTGACCTGTCCATTTCCCATTACAGGGGAAATGGCTTCTAATTTGAGATCAAGAAATGACTTTTGATAGGAACAAATATCTCAAACTGATGTGGTTAAACCAAGCTTTTCCTCTATTTGCTACTGGTTTGAAATCTGAAATACCAAACACTTGTCACTTCTGGTAATTTCCATCCAAAATTGAATAGAAGCTATGGAGGCAACATTGCCTGTTTTTACAACTTTAGTGAAATGATTGACACTTTAATGGCATTCATGTGGTGACTGCTTGAGATTAGCTTTCCTTTTTTTTTCTTCCCTTCCTTTAATATTCTGACCATACATTCTAACCATGTAGTGTTAACTCAGAGTAGTTGGAAATTGGGTATGGACTTAAGCTGCTGTTATGCTGTCTGCTCTTCTATTCAGATCAGGTTTATGTCTGTCCCTGTGAGTCAGAATGCTAATAGTTATGCAGCTAGCTTAAAAATTGTAAGACTAAAATATTAGGGTTGAATTATATCCTTTCTCACCTGTGATTCACTAAGTTAAGACAGGAGCATGTTTCCTGCTTTTTTTTTGTAACCATCAAAACTTGAAATTTTCTTTTGAGAGAGGTTTCTTATGGATTTCCTTCAGAAGCTGCAGATTTAGTAGTAATAAACTTGTTTCAAGTATTGTAATAAAATAATGAGAGCTGACAGCACTGCTTGCAGTGGGAAGGTTTTTGGTTTTTAAAATTATGCTGAAGATCAGCTCTCTTCTAACTTAGTCTCTATTAGTACTATTAGAGCAAGGCAGGATTGGTCCCTTATTCTAGAAACAGTTTGTGACCCAGTTGTTTGGCAGGATGGTGCAATAGCAGAAATTTGGTAGCATGCAAAAAAATAACTTACAAGATAGGAAATGACTGGGTTTTAGGTGAAAGAATGATATGAATAGAAGCAAATACTGCAAAATAATGAAGGCAAAGAGGAACTGGAGGTGATTGTGAGGCAATGGGTTGAAAAGGGATAGGAGACCCAGAACTGGTAGAGAGACTATAGAGACCAAAACAGAGTTGTGAATGATGCAGAAGGAGACAGGCAAAGACTAAAATCATAAAGGCGCTTGTGGACTTGAAGAGAAGGATAGCAGGGAGAGGCTACCAGAAGAGAAAAAGGAAAGAAGGTATCTGGACAGAAGGAAGAAAGGAAGAAGTGAACTAGGGGAAAATTAAAAAAAAAAAAAAAACAAGAAAGGATTGGAAAACTTCATATTAAAGAAAAAAAAGTTGGAGGAAAGTTAAGCAAGCTAGGTGATGTGGGCAGGTTAGAGAGCGGGATTGGTTTTGAAACCAAGTTTAGCTGACAGTTTGGTGTTTTTTAGGCAATCATAAGTTGCAATTGAAGGGTTTGGTTTTTTTACTTTCTATAGCATTATAACCCACCATTAAGTAACTGTCTTGTTTCCTTGCAGAGGAAACTCTCCTTCTCCCTACTCCAGTAAAGCACTTTAAGTGGATACAGGAACCCCCTCATATTCTACAGTTTTATATTAAAAACACTCTGTAGTATTGTAGTGTACAGGTAGGATCTTCTATAACAATTTTTGTCACTGTAGAAGTATTGTCCAGGGAAAGCTAATGAGTAGTCTTTTTAAACTGCTATCAACACAAGGGAAAAATATTCTGTTCATATGTGTGGTTTTCCAGAAAGTCTATTTCATCTTGGAAACCTTTATCTAAAGAATTGACCAAAAACAAACCCCAAAAAACTATAGAAGGAGAAGCATTTCAATGTGCTGTGGTTTTAATTGAAATATCTCTGAATCATTTACCATTTTGTACCTTTGACACAATATTCTCATACAGTGGTCCTAGAGAAAAAACCATTGAAGATTGTATTTGAAGGAATGAAGATAGTTTTTATTGGTGTTCTTTTAGGATCGACCACAAGGACTGAATAATGCTCCCAAAGTAATACATTTGGATGAAGATGACTGAACATGCAGATCCAAAGGCCTTTTAGGATGTGGTGAACCTTTGGCCTTGGATGAAGAATGTTCTTGGATGAAAGAACTCCAGCTGAAAGACTTTGTCTTTGCCTTTTGCCTTGAGAATTGTAAAGATATGAAAGACATAAAGAAAACAAAGATTTGCAGCTGAATTCTTGCAGGGTGCAATTACAGTGGCTGACACTGGCATGCAGCCAGCCTGCCTCATTACTGTGGAATGTCACATGCTTGTACCCCTTACCAGTCTCCTATGGCTCCCCAAAAGCCTCTCACACGCTTTTATTTTTTTTATGCTTTCTACTTGCAAATTATATTAGAAAATTTTAATTGCGTAGTTTCTGTAGTAAATTAGCACCTCTGGGATTTATGTGTAGCTAAAAAGGTAAATGCAGAAGATACTTATTATGCTTGGTTCATCAGATTACAGTACCGTGCTTGTACCTGCAGCTGAACAGGTAGTTAAGTAATAATCTTTGTTTTTCTTCATGGTTAATGACTTGCCTAAGTTTAAAATGGCAAGAGTTCACTAACTGAGTCAATGAACTGACATTCACAATACAGTCAGCGATGGCTACCTGGGCATTCGAATGGATTTCTTACTCTAACATATTGAACTATATTAAGTCAATAGGAAGACATCTGGTGACTTTGTAAGTTTCCTTACTAAATATTCAATATACTTGAAACTTGGTTATACACTTAACTATTTCACTTCTTGAAGTGTCCTTATTTTCACTGTATAATAAAATGCAGTTCTGCTAGACTGATTCTGCTTAGTATCTTAGAATACGATTTGAACCACAGATTTCATGTAACAGGGTTTGTGAAGATTGATCTTCAAAGCATGTCTCCCTATAGATGCGTTACCTAACATGTTAGTTACCGAAGTAATTCTGCTAACATGTCAAAAAACAACTACATACAAACAAATGTTGTGCCGAAGTTAAAGGGCTTACCTTGCCTTTTTTCTCCTGGAATCAATCCACATGGAGAAAAGCTTAGTGGTTTTCACTGTCCTGGGTAGAACTTGGCAATTCTTCTGTTTTCATACCAACTCCCACACTGTAGTACATTTTGGTGCTAACTGGGCTTGCTTAGTAGGTCTGCCAGAATTCAAGCATTTACAGTATTTCTGTTCTAAGATATGGCCACCATAGCATATGTAGTCACCAAACAGAATTCTCAAAGGACAGACCTGAACAAAAACTATTTAATTGAAAAATGCATCCTCTACCAGGGTAGCTTAGGTGACGCTAGCCTTATCAGATGAAGACATATTAGTTTACTTCCAAATGCCCTCTGCAACTTCTGAAAGATTTTCTTCAACAGCTATTTCTTCTTGCTCCCACCCTGTCTTTCTTTACACAGTTCTAGAACCTGTTTTTAGCCAAGTAATAGACTTTTCTAAGTGACAATATGGACACTGTCTCCTGACAATCCTTAGCTTTTGACCTGAAGAACAGAGAGACAGTAGCCTATCTTCAATGAGTGATTCTGCTTGCTTGTCTGTTGTCCTCACATCTCCCTGTGTCTCTTCCTGTCCCTACCCTTCTCTGGCCTTAACTGATCATAAAAATTGTGCATGTCTATTGGAAATGTCAGTTACTGCAGGGTCTCTGTGCTGGACTGGTTAATATAAAATAATTAATATTGAGAAACATATGTTTGTGTTTGTGCAAGATGTTAATATACCCTGCTACCAACTATAAATTTGCATTGAGACTATTGGAATGTGTGTATACATAAAGCAAGCTATGGCTAGAACTTCAAATATCTAGATGCTGGATGGTTAAACTCCATTGTTTACTATTGATTATGAATGTACTGATGCTGTTTTGTTACTGCCCTAATAAATGAAACCTTTACCAATGCTTTGCTATTGACTAGTGTGTATGGCAAGGAGGCATGGGGTATTTCCCTAACAGGAGACAAAAAGCCAAAAGATGCATCTGGCTTGACCAAAGCAATGGTTTTTTTGCAGTGATCGTGTCCAAGAAGAGGTCAAGTTAGTCGTGGGTTAACTTGGAATAGCAAAGTGACTTAATTTTTCCACTTCTTTGGTCACCGTTAAAATTGACCAGCATTTCTGATTTCACATGTTTCTTCCATGTCAGATAAGGTTTTCATGTGGTTGTGCAGCCTTCCCTAAGATTGGGGCTACATCTATTTCTGGGTCAGCAGGGCGGTATTTGCTGTTATTACAAACCATTTTGTTTTCCATGTGATTGATCTTAGACACTTTACTGGAGATACAAATGGCAGCCTTTTCTGGTTAGTTATGTGCCTCTCAGTCCAGCTTAGCACTTTCTTCTTCTGTTGCTAGAGCTACCATGCACTATTAAAGATCCATTGCTGCTCCCCAGAGGTGAATAACAGTCAGAATTAGACTGCAAGATGTTTTCCTTTTCTTGTGTTTTCCAGGAATTTCTCATACCCATTTTTTCACCTCATGTTAAGTATCTGTACTGCTGTGTTGGCAAATCTCCTTGGTCACAGGTGTGGCTTCCTCTAACTTTGATAGAAATTCACCATGCTTATTTACTAATACTCTAACTAATTTAAAGCACTATAAATTTATGATATAATAGTAATGGAACTTCAGAGAGAGAATTCCTCGTTTTAAAGCTGTGCATGAGGATTTTCCCTTGTATTTCCTCTTTGTGCATGTCCTTATAAGTTCTTTACTACAGTCACCTCTGATAGGTCTGTCTTAATACAGAAATTGTTCCCCATGTCCTTTCTATTAGGTTATCTTCTTTTTTCTTTTTTCTTTCTTTTTTCTTTTTTTGATGAGGGGTGGGAAATGGATCTCCCTTTGTCTTCCTTTTAATCTGAACTTCTGTGCTTGACTCTGGATGTGGAAAAATTCTATTTTGTATTTAAGATGAGGCCTAAGCTTATCTTTTGTTAAAAACACTGAGCCAACCTTAAACAAATTCATACAGGGGCTTTCTTTTCACTTCTGTTTGCTTTTCTTTATCAAAGAAAAATGTAAGGGGTCATATATCTACTCCACACAGAGTAGATGCTTGGTATTGGGGATTCATTTATCATGAAGACAAAACATAACAAGATCCTGAGGCTGAGGCTGAAAGTCAGAGAATTTGATCAGGAAAGTTGATGCCCATTTTAAGAAGCCAAAGTATTTTATTATGGGAATGCATCATTCAGGGAATATGATAGATTTTCCATTAGTGGAAGTCTTTGATCAAAACTGCATATCTTTCTAAAAGAAGAGCTGCCTCAAGAGCAAGAACCTGAGCCTGATGCAAGAATTATTGAATGAGGGAGTTTTGCCCTTTTTTTTTTATGCAGGATGAGTCAGATATGGGCACCATAATACCACAAATAGTAGTAGTTACTGTAGAAAAGTGAGATTAGACTTTTGCTACAGAAGTGGCACTTGGAGAAAATTATTAAAATGGAGCCTGAAGCAACTGCATCTCATGCTGCTAGCATCAGAGAATGTGTATGACGAATGTTATAGTTAACTTTGTTATAGGTAACCTTGTGTCTGCGAGATCTCAGAAATGCCAGTTGAGGCAGATGGGTGCTTTCGTGTAGGCAGGAGACTGTTAGAAAAAAAAAAAAATGCAGCAGCTTTTAGCTTCACAGGTCAGAACTGTAAGTTCACAGGGAAGATGATACTGTGAATTTTCTTCTTTAATGATTAAAGCATGTACAGAGAAAGATTTGGGTTCTAGGTCCTTTTCAGTCCAGAGGGTTTAACCCCTAAGTGTCAGGAGAGGGCCACAGCTGTCATGTCAATAAATATGTTGTAGGAGTATGATATATTCCCTTATTTGATGCTGGGCTGCTGTAGTTGCCAGTGGTCAGAAGCACAGCAGCAGCAAAGAACCTTCTGGCAGACTAGAAGTTAGGGCACTAACCTCTGCTGGCAAGCAAGAGTGATAGTTTTTGGTTCTGGGACTATTATTTGGGTGGTGGTGTTTTTATTCAGTGACAGACAAATGAGATTGTAAGATAGCATAACATAGGTGTGCAGAGCAAACGCCCCTCAGATGAATCAGGCTGCACCTTGCCTGTACTCCTTCTGGCCCACTTCCACTTGCTGCGGTCCCATGGCCTGGTGGTGGGCTGGAGGATGCTCCCCAGGCTGGTTCCTGGGATGTGCTTCTTGTGAGGTGACAGCTGAGAACCAGGCCTACAGCAGTGGCACCCCTGCTCAAAAAAAAGGCTGAATTGCCTGGATTTCAACTAGGTACATGAAGCTTGTGTTTCCTATTCGTACTCCTTAGATACCTTCCTTCTTCTAGTGACTAAGTTGGGGGAACAGCTCACCCTCGCAGCCGTTGCAGGGATTTAACTCTCCTGGCTGATTCTATAAGGACTTGAGACCCCTTGAAAGGCTCAGCTATCTCCTTTCCCTTCCCTTTCCCCTTCTTCCAGCTGCCTTCCCTGTGGCATCTGTGCCCAAATAAGCATGTGTAGTCCACTAGCTAGGACTCTGCTATCACGTGAAGCCTGTTATCTTCACCGCTGCTTACAAACACATTATAACATCGGACCCTGCGTGAACTTAATGCTGGACAGAACAACTCCCTTTGGCAATTCTGAGGATTTTGTTGTAAATTAGCCAAATGACAGGATGTCTTACGAATGTTTATAGTTTATATAAAATGTTTATCATATTTCCATGGTAGCATCTTATTCTTCAGAGTTATTGTTAGTGGACAAGGTTGATAAAAACTCCAAGTGCACAGACAACTGGAACTGGAAAAGCTCTGCAATGCTCAACACACTTTTGTCTTTCTGGGAAATCTGGGCTTCAGAGATCAAGTGCCCTACAGTATAGGAAGTATTGACCTTTAATATATTATAGGCCTTTCCTTTAGCTTTGTTCCCATTATTTTGACCTTGTCTAATGAATATCTGTGGGTTGTTCTTCCAAGCAGTGCTATTACTTATGCCTCATCTCTTTAGCTGTCTTTTATAGCCTCAGTTGTTAAATAGGAGATATCAGAGAAATTACTGGGTGATAACTTTTTTGTAATAATCATTCTTTTTTGGAATGCTTGGATTGGATCTTTTTTTTTACCTTGTAGTGTTTTACTTTGTGACAGTCTGTTACTGTAAATGTGGTCACATTATTAACTTCTATTGATAAATGTCCAGTATTCCCGCTTCTGATAGGTGGAACCACTATGCTTTCATTAGCTGCTATTGCTACGTGATGTGGGAGAAAGGAGAGAGAGGGAGAGAATAAAAGGAATCTGCAGAGGATAATTTTCCTTTGGGAGTTGGGGAATGATTTTCCTTTATCACAGTAACAGTTTTTTGAGAACCTGAAAGAGGCAATTTGCTCCTAGATACTTTCTAAAGGGAAAGCATGAACTGTAAAACGATCTTGACACCAGCACCAAACATGGCACTTCTGCTGATCTTATCGTCCATTTCTTCTGTGGTCCAACATGTGCTTAGCATGTCACAGGCAGCTTTGCAGTTGAATTCCTTTAGGGTGTGGTGATGCAGTTCTGAAATAAGTCTGTAATTCTTCTTTGTGTGTTGAGCTTCATAACAAGCCATGTTACCTCCTCGTTAGAAATATCATGGTTTGATACTTCCTCCTTTGTATGAACTTTTGTATTCTGTTGCTTGTGAACAATGCTTCAAAAAAGCTGTATGCTTCAGAGCCCAATACCTGAGTTATGGCATACTGCTGCTTCCAAGCAAGAACAGTAAAATATAACTTTTAAAAGAACAGAACAAAGAATTGGATATTGCGATTTTTGATATTTTTTTTTTTAAGTACAGTCAGGGTTATCTGGAAGCTTTGCATGAGGCCTTCAAGGGCACTCTGAAGCCGATTGGGGAAATCGTGTGTCCACAGAAATTCTATTCCATCTTTTCCATGGAAGCTTCTACCACATTTTCAGGTATTGCTCTGGCAATTTCAGCGTTTCTTTTGAACATTCTGAAGCGGGATGCCAGAGGAAGACCTTTGTTGGTTTATCACTTAGCTCTAGTATTTGCATAGAATGATTTTCATAGATGTGAAAATCTCTGAAAACAAGATGTGAAGTGTTTTTAATGATCACAAATTAGTAGATTTTCCCCCCAAGAACATCATCTTCAGAATTCATTGTTCATGTTGAGATCCAAATGTTTACATGATCCTAATTTTTCTCCATTTTTGTCCTTCACCTCCCCCCCT